>NC_068292.1:13790706-14390706 GCF_025860055.1 Xyrauchen texanus | reverse complement strand
ATCAGCTAAAGTGGGACATTTTTGGTTAGATTTGCCATAAAGCATTGGTAATGGATTACCATGGAAATAAATAAATGGATTCATATTTGTTCTGTAGTTGTTTGTATTCCGAAAGAGCAAGCACAACATAGGTTTGCCTGGACACGTCTTGGTTTTCCAACTTGTGTACTGGAACGCGGTCAACTCGGATGTGACCTCATTCCCAGCTCCGACATCCAAAGTAAATGGAGTGCACTATAAAATATAAATATATTTATGTTAGAAGCACAGTCCCAAATCAGTAAAGTGGTTAACTATAAATATTATAACTAATCCTATAGAAATAAGGTGTTAATTTACAGAAGTTTGATTTCCCAGAGCACTTTGTAGTACAAAACTCTGTAACATTCAGAAGTTTCTAGATGCTCAGATGATTTATGAAGGTAAATTTAGGACTTTTTTAAGACCAACTAAAGAAAATGTAAGGAATCAATGTGTGTGTGTGCGTTTCTCATTTTCGCACACACACATCATAAAAGGGATCATAAAAATTGCATTTTGTTTTTATTTACTACTGCCCCAAAGAAGCTATTTGACACAAAACAACATCACATATATTCAGTTACAAAATAGTAACTGAATTTACACATATGATCCTGTTAAGTTTACATTCCCTTGGTTTCTAATATGGTGTGTTGCTTTCTCAATGATCAATGACTGTTTGTGTAATAATTGTTCATGAATCCCTGCTTTGTCCTGAGCAGTGAAGATGTCCACTTTTCTTAAGAAAGAACCCACTTAAATTATTTGGTTTCTCTGCATCTTCTACACATTTGAGTTCTTCCTAACAGTGGCTATGAGGTCCAGATTTTGACAATTGAGGGACTGATGAACTATTACAAAAGGTGCAAACAATTATTGTCAACATAAGAAGAACCAAGGGGTGCAAACTTTTGAACAGTATGATTTGTGTAAATAAGAATACATTTTGTGTTATGTAGCTTTTGAAGGGCAGTTTTACATAATTTTTTTTTATCTCTTATAGGCTATTTGTATACAATCTGAAAGGGGTGTGGAAACTTATAAAAACAAAAGTGATCTGCACTTAATTGTATAGGCCATTTAGATTGTGAACATTTATATTTTATTTTAGGTTTAGTTTTTTTTTATAATTTAACCACATTTGAGCTTTTTTTAAATGTACAAATTACATGTAGCCTATCCTATCCATATGTCATACTGCATGTGTAATTATAAAATGACTTCACAAAAATTCACAACATTGTAACCAAAAATTCCAAATACAACCCCCATTTTTGAACATTTAAGTGCTTGTAAAAAGTGCAGTGTAGCTGTCTAAATGTGACATTGTCTGATTTACCTCTGTGCTCGTGGGAAATGAACACTACAAAAAAATATTAGTTTACATATGGATCGGCTTCTTTCAGCTCGTTGTTGGAAACAAATTGTTTTATTGGTGCATTTCTACTTGTGCTGAATGACAGGATGACAAAGAATGCGTCATTGCCATGGTATCCAGATACATTTCAGCAGATTTGCAGAAAGACTAGAATGAAAGTATCGTCAAATCAATGTGCAACGCTTCAAAATTTCTTCGCTTCTCTGCAAACAATACCAAGGACATACCTCTTCAAAACGGGATGTCTAGTCACCCTACTTAAACGCAATGCGAAAACAATCCCGTAACGATAAAACAATCCCTCATACAACATTTATTGCCATGAACGTATTAATTAAAGGCTTGTTGCTCTGATTTAAGACCTGTTAAAAGGCCTTATTTATCAGAAGGGCGAATTAAGACATTTTAAGACCCGCGGAAACCCTGTAACTGCAATCCCCAAACCATGCGAAGGGAAGACGTTTCTGGCCAAACTGAGAATAAACACCAAGGACACCAGCAAAGTATTTACATGTCAAAATCAGGCAATGTCTTTTCTAGAAAAAATGGCAGAACACAAGATAGTGTATTGGCAAGTCCCCTTTCTGCTGGCCAGAGTGGATTGTGAGGGGGGTTGCTACATTCGGTGACCTATGAAGGTGTGAGTTGAGTGTTGAGGTTGTTTGAAAATTTGGTCCAACATTTTGGGATCCCCAGACCTCAGTTTTAAAGGTATTTACAACTGTGCCACCTGCTTTGTACTATTTGTGGGAGTACCACCCCCCCCACCCTCACCCTCTTTTGAATAAAATCTATTACAAATAATTTTTTTATCAACAGTGGCAGTTGTAGTTAAAGTTGAAATGTGTTTAGGCATGTATTTTTTCATATATACTATAGTATATTATTATTATAGACTAGCAACATTGACCTAACCATTGTAATGAGGAGCCTTTCTTCCAGTGTAATATGTTCTGTTTGTATGATTTTTGAAATTAGATACAAATGGCATAATAATGGGCAACCTATGTTGTGCATGCTCTTTCGGAATACAAACAACTACAGAACAAATATGAATCCATTTATTTCCATGGTAATCCATTACCAATGCTTTATGGCAAATCTAACCAAAAATGTCCCACTTTAGCTGATCTAACGAGTTAAAAAAAGTTTACTTTCCAAGCAACGGGGTGGGGGAAGTAGCAATTGTTAGCAATACCAGTCGATAAAAACACACAAAAAAGTGGTATTTTGCACAGATAATGCCAAAGTGTCATGTCCACAGATAGTGGTTTGATAGTACCATGTGCACCACTGAGTTTGAGACACAGACAAACTGAAGTGCTTATATATAATATATTACTACTGTTTCACTTTGATGCGCTTAGCAGCCATTTTGGATTCTGAAGTCAGGGTTGTTGCGGTTCCTCCGAGTTTCCGAAGTTGAGTCGGAACTCTGACTTGATGGGGCATTCCAGTTAAAAGTTCCTACTGGGAACTCTGAATTTCCGACTTCCAAGTACAAATGGAACACATCATTACTCCATAATGGATGTTAACCATGGTTAACCCTTTATAGTTCAGGGTTAACCCTATAATAGCTGTGCCCACTCCGTCCCTCAGGTGGGTCTCCCAGTTAAGAGCTTAACCCTTCAGGGCTCGACATTCAGCATTGTCATGTGCTTGTCCTTCGTACAAGTAAATTGGTCAATCACTTGAGAAAAATGTTCAGCTCCACACCCTACTAAAAATAACTGTACTCCTCACAGGGTGTTGAACTGCAAACTGACTTTTTTTTTATCTAGATTTCATGAGATAAATATGCTTAGTGAAACAACCTTCTTAACTACAATCTCTTTAGATTGCATTTGATATTGATAATTATTTCCTTATTTTGGGGATTCTGATTTGAATAATAGAATGGTAGAATTATATTGAATATTCACGATATTATCGCAATGATTTTGCTGGACATAAAATTAAGCAATTCAAATTATTTTTATACAATGCCTTTAAATTGAATGTACTTGGCTACAATGGATATTAGGATTAAATGATTGTTTCTCTGATTTAAAAAAAAACATCACTTATGAGTCATTTCACAGCAAATACATTATTATCACGCTACAGTATATATTGAATATCGTCAATAGGCTGATAAATAATTAGAGATGCACCGATCGACCGGACAGGGACCGGAATTAGCCGATTTTCCGCATGCTCTGCCGGATCGGTGACCGGCCAGTCAGCCTCACATCTTTCCGATTTCAAGCCGGTCCGTGTTGTTGCCAGTGGCGCAGGCAATAACGTCACAGCCGCACGTAAACATGTCATTGGCGTGTGTGAGTGAAGAATACATAAAGTTCGAAATGTGTAATAATTGTAAGGCCAAAGTAAACCGTGGGGGAACCACCACAATAACTTTCGGATCAACAAACCTAATTAGACATTTAAAACACCATCTCACCCAGCTGAAAATGCCCATTTTAAAAAAGAAGCTAAAAAGTGAAAGCGGCTAAAGCTAGCCAGAGCTCAGAGCCAGTCACAAGTCAGCAGCCTCTCCTATCATCCCTTGGAATGAGCAGCGAAAAGACCAAAGCAATTACGAGGAAAATTATGGAAC
This sequence comes from Xyrauchen texanus, assembly GCF_025860055.1. Taxonomy (NCBI): domain Eukaryota; kingdom Metazoa; phylum Chordata; class Actinopteri; order Cypriniformes; family Catostomidae; genus Xyrauchen; species Xyrauchen texanus. The sequence continues at coordinate 14,386,705 of NC_068292.1, read as the reverse complement.
TCATGGGCCTGGATGACCAGCTGTTCTCCATAGTTGAGGACAGAGGGTTCAGAAATCTGATACATTTCCTCGATACAGAGTAGGTGGTACTTTCCGACGTCGCGTTGCCCGAGTTGTTTAATCTCGTGTCATGTCACACGCACCCTGTTATCTGTCAATATTTGGGTACACAAATCCGGGAGAGGGGAAGTGGGGTGCTGGATGGCAGAGGCAGGCTAAATACTATACAAATTGTGCCGTTGTGATTTAATGTGCTGAGTACCGTAATTTTTCCCACCGTGTCCAATATTAAAATCAGTGCGATACACATTGCAAAAGGCGTGGGCATTCTCGATATGGCTTCGGGATATGAAATTAAATTCTTCCATCCAGCTGTTGTTAAATGTACATGTATATTTTGTTTTTTCCACCGGAGCACCAGTTGAGTCTTCTCCTCCCATCTACCAGTGATGCTTGAGTTAACATCCCGCATCTACTGCCTGCGCAGATATCAACAGCGCAAATGGGTTGTAGGTTGCCAGGTTGAGGTCATAAACCTAAATAATTGTTTTGTTAGACGAGTAATAAAGAGAAAAAGGTCCATTTATAATAATAGTGGAAAATGACATTTGTTATATAAAGCAACTCATTTGCAGTTAATTGTTATTTCTACCTCTTTCCAGTCACAGAGTACTTTAGTTTCAGAGTTGTTTAAGTGAGAGAAGATCCTGTAACTTAGTGCAGTTTGGGGGAAATTGTAATATTTAATAATTTATTTTATTATGAAAATAAAATGTTGCATTGAAGAAAGGCACGCTAAATGCAGCTAAATTAGAACGCGATTGCTTGCGACTTATTTCATCATAATATATGTCACTGTGCATTTGTTATCATGAAGAAAATTGGCAATATGCAGCTTTATTAATAAGAGAGCACTTTGCACATTAGTTTGGAAATTGTTTTTTATAAATTCTATTATTGTATGTTTGTTTATTTAGGCTTTTTTTTAGTACTTGGTAAAAACTTAAATTAAAAGTTGCAAAAGTTGAAGCAAATCTTATATAAGTGTTCAAAAATACTTTAAGCATACATTGTTCAGTTTTGTTATTAAAAAATAATATATTTAAATATATTATGTGTTGCTCAATGGCATATTTTTATTCTTAGTTCTGCTGCTAATGTTTTGAAGACTTTGTTATTAAGAGTGTTGTTTAGTAACCTGCTTTTGCTTTGGTACCGAAAATGGTATCGAGTACCGTGACATTTCACTGGTATTGGTACCGACTAATGAAATTTTGGTACAGTGACAACACTACTACATTGTGAATGCACGCACACAGGAAAAGTTGTATAATTTTCCATTATATAGTTTTTTGAGTCACTCACACTTTTCTCCCTTCTGATAAAATGAACTTCACTCCAAACTTCCTTATTTTATGGCATAGTTATGCAGAAAAAATTAGGAGAATGGAAAATTAATCCATCTGAAATAATTATGTAATAAAATGCGTTCATGTGAGGGCACATATACAATAGACAACACCATTCTAAATTTACCTTTAAAAAGACAAGACTTGAGTTGATTTTATTTCTATCCCTTTTTCTTTCTCCCATTTATGTACATCATTTATAGATTTAATAAGACAATAAAATAATATAATAAATATTGTCAGTAGATATGAAGCATTTAGTCGTTATTTGGCTTTGTAAGGCTGTGTTTAATGTTACTGCTGAACTACAAACACATTTGACCTGTAACACTTTCATTTATATTTACATTAATATCCGATGGCAAAGGCAAAAGTGTGGGAGATATCACCATGGAAAGTAATAATTACTAAAGTTCAACACTATTTTCCATTGAGTACAAAGTTTTAATTAATATTATACATTTTTAAAACTATCAGCTGATTAATCGGTTATCTGTCTATTTTCCCACCTCAATTATCAATTAGACAAAACCCACTATCGGTCAACCTCTAATTCAAAGAGAACATATAAATTACACAGGAGAAAAGGCTCCTCATTACCATGGTTAGGTCAATGTAGCTAGTCTTAAATAATAGTAATAATAATAATAATAATATAGTATTCATTAAAAAAAATACTAGCCAAAACATTTTTTGATCATTTTTTAACTGCCACTGTTGATTAGGTCTAATAGATTCCCCCTAATAGATTATTTAATATGAATAGGTATGCCACGGTGTGAGTTTTCAATGTTGATATTACCGTCTGAAAAAAATAAAAATCGTGGTTAACTGGTTTTGCATTTTGTTTTTTTGCAATTTTTCATTATACATCAGCACTGATGCAAAACATGCTTATCATATCACATCTGAACAACTTAGTGGACATATTCCTGGGGGATATGTGGACACTATAGGCAGTACTAAAATAAGAAAACTGATAAATACCAAAAAAATAAATAGGAGGTATATAATGCCCTGCGATGGACTGGCGACCTGTCCAGGGTGTCCCCCGCCTTTCGCCCAATGTTAGCTGGGATAGGCTCCAGCCCCCCGCGACCCTGTACACAGGATAAGCGGTTGACGATGGATGGATGGATGGATGGAGGTATATAATAAGAGAAGCTATAATCTAGAGCACGACAACACTTATGTGCATACCGAGATCAGTGATGTGCTTCAGTGTAACCGGAGTGCTTCAAAAGTGTGTAAATGTGAGATTATTTTGGGTGAGCAACATGTAGCCTAGATCAGTATATTAAAGCAATCTGTCATCTGTCAGACACCTGAACATAGAGAATCGGCAACAGACTCTATGAAACTACTGTCCAAAATTCCTTAGAAATAAACCTGTGGACTATGCATATTTATGGGAACCTTACTCACAGCATGTCATTTAAAGTCCGATAATGACTAAAATGTATATTTTCACATTTAGGCTTACAAAATCTTATGAATAACTATTTTAAATTATATATTTATACATTATAATAAATTTGCCACGTGTAAATAAAGCATTTCACGGTTTTAATCGTGTATTCTAAATTCTTGCGGTTAAATTCACCGTGACATTTTTAATCACGGTTAATAGGAAACCGTATAGCGGCATCCCTACATATGAAACTATAACATTTACTTTTACTCCTGTAAAATAGAAAAATCTCACTGGAATTGAAATGGGTTTCAACAGTTTTGAGGCCTGCGCCACAATATCCAGGGAAGCCTGAGAGTAGAGCAGAACATTAGCATGAGCTGGTTCCGTTTAACTCGCGTGAAAGCTTTAATCGCACTGCGACTTTAGCAGTGCAGATGAGAAGCCTTTAGCTGAATGTGAAATTATCATTAAATAATCTCTTCATTAAATATTATATTATCATTAAATAATCTCCATTACTTGGGCAGCCGCCGAAAAATCTTCAATGGGCAACCCTTGGTATTGTTCTTTCCCTGCTGTCTGTGACGCAGTCCGAACAGACCTGCGACCCACATTTGGGTCACGACCCACCAGTCGAGAAGCACTGTGCACCTTTATGAAGCGGGCTCAAACAAATCAGTGTTGTAGCATTACTCAATAAATTAACATTACGTTTTCTGCATTCAACTGCCATCTCACCAGCACCAGAGAAACAGTAGGCTATGTTATGAAGGCAACAGAGTTCACGCAGCATATTATCAATTGAATTCGTCTTAAAAAAATAAGTACAAAAGTCGGAAATATACCACGATCCACAACGTGAAGTTTTAATGAACTCAGATATGTATTCAAGTTATTACAGAGTAATTCATTAACAGTAATTAAACAATTCACAAATTCATACTAAACACAGCCAAAAGAGGAAAAGGCCAAAACTTTCATTAAGTGTACTAATTTAAATTAGATTTAAACACTAGGCTAACAGCACATATTATTTGGAATCCTCCACGAGTGAAAATGATCATTAATTTCCACAATGAACGCTTGTGAAAATATCTGGAAAGGTACATCCCTACTATAGACTGCAGGTTACTGATATAGGCCTACTCTCTCATTATGTTAGCTGTCTCTTCAGAGATTATTAACTACAACAGAAAACCGTTCTCTACCTCGTTTTGCAAATTGTGTTTTGCTGTAATGTGTATTATGCACTTATTATTCTGTTGTATTGTGTACACTTACACTAGTGGAAAATACTTATTGTACTGCGAGATCCAGCAGGAGTTGTAATTCCTTATGGAGCAAGAAAAACAATTAGCAACTAATTAAGAGTGAAACATTTGAACCACATGTGAAAGGCAAACGCAAGCCTGGGTAACAAGCCTGAGACCTGTTCAGAGTTCCATCTAAACACCTGTATGATTAAAAAACACACTAGAATTTAAAGGATACTAGCCATAGTTTGATTAAAGTTTGGCAGCGTATCAGATTCAGCTTTGATTACTACAATAGAAATTAAGCCCAGTGTTTGGTCTTGTAACAAGGTTTTCCAATGCACCTGGTTCTTGTGCTAGGATTAACACTTTGAAATTACCTTGAATAAATACAATAATGAAAAACAGTGAAGCTTAGAAAAGACAGCTGGACTGTGTGATATGCAAGTTAATAATTAGAGGACAGCTAGTGTATTTTGATATCTGGTGAAGGCATTACACATCTCTGAAATCACACGGTCCTCAACAAGCCATCTAAAAACAAGAGATCAACAGATATTAATTTTCAATGACCGATACAGTACTGATTATTTTTGTGTTTATGTGTCCAATGCTTAACTAATTTCAATTCTTGTTTTATTTCTACTTTAAGGCACAATAACAACGTAATCATTCATCCAACCCAGACTCATGAAAATTGGCGCGTATTAGATGGAAACGTCATTGGCTGTAGTGAAAGTCGTACGATATCATACAAATTAGCCACATTTAGAAAAGTCATACGAATAAATACGAATTTATCACTATTCTCTGAAGGCGAGTAGCCTGCATTACAAAATTAATATAAAGCCCCTCAATTATCATTTAAAATGTCAAGCCTTTGTGTCAAACGTTATAGGGAAACCTGATATTAAAGAACCAATAACCATGTGTAAGTGTAAAAGCACTTTTTTAAATTCAAACTTTAAATTAAAAAGTTTAAATAAAAAATCTTTAATGGGCATATTGCTTATCTAAAAAGTAGGGATGTGCACGAATATTCGAAAATTCGATCTGCAATAATTATTCGAAAAATAAAAACACTATTCGAATTTCGCAAAAGGTTGCTTTGATGGCCGTAAAAAAAATCCCTCATAAATCATGGTCACGCAAACTAAATCTAACAGTTATAACTAAATGCATTGGGTGGCGCTGTGGCACCTGTGCATTTGATGATGTGCATTTGATGACTGGTGTTTGAAGAATGGCGTCGTCTAAAACTAGACGCAGTGGAGTCTGGAATTACTTTGATCAAAATGACCAACATGTCGTGTGCAAAATTTGTCAAATGAAATTCAGTTATCATAACAGTACCAGCACAATGAGGAGTCATATGAAATCCAAACACCGAAACGTCATTATTGACCAGCCAAGCGAAGAAAGACAGCTACCATCACTGCTTTCACAACTGCAGGTAACGTTAGGCCCAGATGTACCCCCGAGCGAGCCGAGAAGACCACTCATCTAATAGCAAAAATGATCGCAAGAGATATGCTTCCATTAAGTTTCGTTGGAGGAGACGGATTTAAGGAAGTCTTACAGTTTCTTGAACCAGATTACAACACTCCCTCACGGAAAACCATAACAGCGAGAATCGAGCTTCAATATGAAAGCATGGTTTCCGGACTCAAAACTACTTTAGGGACAGTAGAGTTCGTGGCCATTACAACTGACAGTTGGACAGCATTAACTACAGAGTCATATGTCACTATAACGTGTCATTTTATTGCTGATAGTAAGGTGAACAGTTATGTTCTGCAAACCCGAGCAATCAAAGAGCAACACTCCGCTGCCAACCTGGCGGATTATTTGAAAACGTCTGTGGAACAATGGGGCCTGGACGGCAAAGTGGTCGCGTGCGTGCATGACAATGATAGCAATATAGTAGCTGCAAACAGAGACGTGGACTGGGAATCTCTACCTTGCTTCGCACACACAATTCAGTTGGCCATTAATGATGGATTTAAAGCTGCAAGCATGAATAGACTCATTGGTGCATGTAGTAAACTTGTTGGACATTTCCATCATAGCACGATTGCCTCAAATGCACTAAAACAGAAACAAAGACAGCTGGAATTGCCTTTGCACAAGCTTGTGCAATACTGCAAAACACGCTGGAATTCGGCTGCTGAAATGCTTGCACGTTTGCACGAACAACGCTGGGCAATCACCGCTGTCCTGTCTGACAGGACCACAACCAAGCTGGCGGATGCCAAGACTCTGGAATTAATCGATGATCAGTGGCAGACAATTGAGGAAATACTGCCTGTTCTCCAGTCCCTGAAAATAGCAAGTGAAGCACTGGGTGGCGAAAACTACGTGTCTGTCTCCATGGTGTATCCACTTGTGCAAAGCCTTCTATCCAGGTTCGTCTATAATTCAAATGAACGAATAAATGTAGCATATTACTCAGTTCTAGTTAATTTGATTACGGTCTATTTTTAATTATTCTATCGGGTTCTTTCCATTTAAATATATGCACTCATAAAAACGAATAAAACGTTAATTTAAGAAATTCAGTCAACTGTTTTATCATTTATTTAAATGACTTACAAATTAAATATAAATAGGCAATACGGAATAAGACTACAATTCAGTTTTCATATTCAGTTATTTAATCTGTATCTACAGACACCTTCAGATGAGCGGTGGAGAATCACAGAAAGTGAATGAGTTCAAAAACACAGTTGCAGCATCTCTCAAGCAACGAATAAACATCGCTAACTTGCAGAACGCAGGGAAAACGCCTCTTCTCGCGTCCGCTCTAGATCCTCGGCACAAACACCTCAGGTTCCTCGATGAAAACATGAGAGAAGCCGTAAGAGAAAAACTTTTTGAACAATATCAGAGCATTTCTTTTGATGTGAGTGGTGCGGGTGCAGCCGTTGCCGCCGCCGCCGCCCCCGCCAATGATAGAGAGGATGAGCCAGTGCCCAGTCATCGGAGAAGGCTGAGCCTGTTCTTCGGCGAAGATTACAGAGAGTCAAGCCGAGACGAGTGGGAACAGTTCTTGATGGAACCGTGTATTCCACCAGATGAAGATCCCATGAATTGGTGGAGAGACAACACAAAGCGCTTCAAGAAACTTGGCCGCTTAGCACACCGTTATTTATGTGTCCCTGCAACGTCTGTTCCGGCGGAGCGCGTTTTCTCTGCAGCCGGACTTATTGTTAACAGACTAAGATGCCGACTTTCACCCGAGCATGTTGATATGCTTGTTTTTCTCAACAAGAATATGTAAAACAAAGCAATAACATCCAGACTTGAGTGTAGGCTAAACGTTCTGTACAATAATTGGGGCAGCCTGCTTTATTGGCGTTTTTTTGTGCGCTCTGCGTTTAGTGCTTAAATGGTTTTTATCTTATGTATTTCTTATTCTTATGTGTCTTTTTTGTGCACACAATGTTTTCAACAATTATACAAAGGATGAAATGTATAAGCTTGTTAATATAGTCATATAGGCTTGTTCAGAGATGTTCATAGGTGACAAAACTAACGTTTGTTTGAAGTAACGTCTTTCTCAATAAACTTATTTAAATAAACGAATATTCGAATATTCGTTTTCTGTGAGCTCGAATATTCGAATGCAATATTTTTAAAAATGCCCATCCCTACTAAAAAGCCAACAATGGAACAAATGACACATGATTCAGAATCATATTTATTACCCTAAGAATCTATTCTGATACACAACGGAACTACAATAGAAATTAAATGAAGTTAGTTGTGGGAATGCTCAACAACTGTTCAAGCTTTAAATAATGACAATCATCTACAGCCTTTGCTATGTAATGGGGTTTGATTACATAAAAAGGAAAGGAGGGCAGTGAATACAATCCACAAAGCAGACTGTTGTGTTGCCATTTAAATGGCCGATGAGATACTTTATCACCGCCAGACGTTTCTGTGAGCAAGCAAATCCACTGAAGTTTACGTCACACCTGTGTTTATGCGACAAACTACTCACAACGCTAGACTTGAATTCTACAATATAGAGTACATTTTTGTTTGAGGTATGGTATTTCATTTGGCAATAGTCTGGGTAGAAAAGTTAGGCAAACACGGTTCTCATTTAAATGGAATAATGAGTTATTGAGTCAAGAATAGAGGTGACAAAAGGTGTGAGAGTGGAACACAAAAGCATCACTGGTGAAAGACTGAGCAGGTGTTTGTTTTTCATTTCCTGGTTACTCTCCCCTCATGTAGATTAGAATAGAGCTTTTAACCCAACAAGTCAAATATCATGCCAATTCTTTGTTTAAATGTGTTATTAATATAAACCAAATACAACTTACAAATGATCACAACTGCAAATACATTAGAATTAGGGATGCCAATAACTGCAAAAACACTGTATGTCACCTGTAATGTGACATACTGTATGTTGTTGTCCATGATCTCATCCCAACACAGTATGTTATGCCTTGAGTTTCCATTCCATTGAACTCCTTTCCAGGTATCCATACAAGTGTTCAAACAGTGACTGTGTGTGACTTAATCGTAAACAAACTAGGTGGTCAAGACCATTTGAAATATGTCACTAGGGCCACAACAACGCGTCGACGTCATCGATTACGTCGACTATGAAAATACGTCGACACGAATGAAATGCGTCGACGCGTCACATGCATTATTTATGTTTAAATATCGAGTAATGGCGGCTTCTGCTCCAGCTCATGGTGAAAATGACAATCTGGCTTTATCACATAAAGCCAGACCACGATCATCCAAAGTATGGGAATACTTTAAACTACAGCCGAACAGAAAGGTGCTTTGTTCACTATGCAAAGCGGAAATGTCATACCATGGCAGCACAACTGCTATGAACGAGCATCTTAAAAGGAAACATCCTGTGACTCTGTGAACTCAAAACGACGAGCCAGCTGGGTAAGTAGTAGGCTTTATTACAGTGAGTTTTTGGAGTTGTTGTTGCGGTCATACCTTCTTTTTTCAGCTATTACAGCTTGTGTGCTAGTTAATAGTGTTAATTGCTAACGGTGCAGATGTAATTTATTGGCCCATTCGGCGACAATAAAATGGACTTTCATTTATAACTTCAACTTAAATCTGTCAACGAAGCCTTCAGTGCATTTAAATTGCCCGTTTTTAAAAGTTGTGTATGCACATGTAGACTAGAGACATGCACTCCCGCGGGACCCAACACAACAGAGTGCGGCGCGGGATCTGATGGCCGAGTGCGGGTGTGGGCGGTAATGCACTCGTGTGTGTGCTGGTTGCAGGAGAATAAAACGATTCGCAGGACTCCCGCAAAATAGAAATCTATAAATTGAACATCTCAAAACAAATAAATTGTCATTCATCTGTTGCACAAAAGCAACAAGAACAACTAAAACAAAATAGATAGACCCTGGCCTGTAAATCGTTTCTATGTATAACATGTTTGCAGCGTTTAACAATGTAGCCAATCACAGACATATGTGTAGATTTCTTGAACGCAATGGCCAATCAGAAGCATTTAAGATGGAATCTCCTCACCGCTCAAAATGGACTTTTTGTTCAGTGCTGAATTCTGCATACTGGCAAATCGATATAATGAAAGATTCATTGTGCAGTCAGTTTCATTGATAATAACAGAGATGTCCGCTTTTTAGGAATTATTAAGGGAGAAATCCGTCCCGCGCATGTCTCTAATGTAGACTTTAAAAACAAACAATAACGTTATATTTACATATTAACAGTAGCCTAGGCTGTAATCTAGTGTATTTATTTATTTATTGTTTATTTGAATAGGGACAGATACAAAAAAAAATTCAGAAAATGAATTAATAAAAGTTTGAAATACTAATGTAGAAGTTGTACTTATTATTTATTGGAAAGTTTGCCAATGGATAAATCGGTTAATCCCAAAAATATGCATTAGATTAATCGGAAAAATAATCGTTAGATTAGTCGACTAATCGAAGAAATAATCGTTAGATTAATCAACAACAAAAATAATCGTTAGATGCAGCCCTATATGTCACCATGTCAAAGTGATATAAAATAGACACACTGGAATGCTATCTATCTATCTATCTATCTAAGTCAGTTCACGGTGTTGGTTTAGATCATTTAATATTCCAATCAAATCCATGCAGAGTTCAGTAAGAGCTTTGTAAACTCACCCCACAGGAGGTCTGACAGCTGCGTCTCCCAAATTCATTTGTCACAAACTGAATCCTCTTTATTCCAACGCTTCGCTCTCCAGTCCAGGCGGGGTCATTGGGATATCATTCTAAACCATTCATGTATATGGCACCTTTAAAGATAGATCAAGTAACACTTTAGGAGAAGACAAGAACTTTTCTCACTCTTCCATTGTAGACAACACAGCTGACCTGCACCACAAGATGTCACATATTTTTGTATTCATGTACCTCAGTCTATGGCTAGTGTTTAACGTTCATACGTTTGTTCTCACAAGAGAAAACAACAAATAAAACCCTTTTAAAATACTTCACGCCGAAGACCGCTATGTGCTACATTCATAACTGGTAATATCAACTATTGACATACAAGTTGCGAGGTCCACGCAAAGGTAAAATTGTCACCGAAATAGTGACATAATAAAACGTTCTGAACATACTTACGTGGATTAAGCAGCAGCAGAAGAGTTGTGCATGTGAATTCTCTGTTCTAATCCGTCAGGGTCGTTCCCGCGAATGCTCGAGTACGCGCTCAACGGCAGCCCGCGCCACCGAGATTTCTTCTGTGCCCGAGAACGCGCCTAAGAGAATGAACTGCGGGAAGCGCGTGACTGTGACAGTAAACGGTTACTGATACAGTACTGTCAATAAATGACTTCCACCACTGCAAAAAGTTTTATTTTGAGAATACTACACTCTTAACTTGTAAATAAAATCATCATATTTCTCTTTGAAAAGAACATGTTTATGAATTTTTATAATATCAATATTTAACTGCTGATGATAATGATAATACACTTTTTTTTATCATGGTAACCGTTAAGCTGCTGCGACAGCACCATTCCATTCAAATATTGCTAATTGCTTCTCATTGGCTACTCGCCCTAATAAAGACTTATTAGGACCCATTGTGTGACTCCTGCGTCAATTTAAAGGAATATCAGAGATTATTTAGCAGAGATGGGTCACTTCTGTTAAAATGAATGGGAGAAATTGGAACGCACATCCGCAGAGTTCTGAGCGCCCAACGATCAATGGATGTAGAAAGGAAGTCCCGCCTAAGAGTTAAAAGATTCAAAAATTATCTGTCAATCAACTAAAGAACGCGCATGCGCATTGGCTATACAAGACGGGAAAACATTTTCCCCTCGTAATATGAGGTTAATAATTACGGTTTATGATTTCAGTATTGTCAGATTTTATAGCTGATTAGAAATATGATCTTTGATCGGAATCTTGACCAACCGTTTTTGAGATTTTGGTATTTATCCATTCAAGTAAATAGGAGCTACACTGGCATGGCTGGACAGAGCCTTCCAAGAGCGTTCCAAAGATGACCGACAGTGGACTGACTTGCTATAAATACTTTGGGAATGTTCCGGGTTCAATAAATTAAGCTCAATCAACAGCATTTGTGGCATAATATTGATTACCACAAAAATTATTTTGACCTGCCACTCCTTGTCTTTACAAAGAGCAAATTATGGGTTACAGTGAGGTACTTACAATGGAAAATATGCAAAATTATAAATTTAAGCAACAAATTGACAGAAAAGTCAATGCAGAATGAAACTAACCCACAACATAACAGAAATTTAGCAACATCAAAATGCAAATGCTACAATACAACAACATTAAGACATGGCACAACAACATTTGTGATAAATTTGTTCTTTTGCAGCTTAATTTGTGATGTGGCTTAATTTTGTTGTGTTTTGGCTTGATGCCATTGTGTTTTCAGCTTCCTCTTTTATTTATTTTTTATTTGTATTAAATTTTTTGCTAATTTTGTTGTGTTTTGCACCCCTGGGCCATGTGTACATTATGCCATGTTAATTTTTAAGTTAAACTAAAGTAACACGACCTGACTGATTTAAAGAGCACAGAAATGTATTGGCACTTTGCCTACTTCCTCTGACCAAGAAAGCTATGTTTGAGGAAGATGAAAACTGTGTCAAATCCAGACCATGTGGTGTATAAGGAGTAGGCCTATGGGACAATGGAATACACTAAGTATGCAAGAGAAATAGAAATAAGTCTTCCATGGTGCCACTTTCAACAAAGTCACCTAATATAGTCATGAAGGTATTGTGGATATGTGTGGAAGTGAATGGTATACACTGTGTTGACTGTATATGTAAGGGCAACCAAGGAAAATGTATCTACGGTGAAATTAAATGAGAAGTGTAACACAGAGTAGCTTTTTTCAATGAGCTATAAACTGTTGTACTATACGTGTATTGCACACGCTGGACAGCATTAAGCATCTTTGTTTGCTGACTGATGCAAGAAGTTGGCAAACATAATTTTCATGGTCAAACACATCACACTGAAGTGGCTCTTCCTACAACTACTGCCACCACCACTTTACCAATACCTTCCAAGAATGAATGCTATTTCTGGAAAGATGTCTGTGCATCAATGTAATGAACCCTAAGGTGGCGTTGTAACACTTCTCACATGTTTTTCCTCAGATGCATTCGCTTAGAGCCACACAACTTGAATATTATCATAAATATTTTTTACACAGGAAATCTGTCATTTCAGTGAAAATATTTAAAGGTTCAATTTCAAATTTGGTTATGTAAATGTAATCGTTTTAATGCATTTAAAAACAAATGTGTTTAAATTATAGAGTTGTTGGAGATGCATTTGTATTATAAATTATTGTATATATGTGTTAAAGTATTCAACACATTAATATCAATATTAAAATCACATAATATCCCAATGTGAGCTACATCCTTTTATTTTGTTTTACGTATTTATTCGATTTTAATTGGAATAGTTATTTGGCAGAAAAGTGCTACTCTTGGGCCATTTAAAGGTGGAATGGATGTTCAGACAGTATGCTCTTGTAAACCTGGGTCTGTGCTAGTATGTTTAGAACATTTAAAAAGCATTTATAGCAGTTCATTTTTAATTTTTTCAGTGAGATGAAGTCCTGCCTCTGGGAGGTCCAGGAAATAGCACCTCCTGTGTTCTTCATAGTTCTTCATAGACAGTTTCACTTAACTTTCACAGATCAGCTGCCATAACCAAGAGACATGACAGAGGACCCAGAACCTCCTAATGGTAGGTGACCAGATACTCTATGATTCAATGTAGTTATGGTACCTATTAACATTTAAAAAAAAAAAAACTTTAAGATTTTATGATTTATTTAGTTATATGATTTATTTAGTTCATCCAAACTGTTTTAGGTCATTCATTGTTCTAAAGTTAACAATCTGGAAAATAAAAATAAATGCATGACCACTGTTTTTATTAAAACATTATTAAGAGAGCCATTTAAAAATGAAATTATTTCATGCATTTCATGCACCTATGCATTTAACCTCTACACATTACTCTCAGTGTAGAACAGCGGTTCTCAACGATTTGATTCCAAACCCCCCAATTTTTCAAGACAAAATGTGAAGACCACCATCATCCCAAAGAAATGTCAAAAGATTAAAATACTTAATCAAGATTAATTTAATGATTATTAAAGTTAGTTGGAAAAATCTATCAATTTATGTTGTGTTGATTTATCTATATGACTATATATATATATATATATATATATATATATATATATATATATATATATATATATATATATATATATATATATATATATATATGTGGCAGGTCAGTATTTGGCATTTTAATTCAGTTTGAAAATATATATTGAATATATATATATATATAGAAAATACAATATAATTGTAAGTCATTTTGCGGCCCGTCGGACACCCTGGCTGAGAACCACAAGTGTAGAAAACTTTAAATGCCAAAAGGAGATCACGCCTGGTGTGACCAGTAGATGTCATGAAAACCCAGACTAAACAGTCAAGTCTGTTGCTAGATTCTCTTGGTATTTAAATCTTATTTAGGCTGTTTTCCAAACCAAAGGGTTTTTAGGATCAATGTTCAGATTCCAGAATGTATTAACTGTCTACTGACCCAGCATTGTGATTTGTGTTTCTTCAAAGACTATACAGATTACTATAAAGATTACAACAATCAAGATCCTCCACAATCGTGTAACAATGGCAACACAAAGGCGTTCGGTGAGGTTTTTCTTCCAACCCTGTACAGCATAGTCTTCATCATCGGTTTCATCGGAAACGGCCTGGTAGTGTGGGTCCTGATCAGACACCGTCAGAAATCCAAGATGACAGACGTGTGCCTTTTCAACCTAGCCTTGTCTGACCTACTCTTTCTTGTGTCACTCCCCTTTTGGGCACAAAGTTCTATGGCTGAGTGGATCTTTGGCAAATTCATGTGTCACACCATAACAGGTCTATACATGATAGGTCTCTACGGCAGTATCTTTTTCATGGTCCTTATGACAGTGGATCGCTATGTCATCATAGTCCATGCCCACAGTCTCATCTCCAGAAATCGGTCTGTAAAAACGGGATTGGTTCTGGCCTCATTGGTGTGGTTACTCAGCCTGTTTGCAGCTCTCCCTAATATTATTTTTGCCCAAGAGAGCGATGTGAATAATCGAACCTCATGCAGATATAATTTTCCAAATCAAGCCTGGAAGTCATTTACTTACATTTTACTGAACATTCTGAGTTTGATTCTCCCTCTTATTATTATGGGCTTCTGCTATTCAAGGATCATCCCAATTCTGCTCCGTATAAAATCCCAAAAAAGGCACAAAGTCATCAGAATCATCCTGGCTGTGGTGGGTATTTATTTCCTTTTCTGGACACCTTACAACATTGTTATGTTCCTTTCCTTCCTTCAGTTTCAAGGCTACCTGCTGTCTTGTGAGTGGTATCAAGGTTTGAGCTTGAGCATGCAATGGGTGGAAACTATCGCCTTCAGCCACTGTTGCCTCAACCCCATCATCTATGCCTTTGTTGGAGAGAAGTTCAGAAGAGAAGTCTTTAAGGTCTTAAAAGAGCAGTTTCCAGTGTGCTTCAAACATTGCTCCACTTTCTCACGAGAGTTATCCGAACGCAGAAGCTCAGTCTTCTCTCGATCTTCAGAATATTCCAGCACAAGGATTGCGTAGCGCGCTGCTGCATGATTCAAAGTGATACTGTTCATTCCTCCAGAGTAACATTTTCATTCTGAATAGCTTCTATTTCTCTCAATACAATATTGCCACTTCTACTAAGCGTACTGTATATTGCATCTACAAAAGATTGGAAAGTTTTCATTGTTTTGTTTTTAAGTGTTCTGATAGCATTATTGAGGTACGTGAAGTCTAAGTTTGACTCATGTTAATGCAGAAGTAGAAATGAGGCTGTTGCCGAGGCTAAAAATATTCTTCTCTGTTTCTGTGTCCTTCTCACATTTCAGATTTGCAATACTGCAGATAATGCTTTTGAGATAAATTATTTCATAAAAAAATATTTTTATCAGGGGGATTTAAAACAAACAAACAAACAAAAAAGGCTTTTTACATT
Source organism: Xyrauchen texanus (assembly GCF_025860055.1). Lineage (NCBI taxonomy): Eukaryota > Metazoa > Chordata > Actinopteri > Cypriniformes > Catostomidae > Xyrauchen > Xyrauchen texanus. The sequence goes on along the minus strand of NC_068292.1, from coordinate 14,371,033 downwards.
TTTTGTTTTTTTAAGTTTTGAAGGAATACATTTAGGTTAGTCTATGTTTTAAGTTTTTCTTGTTATCTCTTTTGTGTTTTGCTAAGTGGGTTGCTCTTTAATAATAATAATAAACACATGCCTGATTTTTATTCATTGTTGTGTTTGTGCTGGTTATTCAAGAAACAATCAGTTAAAAGTACATACTCTGATATCATAAAGATTCCTGAAACTCTTGTAATGTTCAAAGCAGTATTCTTGGAAATATAAAGGGAAGAGAGATGTGTAAAAGTGTTTGCATGTGGTTTCGGAAGGGAGGAGTGAGGGGTGCACTGTATGTCCCTCATAGAGAGGAAGTCGTTTGAAGCGTACACTGTAAAAAAAAAAAAAAAAAAATCCTGTTGTTTTTACCAAAAAAATGTGGCAGCTGTGGTTGCCAGAATAATAATGTTAAAAATACAGCTAAAATATAAACTACTTTACAGACCAACCAGTAAATGTCTACGGTTTAAAATGATTACAATATAGGCCTACATGCTGGCACTGTAAAAAAAAAAAAAAAAAAATACACACGCCTTCTGAAATTGTAAAATACTTTTTTATTTATTTATTTTTGTGTAAGTTTTTTTTTTATCATCATAGTAACTACAGAAAGGCAAATGATGACATGAAGTACATAAATAGTGGCTCTTCTACAAGTAACGATCAATGAACGTATAAGTCAGTGCTCAGTTTAACTCACACAAACACTAAACACCATCATGGTAACACATGTGAGATTTAAATAATGCAGTAAACATTATCTAAATTACATCAAATATAACACAGAACACCCCAAAGTATGTAACTGATATTAAAAATATGATGAAACATAACTATTCCCATAAAATATAATGAAATGTAATGGGCCACGCAGGGAATTGTGGGAACGCCCGATTACTGTTTTTTACTGTTAATTTAACAATAATTTACTGTAAAAAAAGTACAGGAAAATCGGACTTTTTACATTTAAATAATTTTATTTTTACATAATTGTATTGTAAAAACTACTGTATTGTCTTTTAAAACATTATATATTTATATTAAAACATTTTACTGTATATTTTACAGTTAATATTTGTTAATCAATTAAAATTGTATTTCTGTAGCCTTTTTACAGTAAACCGCATTAACTGCAGCAGTGTATACATGCTTATGTATGGAGATGCTCAGAGGACAGGAAAGGAATGCATTTTTTTAAATATGGATTTATTATTATGACATCCTGTCACAAAAAGCTTTACATTGCCTTGAAATAAGTTTTGCCTTCCCTCACAATATAAACACAGTCACATTTTACCTTTGCACAGCAAAATTCCACAGACAAAAAAGGCATTTGCAGATATTAAGTGCATGTGAAACCTGAACATTACTTGCCAAGCAGTCTCTTTTTAGGCTGCACTTTAAAGAGTGACATTATAATGATACTCAAAATCTTCGCCACTGCAAGTCCTGCAGAATTTAGCCATGTGACCATGCCTTTAAGCTTTTGCAATGGTTTTGTGCTCCCTCGCATTAGATTTGTGGACTCTCACCAAAAAAACAACAGCAGCAAAAAAGCATTTCCTTGCAATAGTTTAATATAAAAAGCTCTCATTCGCAACACAATAGGAAAGGAGAGAAAACGCCAAGGCCCGAGACCTGCCGTAAATTACAATGACACTAGCGATCAGGCTATGAAACATTGATACCTCAGCCCTCCTTTGCAGTCAAAATCTGTGAAGAAAGGGAGGAAACCTGTAATAGAACATGGAGAATTTGTAACATGGAGAACATGGAGATGTGTAAGGGGAAGCCCAACCTGCTGCAAGGCAGATGTCCTTTACGGACACACCCTAGCCCAGTAGGAGGCCATGCTCTTGGTGGAATGAACTTTAACACCAATGGACACTGAATGATATTGCGTTAATGAGCCCGATAGCATCAACAACCCAGTCAGAAAGTCTTTGCTTGGACCAGGGACTAAAAATTTAATGTTTTTCATTTCTGTTAGATTTGAGAAGAAACTGGGAAGCCATTTCTAAAGGAGGTGGCATTCTGCAACCTCCTTTCCGGTTGGGATGAAATAAAAAAAAGGATAAATAATGACATTTTTAAAATGACAGTGCTTTGTGCTAAGGGTGGATGATATACGAGCTGTAGTGGTTACAGATATCACAAGAGAAACAAGGAACATGTTTTGGTATAAAAAAAAAAAAAAGGTTGACACAAATATAAGCTATTCTTCACACACATGTGGGGGAATTTTCAGGACAGAAATTATAGCAAGCACATTATACAGTATCCTATATAAAGTAACGTCTTTTCAATATGTATTATTAATATTAAATATAAATAATATAATTGAATTCAAATAATCATTTGGCCATCTAAAATAAATCAATAGCCTAAATCTCACTCTCCTGCATGCATGCACACAATGCATAGGCATGTTTGCATTAAACATCACATTTCTTTTTGGGCCAAATTATTTTTATTGTTTTATATTTTAGAATTGCAGTGTCCTTCAGAATCAAAGTGCATGCTTATGTCTACAAAGAGAGAAATCTCATTTATCGGGCAAGATGAAGTGTAATTCTGAAAATTTACTGTGATAAGCCCTTTAATAAAGGCTATTAAAAATATTGAAATTCCACATGAGTGCCTGGATATGGATTCATGTTTGAATGGAACATCCATTACTATTTTTCATATATTTTTCATTCTTTCCAGAGCATACACTTTTTTTTATTTTTAATCAAACCAATCAAACTATGTAAAATCCTGGGCCAATTTATCTTCCAGCCCTGCATTGAACATTATCTGACTGTTTTTGAAAAGATGACAGCAGTGTGCAGGTGGCTTAAAGTACTTGGGTCATAAGACTGATGCCTTTGTTGATGCACAAGGCCCACAGTGCACAAATGACTATGGACTTTGCTGATGCAGATCAAGTCAAAGATGCAATCCTTAAAATATGAGATTAATGCTGAGACTTATCGTCAATGTTTCCGCTCTATGGCGATCCTCCCAGATGAAACCCCTCATGGTCTGTGTGTAGACCTAATGGTCTGTTTCTCTAAATGGGTGTTGAGGGGGATGTGGTTGTGGGTCTGTCTGTAGGGAAAGAGGAACTGTTACAATGGTTTAAGCCAGAAAAATGCACAGCCCAGCAGGTGTCTGACCTTAACATACTGAAGCAGGTCATGAAGTTGTTAAGTCCAGACAATGCTGTGTGGAATAAAGAGCACAACCCTGCCACTGCAGAAGAAGCAGCAAAACTGGCCAAGACATAGGCTACTTATCTGCCCGTATTGGCACTTTTGCACCTGCACTGTGTACTGGCTTGGCAAGAAAAATAAAAAAGGCATTTACATATCTTCCATTTTCTCCAGTAGTTTATCTTGGCTTGTAGGCATTTATATCTGTCACTTGCCAATGTTGCATTTGGCTTGAAGGAGAAGTGATCAGGAGAAGCGATCTATCTGCCTCCTCCACTCTCATTTTCGATGGGACTCTGGAACTGCCAATCAGCTGTGAACAAAGCTGACTTCATTCCAGCCTTCGCTGCACAGTCCACCCTCAGCATCCTCACACTGACAGAAACATGGATACGTCCAGAGGATACAGCAACACCCTCTGCTCTCTCCAACAACTTCTCCTCTCATACCCCTTGAAATACTGGTAGGGGTGGGGTAATAGGTTTGGTCATTCTAATCAACTGGACATTTTCACCACACTCCTCTCTGTAACAATATTTCATTTTAATTCTATGCTATTACTACAATGCAACCCACAAAATCCATGTTGTTGTCATCTATTGCCCACCAGGTTAGCTGGAAAACTTTCTTGGGGAGCTGGATGTCCCGCTGTCCTCCTTCCCTCCTTCTCCTTCCTCTCACATTCTTTGTGAACATCAGACTGACCTCAGGGCGGCTGAGAGGAGATGGCAGAAATCTAAAGATCCAACAGATCTGGGTAAGTATCAGTCTCTACTTGAATCTTTTTCAGAAAACCTTAAATCTGCAAAAAAAGTCCTCATACCAGGACAAGATCAACAGCACCACAGACACTCGCAGCTTATTTAGAACATTCAACACACTTTTCTGTCCTCCCCCTCCACCTCCTGATACCTCACACACTACAGATGTCTTTGCAAAATTTTTTACAAATATGGTTACAGCCATCAGTAATACATTCTCAGCATCACACCTTCTCAAACACCCGCCTCCTGTATGCAGCTCTTCTATCTCTATGTTCTCTCCTCTGACTGTGTGACAAGGTTTGTTGTGTGACGGATAAAGGAGGAAGCGGGAGCCGGTTTCCACAGTCGACGTGAGTAAGCGTTTATTATCAAAATAACAGAAATCACTTTTCAGCTCACTCTCAAATCAAAAGTCTGCTTTTCAGCATAAAAGGTAACGTAGATCAGCTTTTCACTCTTAAACACAGAAGCGCAGTCTCTGGTGTGCAACTCTCTCTCTCCCTGGACTGGGCTTTTTATCTCCCCGTCTCTCATTGCGTTCACATAGAAATGGTAATTAGTAGCAATTCATCTCACGTAGAACTCCTTACTGCTTTGTCTCTCTCACTGCGAGAACATGACCATGGCAACCCTCGACGGTGGAGCGGCCCACGGGTACACGGCGATTACCCAGGTGGATAGGGTGGTTGCGATCCACCTATACTACGAGAACGCTGCCACCTGGCGGGGTCACACTGTGCTCCCCTCCAAGGCCTGTAGGATGATTTCATCATTGGCTGCCAAAGACTACAGCGCCACCGGACAGGCCGTTTCCACCCTGCATGCCATGGCCCTCCTGCAAGTCCACCAAGCCAAGGCACTCAAAGATCTGCACAACGGTAGTCCTGATCCTGACGTGCTGCAGGAACTGCGCTCTGCGACCGACCTTGGCCCTGTCTCCCAGTTCGGCCTCTTCGGCGACACCGTTGAGGACTTTGCCCAGCAGTTCTCCATGGTGAAAAAGCAGACGGAGGCCATTTCACACATCCTACCCCGTCGCAAACCTGCCGCCACGGGCCCAGCCCCGTCTGCTTGCCGAGGGCGTCCTCCTGCATCTAACCAACACGCATCTCCGCCTCAACCCAGGCCCAGCTCTCAGCCCCTGCGTCGAGTGCCCCGCAGGAAGCGCACGCCCCCGTCTCGTGGACCCCCTCGAGGACCCGGAAGGCTCCCAGGTGCTCCTGAGACGATCGACCCAGAGACCAAGACGTTCGCTCCGGAGCTGGTACACAGACCACTCCGTCCCCCGGTGGAGGGCCGGGAGGAGAATACTTGTTGTGCCCACGGGGCTGCGGTACCCACATTCTCAATAAAAGCTATTTCCTTTGTCTCTGGGTCACCTGGTCCTCACGGCACTCTGCCGCCACACCTAAACAGTCCCTGCATGCTGGACACGGACCCCCCGCCTTCAGCCCCACGACTGTTCCCCGGCCGGCCGGTTCTGATGAGTCTAGAGGACGCCAAAACCGGACCTCCTCCTCAGTCACTAATCTGCCCCCTGCTGGGTGTGCGGAGCAAGGTAAGTGCTTTGAATCTTTTCTCAGTACCAGAGCCTCGGGACGCACCTTTGCCTCCCGACGCTGTACTACCTGCTCCGCCCCGCTGCGAAGCCCCACCGTGTACGTCAAAAATAATCGTCCTGTTAGTGCCCCTAGCACGGAGCTTGGATGCATGGCTTTCACTTCCCAACCAGTCAGGCTGGCTGGCCAGGACCATGCGACTCGGTAATGCAATTCAATCTGTCCCCTCCTGCCACCAAACATTCAAACCCTGGACAGACCTCTACTTTTCCGGCTCCTCAGAAAAATCCTGAATGAAACAGACGTATTTACCCGCCTTTATACCTGTATGTCCGGGGGCAGGACATAAAAATTCTGTCTGCCAACTTCTCATTGGCCTTTTTTCATAGATCAGAGGTATATTCGGCACTCAAGAGAGACCCCTAGTGTCACTTCTTCGACACAACGTCTCGTTCCCTCCATCAGGGAACGGAGGTTACATCCGTAACCCGTTTACACTCTACAATTTCAGGAAAATAAGACCCTTCCTCTCTAAACATGACACACTACTTCTTGTTCAGTCACTTGTCTTAACTATACTAGACTACTTTAAAGCTCTCATTGCAGGCCTCCCTGCATGTGCAATTAGGCCTCTGCAAATGATCAGGAATGTAGCAGCACCTCTGGTCTTTAATGAACCAAAGAGAGCACATGTTACACCACTCCTTGTCTCTCTTCACTAGCTGCCAGTTGATGCATCAAATTCAAGGCTCTGATGCTGGCATACAGAAAAGTCACTGGGTTTGCTCCAGCATACCTATAAAATTTCTGCAGAGCTATGTTCCCACCTGAAACCTGCAGCACATTGTTGTACCAACACAAAGAGGCACCAAAACACTTTCCGTTTCATTGTTCCATGTTGGTGGAATGACCTTCCCAATTCCACCCGTGAAGCAGACTCACTCTCTGTCTTCAAAAAACATATTTTCCATGAGCACTTAACCGTTCACTCATAAAAAATTATAATAAATAAATAAATATTATATATATATTCTTGTTGCACTCTAATCTGTCACGGATACTACTATTCTGATGCTAGTGAAACTTTGTAACGCAGCACATTACCACTGTAAGTCGCTTTGGATAAAAGTGTCTGCCAAATGAATAAATGTAAATGACTTGTTTGCTAGAGAATGTAAACCATTAATCTTAATAAAGCTGCTTTGGGATGATTTGTATTGTAATATATATATATATATATTACTGTAGTAACACCAAGGCTAATTCCATTAAAACTATGTTTCTGCCAAAAACATGGTTAATACAATATTACTATAGTAATACAGTGATGCAATCTACACACAAGCGATGCCAATCCGTGGGAACGAGTGCGATCAACAGACCCTGCCTCCAGATCAAACCCTTCTCTGCACTCAGCGACATTCACAGTGACCAAATCACTACGATGAAATCAACCTTTTTTTTTCAATTAACATTTTTTATTGATTCATAGATATAGAACAAAGAAATAAACACAACATATATACATTGAATCAACATTTAACATTTAACCCTCACTATTACCCATCTCCCCTCCTCAATCACCAACCCAACCCTGACCCCCAACGAACACCCCTGTGGTCACAAATAAGAATACCCACACATAAAAAAAGAAAATATAATAATCATATATAATTACAGTTTTTCTCAAATGCTAAAACACATTTCACAAACGTTTCCTCCATGTTCCCCAATGTCTAAACACAACACCCTTTTCTAAAGATACATAAACACAACCACACCTTCTCACTTCAAAACTCAAACTTTCACACCAAAAGAGCAGCTCGAAGCTTTCAAAAATGTAAACACTATACACATCATTACACGCTACAGCAAAACAATTGAAAACACAATGCTCAATTTGTGAGAAGGTTCTTTGTTTCATAACTGCCAATGCATATTTTTAGAAACTTTACAGTAATGGATCTTCTTAGATCTCTGCAGAGGATTAGGCATTTAGATTTGTGAGTTTCATATGAAGAGAATAAATCTATAGTAAAGTCTGCATGTACACTACTGTAACACAACTCAATGCAAAAACAAAATCTATTGCACACAACAGTACTCTTGAAAACATGATCAGGGTGTGAAGTTTTTTTATTTACTTTATTCACACCACACACACACCACAATCACTGTGCGGCATCATGTCGCTGAGCTGCATCGGGCCACATCACCTCATCCACAATGCAGGCTATATTGTGTCTTGCCAGGCACCGTGGGAAAAACGCCCTGGAATGGCGAATCCATCCTTGGAAGGCCTCCACTGGGATGTCAACACAGGCCAGCTCCATTGCCCTTAGGAGGTTCTCTCTAGTGTATGGTTGTCTGTCATAAACCTTCCATCTCCACGATGAGAAGAACTCCTCTATAGGGTTCAGGAAAGGGGAGTAGGGTGGCAGACAGACGTTTAAAAAGTGGTTACTGTTGGCTTTGAACCACTCTCTGATTTGGTTTGTTCTGTGGAAGCGTACATTGTCACAAATGATCACATAAATGTGATGTGCGGGCCCAGGATGGTGTTGTTGGCGGTCCAGGAGGATGTCTTTTAGCTCCTCTAGGAAGGTGAGGAGACGTTGGGTGTTGTAAGACCCAAGGACAGCATGCCGGTGGACAAGCCCCTCCAAACCCATGGCCGCACAAAGAGTAATATTACCCCCCCGTTGGCCAGGAACCTCAGTGATGGCTCTTTGGCCAATGATGTTACGGCCTCTTTGCCTTCGTTTCTGCAGGTTGAAGCCAGCCTCATCCAGGAAGAGGTACTCATGAGGTCTGGCCATCGCGTCCAACTGTAATATGCTCTGTGAAAATGTGAAAGTGCACAGGTGTTCAGAACAACAGTCAATCAGGTAGCACAGTATTGTCCAGAAGTAATGTAGGCCACTGAGCAACACAGTATGTCCACTAACTGTACTGTGAACATGGATGTATACTTACTTGCACATACTCGTAACGTAGGTCTTTGTGTCGCGCAGAGTTGCGCTCAAAAGGAACCCTATAGACCTGTTTCATCCGCATCTTTTGGCGCCGGAGAACTCGGTCTATTGTGGCCAAGCTGACATCATCAGTGCTCTCAAAGTTGACATTATCGGCAATGACTTTGTCTCTGATCTCCCGGAGTCTGATGAGGTTGTTCTCACGAACCATATCCACAATGAGGGTTTCTTGTGCCGCTGTAAATGTGGCAACCCTCCCACCTCTATGTGGCATTCTTTCAACTCTAAAGAAAGAAACGTGTTGTCAATTGACATGTTTTAAAAATACAGTAACAACTGATTTGAAACCAATAGACTACTTTCACAGGCTTGTAAAATTGTATTGTGACAAAGAAAGCAATAGAGTACAATACCTGTTGTGTTGTCTGAATGCCCTGATAATGGTGGCCACGGTGAACCTACTCAGGTTTGGACGGACTCTTAGTCCTGCTTCAGCCATTGTCATGCCATGGACAATGACATGGTCAATGACTGTTGCTCGCATCTCGTCCGTAATGATGGTGCGAGGTTGTCTTGCTCTCCCTCCTGACCTTCTCCTCTCCCTTGTTGGCCTCCTCCTCTCCCTTGTTGGCCTGCTCCTCTTCTTCCATGGCCAGCTCTTCTCCCTCCTCTGACTCGAATTCCTCTTCCCCTGACTCTGCCTTCATCCATTGTGTTTGTTTGGAATCTTCAGCAAACTGTGCACTCTGAACTTGCTTTTATACATGTGGTCACAGCATTAGCAACAAGTGTCTTCAATTTTGAGTCGTTGTGTGTAGTGAATGACGCCAGGTGTGTTCATTGTGTTCAAATATTGCTGACTGTGGCAAGCATTTTGCATCACATGAGCTTTCATTTGAGAATATGAGCAGAGTTCTTTTGCAACTTGTGTTTTAGCAAGGAAAAATGTGTTAAGATTTATGAGAACGGAGGATTGTGTTTTGTGAATTGTGTCTTCATGTGAAATGTGTTTATGATATTGGAAAATGATGGCTAGATTTAGTAAATGTGTTTAGACAACTGGTCATTTGGTTTAGAGGATTGGCTTTTGTGTTTTAGCATTTGAGAACAACTGTAAAACTATACTACTCTCTCCACAGCGCCTCCCCAAGAGACCCCCCCCAAAACACTAAGTCCTTGTCCTATCAAACAAATTCCAAACCCCCAGCCTTCTGCTTGACCCCTCCTCGAAAGCAGCCACCCTGCATATCTCAGCACACCACTCTGGAAATTAGGGTGCTCCATCTGACTTCTATCCCCTTAAAATAATTTGCCTGCCAATCATAATGCTGGTCAGAACCCAATTTTGTATGTGTTTATCCCAAAATACAGAGTCTGGGGTAAAATGAAAGTTGAGACCCATCACACATAAAACACTGAATCTTCAACCAAAATTCTTGGATCTTGACACCCTCCCCAAAAAACATAGGTTGTGTTTCCATCTTCTGATTGGCATCACCAGCAGGGGGTGTGTCTTTCAGATTAAAATGTTTTATTGATTCCTATATTAACACATAAAAGCATGAACATATACAAACAGAATCAAAATATAACCCCCTCTATAACTACCCCTCCATACCAACCCCGACCTTAAGAACAGCCCAGTGGTCCCACATAAATATAGACATACAAAACAATATAAAAAAATAAAATAATTAAGTAAATAAAATATAATAATCACATACATAACCTCTACATCTCTCTCTCTATTGTCCATCCCCGAAAGCCCTCCAAAAATATAAATATCTGCCCCACTTTCACATATATCTGCCCCACTTTCCCATAAACAAGTCCAAATTGTTTATGCCCAAATGCTGCCACCCTCCCCATATCTGCACACCACTCTGGAAATGATGGCGCTCCGTTGGACTTCCAACCCCTTAAAATGCTAATCATAAGATTTGCCAAAACCCAATTAAAATGTGTCCCCCAAATTTATGACTGCTCCGTCACCCAAAATACAAAGTCTGGGGTAAAGCAAAACTTGAGTGCCCAAAACGTCAAACAAATTGCTCTGTACCTTCATCCAAAAATCTTGAATCTTAACACACCATCAAAAGGCATGAGATGTGTCTCCAACTTCTGATTGACAATGCCAGCAGTTGGGTGTGTCTTTATATATAATCTATATATAATATATAAATAATTTGTATATAATATAGAGGGGGTCCAACAAAATCTATGTAAGATCTTAAATTGTGTAAGGCAGAATGCAGCGATGCAGAATTAAAATTTTTTAGAATCCTAGTCCACACTTCTTCCTCCAATACCAAATTCAAATCTTTTTTCCATAATCTCTTGATAGAAGTTAAAGATCCATCCCCAGACTCTGTATTAGCAGGGAGTAATACTCTGATGCCTCATGACCTTTTCCAAAAGTAGTAATCACCTCCCCAAAGCAGGGGGCTTGCTACTCCCAAAAACAATACAGAGCTGGTGGTGCAGTTGTAAATACCTGAGATCTGGGAATCCATATAATGTTGAACAAAATTTTAAAAATCAACACTCCACTCTCATCTAGGTCACTGAGTGTATTAACCACCCTCACAATCCACTCTGACCAGCAGAAAGAGGACTTATTAATACATAATTTAGGGTTCAGTCATATGCTTGAGGCAACATTTAAATAAATGTCTGAATTAAACAGTCTAGACACTTTTGACCATACCGAGTACAAATGCGAGATAACGGGGTGTAACTTAACTTCTCAGATAAGTTTGAAAGAAAGGATTTGCAATGGAAAAATAGGGCAAAAAATTCCTGTTCAATACAAAACCAGGGAGGGGCTCTCTCAGGTGGAAGCGACCAATGAGCCAAATGTCTGAGACCGAATGCATTATAATAAAACAAAATCTTGGGTAGGCTGAGCCCACCTATGTCAATCAGCCTATGTAACTTAAACTATGTAAATTAAAATGTAATCTATGATGCTTACCATTCCAAATGAAGAACTTCGCTATGCTATATAATTGCTTGAAATAAGAGATGGGGACATCTACAGGGAGAGATTGTAGCAGGTATTTAAATGTTGTAATACAATTCATTTTAATAACATTAACCTTCCCAATTATAGATAAATGTAATGAAGCCCACCTGCCGCATCGCTCAAAAACCTTTTTAATAAGGGGTCAAAATTAACTCAATCAAACAAATTTGCTTAGAATAAAATGCCCAAATACTTCATGCCCTGTTTGGGCCACTGGAAGGCACCTGGCAGAAAAGCCATTACTAGGCAGTATGCTGTCAGAGCCAAAGCTTTGTATTTAGACCAATTGACTCTGTAACCTGTGAACTTAGAAAAGGAATTAATAATTCTATGTAGGCAAGGCATAGATCTTATGAGGTCGGAGACAAATAATAAAATATCATCTGCGTAAAGCAAAAACGTATGCGCCGCACCTCCCACCACCACCCCTGGAAAATCATCTTTTCTACTTATCGGGGCTGATAATTGTTCCAGGGAGACAGAACAATAATGGGAAAAGAGGGCAACCCTGCCAGGTGTCCCTATCCAGAGTAAAATAATCTGAAATTAATAAATTTGTTTGTACTGCTGCTACCGGGTGTCTATAAAGTAACTTAATCCATCCAATAAAAGTATTCCCGACCCGTATATTTCCAAAATTTTTAAAAGATAATCCCAATCTACCATATCATACACAATATTCAGATAATTAAAATGCATTACATTCTTGTGGCAGAAGAGTTCATCATTGATAAGATGATACAAAAAGCAGCTTTAGAATACAATGTATTGTTTACTACCATATTATTGATCATAAGCCAATCATTGGCATATAGTTCACAGCAATCCACTTCACAAGTTAATTTGTCAATCAGTTTGAGATTTACTATGAGGGCTTGTTTAAGGACCCATCAATTTACACCTGCGTCAGACATGCTTGTGTAGCGTCTCTGGTGCGTTGCATCATAAACATACATTTTTAGGTCACTGTGTCAAGATAAATGTAGTTTAATACTTAGAACACATCTTGAGATCTCTTAGTTCGGATTTGCGCTCCATCAAGTGTTTTGAACGCAAGAATGTAACGCATGTCTGTGTTGTTGCTTCTAGATGGTTGTTTTCTTCACAGTATAAACTGCGCGTTGCCATACAGCTGAAGTTTCAATTACTTCCCTCTGGAGTAAACAGGTGGTACAACAAGCTTGCATTTCTCAGGAATCTTCCTTAATACAGTCCGGGAGCATTTCGATTAATTGCGTTTTTAACACGTTATTTTTAATAAAATTAAACGCACTGAATTAATGTGTTAAATAGACATATGTGTGTGTATATATATATATATATATATATATATATATATATATATATATATATATATATAATTAATAAATACATTTAAAAAAGGGCTGTTCAGTTTCCTCAGACAGTCAAACAAATGTTCAGTGAGCCGGCCCATTCAATTGCTACATGAGTGCAACAGATGACCCATCATTCCAATGTCCTGCAAGAAATACTCCACAAAACAAACGCCAACCAATATGAGGCGTAAGCACAAAGAACGTGCAGATTCATCCACAACACTGTCCCGAAGGCGTGCTGCGACACAAAACAACTCCAGCCGCTAGGTGTGACCAGCACAAAAAGAAACAAAAAGCTCAGCTTCCTCGGACGGTCAAGTGAACGTTCAGTGAGTCAGGCCCACTCGGCTGCAACATGTGTATCACCAAATTACTTACTCAATTGACTTTATGAAGGACAATGCTTGGGTGTCAGCTTGAGCACGTAAGTGTCTTTTAATGTCTCCAGAGCCTGAGGATTTTTAATTGTTTGACATATTGTCTTCCTATAACAATTAAGGACCAGGGTGTACCAAATCTACGGAGCTCCCGAAGTGACCTGTGCAAAAAAAATAAAAATCACAGAGACATTCGCGTGCGCACGCGTTACAGTTTCCGGTGTGTGTATAGCTGTTTTCCGATTGCGTCATTGCCATCATTCATTTACTCAAAATACTGAGAGCATGGATGCGCATGAATTTATAGAGATATATTTTAAACTTGGCCTTCAATACAAAGACATTACTGTGTATGACATTTGTAAAACTGTCATGGCTGAGACACGCTTTGATTTTCCAAAGGACACTAATCAAGCAATAGACTTGTACTTGCATTTAACACTAGAACTACCGGAATTCTAGAACTACTAGAATGGCCATAGCGGTCATTCTGACCGTTCATACTAGACTGTACCAAATGTCATGTCATATTTACATTCGAAACTTCTATTGAGGTTTTAGAATGAAGCTTCTAATGTCTGTCGTCATATTTTATGACGTCATCACCCTAAAACATGTAAAAATCCTCCAACAAAATCATCAATTTGAATCAAATGTAATAGTATGGATTAAATGGAGCACGGAGCGCCAAGCGAACGGAGATATTCCTCCGCAATACAATCTTTTTTTGTAATATATAATAGTGCTACACTATACAATATATATATATATTATCTGCTAGACTGCCCCGGAAGGTGCGTAGCTCGCTTTGTGTCCACGTTTTTTCACCACAGTGAAAATGGTTTTGAAAGTCTAAACGCCAACAAACATGGATTGAGGTAGAATATTTCGTTAGATAAAAACATGTTGTGAATTTTGGAAATTATTACATCTATCCTTTTTCAAAACATGTTGACTTTTGGACATTACAATGTATTAGAAATGTTTGAACAACACGAATCGGAAACAATCCTATGCAGCCACCACTGGAATCAAAATCCACAAATAAATGAATCCTTTATATTAATAATAAACACCAGGACACGAAATTTAGCACTAAACTAGCAAAGTGCGCATGTCTAGCCTTTCACACGTCCGAACCTCGCATGGCATCACGTGACTCGATTGTAAGATTTATTGTTTTTTGTATTATTGAACTATATCATGTACTTAATAACATGGCAACAATAATATATCTTTGCAGTATAATACTGGAATCAGGTGCAAAAGTTCATTGCAGAAAGAAAAAAAAAAAAGCTAGGGTTTGTTTTTTAAATCATATTCTTCTATTATTTCAAAAGGTTTTTGTGTATTTTTACTTTTCATCATTTGAAGGGCCTTTGTGTAAGAAAAAACACCTGGGTTTTACTTTCAAATATTTTGATTTGTGTATAAAAAATTTCCCAAAAATAAGGATGTCATTAACCAGAAAATCATCTTTGTTGCTGTTCATAACAATTCCAAAGACAATGTCCTTATGAGAGAAAACTGCAAGAAGAGGAACCTTTGGGTAAAGCCACTCATGAATATTAAGCCATAAAGCCTCTACATACATACAATGGAAAAATAAATGATCAGTAGTTTCAATCTCATCACAAAATACACAATTAAAGGTTTCAATTCCAAATATTTGTCGTACAAATTCACTGGAATGATAAACATCTTTTAAAAATTTGAAATTGATTTTCTTAGCTTTGGGGGTTAATGGGAATTTTAAATAATTTGTTTGTAAACTGTAAATTGTTTCTTTTGAGAAAAACTGTGATATCAAGTTTCTATAAACTACAAAAGGGAATAAACTGTTATCAAACTTATTTCTGATAAATCTGTTTGAAAATGTAGTTTCTTTGAAATCGTAACCGCCTAAATAAAAGTGATTGGAGACACAGGGTGGTGGGATTAGAATTTGAAAGGAATCCTTTGATTAGACATATAATAGCATCCGAAATGAAATGCTCATATGCAGCACCCCACAGATGCAGAGGGCCGTATTGAAGTTGTTCAACATTGTAATACAGTCAGGATGTTTTCCTGACATCTGGTGCAAAGGACTCATTTCCCCCATTTATAAGAGCGGGAACAAATTAGACCCTAAAAACTACCATGGCATCTGTGTCAGCAGTTGTCTAGGTAAGCTATTCGGCAGTATTCTTAAGAAAAGAATACTTAATTTCCTTGACAAACACTCAATTTTGTGTAAAAATCTAATTGGCTTCCTTCCAAAACACCGCACCACCGACCATATATATACCCTTCATAATTAACAAACATGTACACCAAACAAAAAATGGTAAAATATTTGCTTGTTTTATTGATTTCAAGAAAGCTTTCGATTTTATTTGGCATGTAGGGCTATATTATAGTCTTCTGCATTGTGGTATAGGTGGCAAAATCTATGATCTGATTAAACCAATATATTCGAAAAACAGGTGTGCTGTTAAAATAGGAGACAAACAAACTGAATTGTTCACCCAGAGAAGAGGTGTCCGTCAGGGTTGCAATTTAAGTCCAACTTTATCTAATGTATATATAAATGAACTTGCTGTTCAGTTGGATCAATGTGCTTCTCATCCTCTCCCCCTCCTAGATGGAGAGGTGAAGTATCTGCTTTATGCTGACGACCATGTGCTACTGTCTCCTACTGAACAAGGACTACAGCTGCAGCTGGACACAGTAGACAAATACTGTCAAAACTGGGCTCTAGCAGTAAACATGAAGAAACTAATGTCATGATTTTTCAAAAACACCCCAAGTGTCATGAAAATAAATAGCAGTTTACTATAAATAATCATATAATTGAACACAACATGAGTTACACCTACCTTGTTATAACAATAACAGCATCAGGGAGCATAGAACATTTAGAATCTCCAAATTCCAATTAAAATCTGGCTGAAAATATTTGATAGTGTCACCCAGCCTATTGCGCTGTATGGTAGTTGTCACGTTCCTGTGTTGTCTGCCCTATGTTCTCTGTTTCACCCATCACGTTTATGTCATGTTTCCGTGTTGTCTGCTCCGTGTTTTCCGTTTCACCCGTCACCGATCCCGTTCCATGTCACGTTTTCCCTGTTGTCCGCCCTGAGTCTCACTGTCCATGTGTAAAACTACAATTCCCACAATTCCTGGCCTCTCTCACTGCCTGCACTCTTCATTGTTCTTACCTGTGTCTCGTTTAGTCTTCATTGTGTTTGTGTATTTAACCCTGTTTGTTTCTCCTTTCCCCTGTCGGTCTTTGTTGAATGTAGATGCCTGATTCCCATGTTTTCCATCGTTGTTTTTGCCACTGTAATCTCCTTGTGTGCCGTCTGTGTTCCTGTTAACTCCTTGTGTGCCTTCCGTGTTTTTGTTTACCTTTTTTCCCATCGTGGATGTTTTCTTTTGTTCATGTTTTTTTGTAGTACCCCTTTGTTTAATAAACCGCCGCTGCAAATAGACCCTCGTCCTGTGTCTGCCTTCACCCACAATCGTGACAGAAAGACCGACCACTAATGGATCTAGCTGCGGTTTTCCTCGAACTGGCCCGGGCAAATTTTCCCATCCGCGAGTACTCACAACTCTTCTCCACGGTCGCCATCCACACCGGGTTCGACGACGATGCCCTGAAGACCATCTACTGGGTCGGGTTACCGTCATCCTGGCGGGGAGAGGCGCCGGAACCCGGAGACCACCCATGGAGGGAGTACGTGAGTCTCGTTCTGAGAAAACTCGCGCCCGAGGAACCACCCCTCGTGATTCCGGCTGTCGAGCCTGAGCCCTTGCCTACCCGGATCGATGAGCCAGCGCTGCCAACTTCCTCCTTCCGCCTGTAGCCTCGACCGTCCCTGAGCCAGCGCCTGTAGCCTCGACAGTCCCTGAGCCAGCGCCTGCAGCCTTGACCATCCCTGAGCCAGAGCCTGTAGCCTCGACCGTCCCTGAGCCAGCGCCTGTAGCCTCGACAGTCCCTGAGCCAGCGCCTGCAGCCTTGACCGTCCAAGAGCCAGCGCCAGCAGCCATGACTGTCCAAGAGCCAGCGCCAGTAGCCATGACCGTCCCAGGGCCAACGCCAGTAGCCATGACCGTCCAAGGGCCAGCGCCAGTAGCCAGGGCTCCACCTCCCAAGTCTCTCGAGCTTTCCAGGGCTTCTCCTCCCGAGCCTCCTAGGGCTCCGCCTCTCCAGTCTCTCGAGTCTTCCAGGGCTCCTGCTCCCGAACCTCCCAGGGCTCCGCCTCTCAAGTCTCTCAAGTCTTCCAGGGCTCTGCCCCTCAAGCCTCTCGAGCCTTCCAGGGCTCCGCCTCTCGAGCCTTCCAGGGCTCTGCCTCTTGAGCCTCCCAGGGCCCCGCCTTTCAAGCATCTCAAGCCTCCCAGGGCTCCGCCCCTCAAGCCTCCCAGGGCTCCACCCCTCAAGCCTCTCGAGTCTTCCAGGGCTCCGCCCCTCAAGCCTCTCGAGCCTCCCAGGGCTCCGCCTCTCGAGCCTCCCAGGGCTCCGCCTCTTGAGCCTTCCAGGGCCCTGCCTTTCAAGCATCTCGAGCCTCCCAGTGCTCCGCCCCTCAAGTCACTCGAGCCTTCCAGGGCTCCGCCTCTCAAGCCTCTCGAGCCTTCCTGGGCTCCGCCTCCCAAGCCTTCCTGGGCTCCGCCTCTCAAGCCACCCAGGGCTCCGCCTCTCAAGTCTCTCGAGCCACCCAGGGCTCCGCCCCCCGAGCCTCCTACGGCTACGGCTACGGCTCCTCTCCCAGAACCTCCCGAGCCTCCTACGGCTCCGCCTCCCGAGCTTCCTACGGCTCTGCTCCTAGAGACTATAGAGCCTACCAGGTCTTCGCCTCTGAAACCTCCCACGGCGCCACCTCCCTCGGCTCCACCTCCAGAGCCTTCCAGGCCTCTGCCTCTAGAGCCGCCTACGGCGCCATCTCCCACGGCTCCGCCTCCAGAGCCTCCTTCAGTTCCGCCTCCTGAGCCTCCCCCGGCTCCGCCTCCAGTGGCTCCCTCAGCTCCGCCTTCCGAGCCTCCTAAGCCATCACCTCCCTCGGCTCCGCCTCCGGAGCCTCCTAGGCCTCCGCCTCTAGGACCTCCTACGGCGCAACCTCCCTCAGCTCCGCCTCCAGAGCCTTCCAGGCCTCCACCTTTAAAGCCTCCTATGGCGCCACCTCCTACGGCACCACCTCCCTCGGCTCCGCCTCCAGAGCCTTCCAGGGCTTCGCCTCTAGAGCCTCCTACGGCGCCACCTTCCTCGGCTCCGTCTCCCAAGCCTCCCTCGGTTCCGCCTCCCGGGCCTCCCACGGCTCTGCCTCCCAGGCCTCCCACAGCTCTGCCTCCCGGGCCTCCCACGGCTCTGCCTCCGGAGCCTCCCACGGCTCTGCCTCCCGAGCCTTCCGCGGCTTCGCCTTCCACGGCTCCGCTTCCCAGGATTGCCCTCTAATAAAGCCCATTGAATTGAATTGAATTGAATAGAGTTGGGGATTGCTTTGATTATAGAATTAAATGTGTTCTGATTACAGATTGTATCATATTTAAGACAAAAATTCTCATATGAAATAAAACATCCTCTGCTATTGACTAAATGAAGCACAGACCAGATACCTTTCTCCATCCAGTCCTTATTATATAGTGATATATTTCTAATTGTGATATATCTATTATTCCATATTGGGGTCTTATGTGGCGTGAAATTATGATTGTATAAAAGTTTCCAGTACAACAAGACTTGCTGGTGAAACTAGGATAGTTTGATAGGGAGACGTTGAGGAGTGAAATCACATCTAAGTAAAAATCCTATCCCTCCCATATTTCTCTGGGAATATGAAACCAAAGGTTGTTGTTATTTAGAAAATATTTTAACCAGTTAATTTTCAGGGTACCATTTAAGGAATCAAAGTCAATGGCTTGTAGACCTCCCTCCTTGAAATCCTTAGTCAACTTTGCTCTTTTAATGTAATGGACTTTCTTTCTCCAGATATAATCTAAATTAATCTGATAAAGTTTTTTATCACTTTGTTTGGAATTGCCAATAAGTATGCAGGATAGATGCACCTTGATAAACTATCCATTTTAGTTAAAAATATTCTTCCCAATAAAATAATATCTCTTAATAACCATGAGTGAAGTTTAGATTGGCTCATATCAACAACTTTCCACAGATTCATATTTTCGTGTTCAATTGAGTCTTTGGAAATATATATTCCTGTTGTAGGCCTCAGTTAATTGACATTGATGAATTGGCATTAACTCACACTTGTTCAGATTTAATTTTAAGCCAGAGGCTTTAGAAAAGGTGTGAATCATTTGTAGAATTTTCAGAATTTCTGACAAGTGCTTCATAAAAATGGTAGTATCAGTCAGCTAACTGACTGATGATTACCGGGTGCCCTCTAATGAAGCTATGTTAGAATTTTTAACAAGGATTGAAAGCAGCTCTGTAGTCATTATATAGAGAAATGGGGATAAGGGGCAACCCTGTTTGATAGGGAATCTGGGCGATGTACCCCCTGTTAAGGAAATGGAACTATTTGAATTTTCATAAAAAGATTCTATAATGCTTATAAATTTCTCTCCAAAACCAAATAAACTTAAACAGTGGAAAATAAATGGGTGTTCAATTGAATCAAATGCCTTAAAGAAATTGAGAAATAAAATAAAACCATTATCGTCTATAACATTACTATAATCTAAAATATCAAGCACTAAACGGATATTATTGTGGATGGATCTTCCTTTCATAAAACCAGATTGAGAGTCACTTATAATTTTATGTAGGATTTTTTTCAATCTGCTAGCATAAATAATAGTTACAATTTTGTAATCAGTGTTTAATAAGGTAATGGGTCTAAAGTTATCAAAAATTTTGGGGTCCTTATCTGGTTTAGGGATTAAGGTTATTACACCTTGTTTCATATCAGGGGGGAATGTCATATTATCTGTTGCTTCTTTTAACATAAGAGAAAAGGGGTCTTTTAATAAGTTCCAGAAGTGTTTATAGAAATTAGCTGTAAAGCCGTCGCTACCTGGAGATTTGTTTAACGATAAGTTGTCTACAGCTTTATCCAGCTTATCAGAGGTAATATCAGCATCACATAACAACACACACTCATCATCTATACAGGGAGTTAGAGCTTTAATTTGGCTGAAGAAGGATTCAGTAGCATCTGAGGAAAAGGCTGAGGAATATAATTTTCTTTATAGAAAGAGACAGCTTCCTTAGCAATCAGAGATCCATCTGTAACTACATTGCCATTAATCAATAATGTTTTAATTGAAAGTCTTTCCTGCCTTCTTTTTTCAAGATGACAAAAATATGAAGTCCTTCTTTCCCCTTCCTCAATCCACTTTGCCCTGGATCTTATGAAGGCTCCTTCAGCTTTTCTAAGATACAAATCATCCAGTTTAGATAGCTGAGATTGTAACTTCTGTTTATCGTTATCCGTGAGTGATGAACTGTTATAATAGTTGTTTATATCTTTAATTGTGCTAATTTCTGTCAATTTGTTGTTTCTGTTGAGTGATTTTCCAAAATGAATAGAAAATTCTCTCATTTTAAATTTAGGTAATAAAGGATGTTAGAGAAACATCATTCATAACATTAGAGATTATATTTTTAATACCCTCGTGGAATGATTGGCATTTTAATAAATTAGAATTGAATTTCCAATACCCTTTATTATTGAAGCTAACATCAGAAGGTTGAAGGACCAACTTAATAACAAGAGTGATCTGTGAGAGGAGCAGCTGACATACAACAAACAAAATTCATCACTGAGAAAGAGATTAACCAGCAATCTATTCCTGATTTAGCTGCATTATTTGGTTTAAACCAAGAATATTGCTTGGAGTCTGGATATTTGGTGCGCCAGGGATCCAATAAGTTTTGTGTGTGACAGAAATCAGATAGGGTGGGGTTATAAGAGCTATGATGACATTTAGGAGGGGATCTATCAAGCCATTCGTCGTATACCATGTTAAAGTCGCCACCCATAATTATGTTAGCAGTAGGATAACGGAGCTTAAGGTCATCAATAACATCGGAAACATCTGAAATGAATTGTCTGTTTTGAACTAGATTATTAAAACCATAAACATTTATCAGAAAAACATTTAAATACTAGAGGGCATTTAGTCACTTCAAAATGGGTCAAATAATGGCAAATGGATAGCAAAACACAAATAAAAACTGGGACAAGCCTATAGAGCTCAGAACACGAGGTGCACCTGATCCGCCATCTTGCCCTCCTCCGACTCGATTGTAAGTAGTATTAAAGGAAATATTAAGTTGGTTGGGAAAAACAGTGGGACAAAAGGCAGATTTGAACTGCGGTCGCTAGGACAACAGTACACATTCACACCATCTTTAAACCTCACGGCACTGCAGCAACACATATTGTCATGTTTGTTATATATTCCTGTGGTTTTATCAGACAAGTTGGGTGAAAATGGCTGCACTGTGTGGCAGATTTTTTTACAACGGGATGCAAATAGTCACTCCATTATTATTATTTTTTAAATGATTTTCTGAAAGATAAAGTCTGTAAATTTGAAATGCGTATATCTGCCTAAAGTTACTTTTGTCAACTTTCATCTAAAAATCATAAAACCACTTTTTTTTTTAAATATCATGGTAGATTTGCAGATGAAAAACAGGCAATAGAGATCCATTCTTGAAACAAACCCATTTTTCTTTTTCTAACTAACCTTGTTTTTACTAAGCTTCCTGAAAACTGACTCATTGTTGAAGGTTGAAAAAGCATTGTTCATTTGTGTAGGATAAACTTGGGTTCTGATGATATCTATACATACAGTCATTTTAAGATATTCACAGTGTTTAATGACTCCACGGGAATTTCTTCTGTGCATCCAGACCTGCTAACCTCAGTACAGTGACAGGAAACGTGTTCACACCTCACCTTCCCCCTGCCACATACAATGATGTACAAAAGCACAAAGACATTCATACAAATGCTTCATTTTACAGGAAATTAGCTCTAGACAAATGTACAGAAAGAAGGTGAAATGTACTAGCCTAAGATAAGCATCTCAACAAGCGTTAGTGTCAACACCTCACAGCATCAATTTCTCATCATGGATAAGCCGCATACAGAAAGGTAAACAGGATTTTGATAAACTAGATTGCCTATTTATGTTTTTAAAAAGATTACATAATTTAGTAGATTAAAGAGAGACCAGTCCTGAAATATAACCAGTGTGCTTTAGTATAAACCCAGTACAATTATAAACATTTATTACACAGTAGTGGGAGCTGTTGTTAATTCCTGGTAAAACATGTTTAAGCTACTCTTATGAAAAGTAATTGACAAAAAATAGTGGCTGAGATTACAGACAGTGCATGTTGATAGTAGTGGGATTGCGGTGGGATGTTTCAGAGGCCTGTGGTTATTCAGCTTGTTGCGACCTCCTTCTGTTTGTACGCAGTGATATTTGTAAACACTGTGGTCTCTATGTAACAGGTATGAGGTTTAGTTAGTGGCACTTTAAAACCATTTTCACTGTGAAATTTTGTATTTTATTATTACAAATATTTTAGACATTAGAAGTCTTTACAAATTGCATACCTTCGTGTTAAACATTTAGATAACACTTAAGGTTCACCTAACATTTCTTAACACAGTAGTTAACATTAACTAACTAAGAACAACACTTTTACAATAATACTTCAGAAACTTTGGCCAGTGTCAGTGTTTTAATGTATAGTTAACATAAATATATCTCATTTGTTTCATGTACAGTACTTGTGTTCTAGTTTTTACTTGTGTACTTTGTTGGCGTTAATTGTTACAGTGTTTTATGCTTCTAATTTTACTCTCAGTAGAAAGTCTGACATGGCAAAATAAAGGTATATCATAAAAATAATAATAATAATAATAATAATAAAACATTTGTTAATTAGTTAATGTTTATTATTTGGTAAATGTTTATTTCAATGTTTGGTAAGTTAGCCTTCTCAAAAAAGTAACAACAACAAATTACTAATTACAGTCATTTTTTGATCTAATATTGTATTCATATTACTTTACTAATTACATAAGAAAAGTAGTCACAGGGACTAATTACGTTACTTTTAAGCTACTCTATAAAACACTTTTTCTGAAACTTTTTTTTTCCAATAAGTATACATTTCATCTTTGTTCATAGTTACGCACATTTCATCTTTGTTCATGTACAGACATGCAAATTAAATGTATGTTAAATTTATTATTCTACATAATTAATCATTTGTTTAGAAAAATGTGCTACCCAAGTAACTTAATTCAAAATCAGTAAATGTAATCTGATTACAAGAATTAAACATTTTGTGTTGCACTACTTTTTAATGAAAAATACATATATATACTGTATGTATATTTTACTTTAAAGGTTCTTTAAATTAAGTGCATTATTAATTAACAATGAACAATAGTATAATTCTTAATATAATAACTAATTTTAAAATACATTTATTGTAGAGTTGCCAGCATTAATTGTAAAGAGTACACACACCAGATGAGATGTCTTGTAAGTCGTATGCACTCCATCAATTTTCCATAACAATAACTTTGCATCCTGTTATGAGTGCATTTCCAATAACCCTACACCATCCATAAGTAATAAAATAGCTCTGAATCGACATGTTAGTCTACATTCAGCACTTTGATACAGTGCATGATTATTATAAAAAAGTAAGCTGAAAACTGGCACGTGTCTCATGAATCACTGTTTCCATAAGTTCAAAAAGTTCCCAATATAGATACCGTATGTAAATGAATGCATCATAACTTGTTGACACTTGTTTCAGTACCTTCACACTCTGTCACCATTGCATATTTACCCTGTTAATGTCACAGTTCTGTAGTTTCCCTTTGTAGTTTCAATAAGCAGTATCATCAACTGTATTATGATATTCCAGATTAACATTGTTTTTATGTATCTCTCTAAATAATATTTGCTATTTGTTACAGAATAGACACAACTCTGAACAATGACTATGGAATATCAAACTATGAGGAAGGAAACAATGGCTTGTGCATTATTGAACATTCATACCTGAACATGGATTTAAAAGCTGCCATTTTCTACATGGTCTTTGTGCTTGGCCTCATTGGCAACATCACTGTTATATGGGTTCTCCTGAAAGTCATGCATCTGAAAAGTATGACCAATGTCTGCCTATTGAATGTGGCTCTATCAGACCTACTAATGGTCCTTTCACTGCCTTTCTGGGCTCTCTATGCCCAGGGTCACTACTTAACAGTCAACGCAATATGTCGTGCTATGGCAGGTCTATACCAAGTGGGATTTTACAGTGGCATCCTGTTTGTGACCCTGATGAGTGTGGATCGCTATCTGGTTATTGTACATGCCGTAGCGGTGCTGGGTGCAAAGATTCTACGGTATGGAGTTGTGGTGAGTCTCATTATATGGGTGGTTTCAATCTGTACCGCCCTCCCGGAGGCAATATTTGCAGCAATGGTCACAGAGGATAACATTACCAGCTGCCAGAGAATTTATCCTAATGGCACGGCCCGGACATGGAAGCTTTTCCGGAACTTTAGTGAAAATACAATAGGGCTTTTTATTTCTTTGCCAGTTATAGCCTACTGTTACATTAGGGTCCTGTTGGTTGTGCAGAAAACCAAAAACTCAAAAAAGGATCGGGCTATAAAACTTATCTTTGCTATTGTTGTTGTGTTCGTGGTCTTCTGGGTGCCCTACAATGTGGTGGTGTTTCTGAAAACCTTGCAGGAGTTTAACATCTTAAGCAGCTGTATAGCTTCACAAAACTTAAACATGGCCATGGAACTGACCGAGACAATAGCACTGATACACTGCTGTGTTAATCCAATAATATATGCTTTTGTTGGAGAGAAGTTTCAGAAATGTCTAGCAAGCATGTTTTCAAGACATCTCTTATGTGTGAAGGTCTACCAAGCAGCGTCTATTCATTCAAAAGTTTCAGAAAATGAAACCTCCAACACCGCTTTGTAAAGAATGGCATCTTTCTGGTGTTTTTTTTGTGTTTTTTTTTACATCATCCACAAAAGTAAATGAGCACAACAGTATAGTTTCGAAAGTAAAAATCCTATTCCTTTTTTTCATTGGTGAATTAAATTTACAATCTATTATAGACCTTTAAAAGCAGACCTATCTTAAGCACAGAGGTTGTTAATCAATGGTATATGCTTCTGTTAAAGCAACCAGTCCATATTCTTTACCATATTTACTATTTTTCGCTTTCTATATACTTTATTCTCCCATTGAATTGAATGCAACAATTTATGTACAAATTCTGCTCATATTTTGGCCCATTTCATTTCAGAGATTGCAGTTTAAAATAAAGTTTTATATATATATATATAAAGGTTTGCTGGCGGCCAAAGGTCAATAATGTACAGATTTTGCTGTACATTTCGGAAGGAAATTGGTACTTTAATTCAACAAAGTGGCAATCAACTGATCGCAAAGTATAGTCAGGACATTACTGATGTAAAACAACAGCACCATCACTATTTGAAGAAAGTCATTTTTTATCAAATCTAGACAGGCCCCATTTCCAGCAGCCATCACTCCAACACCTTATCCTTGAGTAATCATGATGAATTGATCATTTGGTACTGGAAAATCACTTGCCATTATATCAAACACAGTTGAAAGCTATTTGGTTCATTAAATTAAGTTTATCACTGTCTTTGTGTTTGTTTTTGAGTTGGCACAGTATGCAATAGACTGGCATGTTTTAAGGTCAATATTTGGTCAGAAATGGCAAAAAAGAAACCGCTTTCTCTAGAAACTCATCAGTCAATCAATGTTTTGAGGAATGAAGGCTATACAATGCTTGAAATTGCCAAAAAAACACAAGATTTCATGCTACAGTCTTCAAAGACAAAGGACAACTGTCTCTAACAAGGAGAGAATGAGATGTGGAAGGCCAGATGTACAACTAAACAAGAGGATAACTCCATCAGAGTCTCTAGTTTGAGAAATAGACACCTCACATGTCCTCAGCTGACAGCTTCATTGAATTCTACCTGCTCAACACCAGTTTCATGTACAACAGTAAAGAGAAGACTCAGGGGTGCAGCCTTATGGGAAGAATAACAAAGAAAAAGCCACTTTTGAAACAAAAAGTAAAAATTAGAGTGGGCAAAGAAACACAGACATTGGACAACAAATAATTGGAAAAGAGTGTTATGGATTTTAACCCCATTGAGCTTTTGTGGGATCAGCTAGACTGTAAGGTGTGTGAAGTGCCCGACAAGACAGTCATATCTATGGCAAGTGATACAGGAAGTGTGAGGTGAAAGGCCACGTGAGTTTCTGGACAATCTGACAGCAAGAATGCCAAGAATCTGCAAAGCTGTCATTGCTGCACGTGGAGGATTTTTTGATGAGAACCCTTTGAAGTAGTTTAAGAAGTTCTAAATTATTTTTTCAAATTGTAATAGTAATTGTTCACATTATTAATGTCCTGACTATACATTGTGATTAGTTCAATGCTACTTTGGTGAATTAAAGTTCCAATTTCTTTCCATAACAGCAAAATATGTACATTATTCCAAACTTTTGGCTGCCAGTATATATAATATATATATAAAGTATAAAGAAAATCCACTGACATCACCTGAAATATGCGTGAGAGGAAGATGTGTCAACTGAAAGTGTACTTTATTAAAAAAAATGCATACACTGTAACTGCACTTATGTCTCTCTGTGTTATACTCATAATGTTTGTCACTTTTTCTTTTGCCTAAACTACTTTTTTCAGACTGAGAAATGTATATACAGTATATCAAGATATTCATAAAAAATAAGATAATAAAAAAATTAAACCACAAACTTTTGTTTCTAAAACATGTTGTATTGCTACATTTTATCTCACAAGCCATCCCTTTCACACAAGGTGTAATACTGCAGTCAAATACTCCATATAATAATAATAATAATAATAATTTAATAACACTTCACTGCCTCTAAATGTGGCCTCCTAGTATAACTATTCTAATACTGTTGAAAATAACTTATGGTTAAATATATTTTGGGAGCATAACATTTTAAAGTAAATTTACCCTAACCTTTGTCTTTATCTTTAATGATAAAGACAAAGCCACAGGTTTCTGAAGTGCTTGAGAGAAATGCTCTGCAGAGAGACGGATTTCCTGTGTGCGTTGTCTCTGATGCAAACACAGTACATGAAGACTGCTGACATGACTATTATACTTCAAGGAAGTAGCACTACATTGTCTATAAGAACAAGATCTACTATCTTCATAATACATTTATCAAATATATCTATCAAAATGATCATTTTATTTAGTTTACTCAAGTATCTGATGCAGCTCGTAATATACACAATAATGTGAGACATACATGAGTTCATTCATTGATTTCTTTGATTAAACGTGTGTGATCACACACAATCATTTCCTCATTATGAGGTACATGTGATTTTATTTGCATGCAAATGTTTTGGTTACGCCCACATTCTGTGCTGATTAACAATGAAAAAAGAGAACCTAAAGACATTCACAACAATTCACATTTGCTTTTCACTGCTCAGAATGTTGCACAGTATTTATGCAAAATGCATGGTAATTCTCTTCAACCCTTCTATAGTAAAATTAACCAAAGAAAATCATATAAATTAGTCAAGAAGACAAGTTATTAAAATAATGCTTGACAAACAGAACACAACACAAAATGGTCAAAACGGTAGGAATATGTACATATATAAAAAGTGGCATGGAAGACAACAGCAGATACTGTTCTTCAATGTTCCAGTTGCTACAACTACTTTAGGTTCAGGAAGCATTTATACATACAGAGAGACAAACAAGGTAAACAGTACAAATAAAGAACAGCAGTATATGTGCAGCAAATAAATAGGTATAGTTTCAGATAAGAGGGGAAAATGGTAAGAGAGTAATGTTGAATAAAGATGAATATATATATATATACATATTTCTTTTAAGAAACCTGTTGAACAAATAAATGGTGGGTATATGGTACAACTTTAGCAAATTCACTTTTGTATATGTATTTTGACATATGTATACTAACATTAATATGTGTAGAGATGTAATAATACGAGGGAGAAAAAAGACTGTATATATATTGTCTTTGCAGTAGACAACAGGTGTGTATGTATATTTACGTGATGTGGAATACGAAGGAAATTTTGGACAATTCTGTATTTACTAATAGCTCCAGGCTACCATGCATGGTGGCGATCCAGGGCAATGCTCCCCCTGTCACTGCCACCTAAGCGAGGGTCCACAAACCAGGACCCCCCACTCCATACACTGTGTCCCCGCAGCAACTCCCTCCCAGATCAAAGGCCTTGCAGGAATAAGTTCTGCCTCTCAGGTCCCTTGATGGTCCCCCCAGTTGGTGTGGTCATCACCATTGCTACCTGGGCGAAATGTACTCTGAGAGCACAACTCATTTCCAGGGTCACTGCAACCAGTGTGGTCAACACCTTCATCACCTGGTGGAGAGTTCCATTTATACGGCACAGGTGTTGCAAGGCTTGTGTTCACAGGATGGGAACATAATAGGGCAGGTCTACTGTTCTATAATATATATCAGTGTGGAGGCCATTTACTTCTGGTAGATTTAGGTCATTAATTGAAAATAGATAAGAGATTTAAAGAAGGGTTCCACCACCTCGACAGCTTGGCAGTAATTCCCACTAATTCCCAGAGGCCCACTATGCAGAGCGAAGGGCCCAACCTGAGACAGGCCATAGCCCACCACTCATGCGACCACAGCCGTAACACACCCACCCCATACCAACATTATGCACACCAGTCTGAGGTCATCAACTAAGAATAAAGAATATCATCCAGTAATTGTGAGGTTATAAAATGGTGGGTCAAGGGGTAGAAGTGATCTTGAAATGTCTATATCTACAGCATATCTGTTAGAAGTAATGGTGAATTGTAAGTTTCATAGCATCTATAAGTTGGAGCCTATCTGCTGTGAAGTATTATGTAGTGTATTATGAATATTATGTTGTAAGTATTAATGTAATATAACATATGTTTAAATTATACTAGCTGTAGGGGAGAAAAAGAAATACATACACATATACTTCATTATTATAATGCCTATACACACTTAAGAAGAAAAGAGAAAGTGAGAGCAAGGATCAGCTCACCGGCAAGTTGATTTATTTGATGAACAAGGAAAATGTCTTGATGAAATTCTCAGTTTGGTTTTGAGATTAATTATATTCTTGATTAACATATTTAGAGAGAAGGTCCAACCACAATGATGCTTTGCGTTGTATTTTTGTCTTCCAATAAATAAGGATTGTTTTTTAATTTTTTTTTTGTGATGGCCAAGGCTAACAGTAAAGCAGTGGTAGATTCAGCAGGAAATTTTAACTCGGAAAGATCACAGAGGATACAAATTATTGGGCATAGTGGTATATTAATTTTAAATAATTGTGAACATTTTGTGATGGTCCTCTTTCAAAAGAGATATAGGGGGGACAGAACCACATTGCATGGATGTAAGTATCTGTTACCTGCATGAGCACTGTGTACATTTGTCTGATGTGCTAAAACCCATTATGTGCTATTTTTGTTCTGTTATATGAATTCTGTGAAAAATCTTGTATTGAATTAATTGTAAATTTGTATTTTTTATTATTTCGATGATGGAATTGCAAATTTTTGACCAAAACTGTGGATTAGTTGTGATACTAAGATCTTTTTCCCATTTATCGATGGGGAGTGATATAGATGAATTCTGAAAGTGGAGTGGAGTGGAGAGGATTACATGTTGACTTTTGCATTTATTGCACTTTTTGACTGGCTGTATAGTAAATACAGCACTTTTCCCACATCAAACTTTTGGCAGAGATCTGGGAAGCTGAGATATGTGTTATTTTCAAAGAGGTGGTGCAAATGAGTGATGCCTTTTTTTATTACTATTATTGGTAATTTGTTGATTAAGAAATCAGGGTTGTTCCAGATTGGTGTGTTTGCACAGGCTGTAAGGTTGAAGCCTGTAATTTTATTGTAATTTTATTAGCATTCCACCAAGCTATCAGAGTTGTGGCTATTGTTTTATTCCAACAGCTATGCTTTCTAATTGATTTGCGTAAAAATGGTAAGTCTTGAAGTGAAATATTTTACATTCACTATTTTCAATTTGAAAACATTGCTGATTTTAGGGTGTGGGGTGAATCCATTTTGTGACAAAACATAGCGGATTGGCTAAGTTATATAGAAATTAGGGGCTTCTAATCCTACTTGTGTTTTAGGTTTTTGTAAAGCTGCCAATTTTCATTTGGGCTATTTATCTTTCCAATAAAATTGACTAATTAATCTATCTATTTTGTTAAACCAGCTGCTTGGTGGTTGTATATGTATCATTTTGAACAGATAGTTAATTTTTGTTTTTTATGTGGCCAATAATTGATAATGTTAGAGCTGACCAGTGTGATAATTTGTCTTCTATTGCTTTAAAAAGTGGTTTAAAGTTGAGGTTAAATATTTCTGATTGCTTGGGGGAAATGTTTAAGCAAGGTAAGTGATATTGCCTATATTGACAGAAAATGTAAGGTTATGTTTGAAGATGTTGCCGTGTACAGGCAAAATGGGTGATTTTTTCTAGTTTGAATAATCTGAAATTATAGAGAATGTGATTAGCGAGGATTAGCATTAATACAGGTTTTACAGGGATGCAAACAGATAAATGCTACACCATTGGAACACTTTGTAGAACCTCCAGATGCTATTTAAGGAAGCCAAAAAAAAAAAGTAGATGTCCTCAAGGACCTTCAACATACTGTAAATTTCTTGTGCCTCAATGCCTTTCCCTAATGATGGGGATACTGAAGGAACTGTTGACAGTTTTAAGGAGTTCTTTAGCATTCTTGCAGGATCTAAAAGGAAGTTTTCCAGAGAATTGAAAGGATGTGTGAAGGGTCTCTGCACTGTAAAAAATAAATGTATTTTTACAGGGAAAATGCAGTTTAATTTAACATTCATTCCCTATTTTTCATTAAAAGTGAAATTCCCCTAAAATACACATATTCACTCTACATTTACGTTTTCCCTTTTACTTTACTGATAATATGTGTTACAGACAAAACAGACATTCTCCCTGAAGGTAAACACCATGTTTTTTATCATGTGAAAATTTAATTTTAACCAGAGATGTCTGTAAAAATATGTCCATAAAATAAAAAAAATTTCCAGTGTAAAAAACATTTTTTTTCCAGTAAAAATACAGTATAATTGAACACTATATAATTTATTTATTTATTTTTTTAAATAAAAGTGTTAAATATAATACATAAAAATACATTTATTCACAAAAAAATTGACATTATCAGCAGTGTTGTATAAAGTATCCATTTGTCATTACCTTCATTACTTTAAAGTTACCTTCATGAAAATTGACTCAAGTAAAAGTTAAAGTAGCTCATGAGAAAACAACTTAAGTTAAAGTATTAAAGTAACTGATATTAAATGTACTTAAGTATCAAAAGTACAGGTAAATTGCATAAATTCGGTACAGTTCATTAAACCCATGGCAACTTATTTGATTGTTGGTGCTCATCATTTACTCGCCCTCATGCCATTCCAGATGTGTAGGACTTTCTTTCATCTGCAGAACGCAAACAAATATTTTAGAAGAATATATCAGCTCTGTAGGTCAATTCAATGCAATTGAATGGTGGCCAGATATTTCAAGCAACAAAAAGCACATTAAGTGAGCATTAAGTTATCCATACTACTACAGTGGTTAAATCCACATTTTCTGAACCGATTCAGTTGGTTTTGGGTGAAAACAAATAAACTGTAACTTATTTTCACTGTATATCTTGCCATTGCAATCTCTAAGCACAATCACAAATTAAACCGTGTTCACTTTCTAGTGCTTGATGCATGCGCAGAGACCTAGGTGGCTCTACAGGAAGTGTAATCGAACTTGAGATCCTGATCGCCAAGAAGACTGCTAATGTTAACATTAATAGTTGAAAAAGGAGTTATAATTTGGTCTATTCTCACTCAAAAACCAATTCGATCCATTCAGAAGACATTGATGAAACCACTGGAGTCTTATGGATTACTCTTATGCTGCATTTATGTCACTGGCCACTATTCACTTACATTGAATAGAACTACATAACAGCAATATTCTTCTGAAAATATTTTTGTTTGTGTTCTGCAGAAAGTCATACACATCTTGGATCGAATGAGGGTGAGAAAACTATGAGAGAATTTTAATTTTTAAATGAACCATCCCTTACATTCAAGTCAAATCAGAATGATCATATTTATGGGATTATGTAGCCAATAAGCAACCACCCAGAGCACCCTGGCAGCTGCATAGCAATGTGCTGAAACACAGTTAAAACAACTTAACAGCATAACATCATGACAGCCACCTAGAACACCCTGTCAAGTGAAAAACAATGTGCAAAAAACCCACAGAAAACAACTTAGCAACAGCATAGTAACAACCTGGCAACCACATACTGTAGCAATGCACCAAAACACACAGCAGAGATCACCTTGATAACTGCATAGCATGCCCTATAGCAACAATCCAGAAAACCCTAGTTACCACATACTGTAATATAAATGTGAAACAAAGCAAATATAACACTTTAGCAACCACAAGAAAACTAGTTTTGCTTCGGCAAAGACCATTCATATCTTCATAAAATGTTAAAAAAATATTGTTGGACATTTTCACGTGTGCTGGTAATTATTCATACACATCATACATTGGTTAAATGTAAAATATAAAAGCATGTGATTGACTTTTATATGAACAGGTCTCCTGGAAAGGCAGGAGACTGATTGCACATAACTTCATTATTTTACAGCTTTCATAATATTTAATGCATAAAAATCAATTAACTCACATGAGCAGTTTCTTGTCTTCCCCAGTGGAGACAGGCGACGGATCACGTAATCTGGCGAGTGCTTCGCTTATGATTTTGATTCAGATTCATGATTCTCAAAACGAATCATTCAGTTTTTTCAAATCTTTTTGCTTTTTGTTAAGTTCAAATTAATCAAATTTAAAAGATACAACTCAAATAACTTTCAACAAATCACACACCACTATTGCAAATCTGCATGCATTTTGCATGTACTGCTGTTATTTGTATTTTTTTTTAGGTGTTCAGTCGCAAAAGTAACAAAAGGGTCTGTAGAAATTTATTAGAGTAAAAGTATACATTTTCTCTTCAAAATGTAGCAAAGTGAAAGTAAAAGTCCAAAGAAATATTTATACTCAATAAAGTACAAATACTACTAAACTGAACTTAAGTACAGTAACAAAGTATTTGTACTTCATTACTATACACCTCTGATTTTCAGCAAATATTGCACATTGAAAAAATATTTTACTTAAAGTTATGTTTTGTACTTTATTTGTTGCTACATTTGCAACACAAGATATTAAGTTAATGTTGTATTCATAATAATGAAGGATCTCAAATAATCTGTAACTTTATATTATGTCTAACAAGAGATTACATGTACTTTTATGGTAAAGTTTTGTTAAAATCACAGTGAAAATCAATGATTGGGCATTCCCAGAATTCCCTGCGTGAGCCATCACATTTCATTGTATATATTTATCTTTTTATATATATATATCAGTTACATACAATGGGGTGTTCTATGCTATATTTTATGCATTTTAATTTTAGTGTCACACGTGTTAGCGGGATGGTGTTTTGTATTTGTGTGAGTAACACTGTGCACTATCTATAGGCTATGAATTAATGTAATGCAATGTAAAAGTCACACATGATGAACTTTAAGTCATCATGTGGTCTTTAGTAGTAACAGTGTTTAACCTTATAGACTAAAGCAGGTAAAGAGAAAAACAAATATGTGTAGTACCAGAAAAAAACTTAATATTTTAAGTTTTTAACATTTAATAATACAAAGTTATTTCACTAAAATAAAATAAATAAAATTCACTGAAGATTTTTTCCCAACATGCTTTGCATGAGAATTGATGGAGAGTGTAAATGTTAAAATTAAGAGCAATTTGATGTGTTTTGGTGCAAGATGAATAAAGGGGGAGATTTGTAAGTATTTAGAAGAGTTTCTGTAATGTTGGAGTTTTGGAGTTACCACTGTGATGTAGAGTCAAGCTTGAGTTTAAAAAGTCTGAAATAAAAAGTTCACAATTCTAAGTCTAAACGTATTTAAAATAATACATAAACCTACTCTACCTCTTAATCTTATAAGAGATCTTAGTTAAACAGTTAGTTTGTTGAAACGTGATTAATTAACATATTCCTAATTAATCCTTAACAAAAAGGTAAAACATGACTTAAATTTGCTGAAGCTAGATGTAGAGAGGGAGGAAAGTGTATAGAATCAAAGAAGTGTGCTGCAAATTTTTTTATCTTGTACGCTTACAAGACAAGCAAAAACCCACAATAGAGCAAAGGTCTTCCATCATCTCCATTCACTTCATAGTTGAAGCGTTACTATTCAAATATGTAATGATACAATACTTGAAGAATACTAGGGGCCGTCTTACAATAAAAATGTAAAAATCTATGTGTCAGGTTGTTTATTGTTTATTGTATTTTATAAAAGTCACTTGAGCAGCTTTCATACAGTTACGTGTGCAAAGGGTGTAAACCACAAGAAACACCATTGCTCAGCTATTCTGACAACCTGTGTTATTTTGGTAATGTTGTTTACTTGTTCCAGAACATGTTGTACAATTTAACATTTTAGCACTAAATGTATATTGCAGTACTGCACCTGTACCCTTCCCTTTCTCATATAAAAGACTGAACATAGTTGTTTACTGAAGAAATTTCCTCTATACTTTTCGAAACATGGTGGGAGCCAATCATGTCATTGCAATTGAACTGAGCACTTGTGAAACTAGTCCTGCACCTGCAAAGACCCTACCCCAATATACCCAGAGGAAGTGTCATACCAATGCCCAAAAAAATATCTCATTTAGCTCGTCTGATCTCAAGCAATCTTATCTCTTCTCATCGCAACCTCCCATCTTGGCTTGGAAGGTCAGAGGGCAACTCCATTTATCACAGTTGTGTGAGTATTCCTGAAATGCTGATTGACTTTACATTGTTTTGAGATAATCCACACAAATATTTGCTGGGTAAAATAATTGATTAACATTGGAATGCATAAGCTTGGGGAGCACAGTAACCCCCAACTTCATGACAAACACCTAGGGTATCTGTGAAAGTATGGTTTCACACTTTTTTTAAAAGCATCCTATGGTGACACTTGATCTCTTAAGTTGGTAAACCAGCTGTTGGAAGCATTGAGTGCTAGAATAAACCTTAATGTCAACAAGTGGTTTGCACCACAGATGGATACTTGGAGAGTGCAATAGGTATGTCAATCCTACTATGTAAAAATAATAGTTATCTGACTTCAGTTATTATGTACAAAGTAACAATTTCCTGCATCAGTAGACATTAGGCATAAAAGTAGAAAAGAAATTTTGGTAGTATCTCCACAGAATACTATGGTAATGCAGACATTTTAATTGTATACGTTTGGCCAGTACGAGAAGCCATTCTTTTGTGGTGGTTTAAAAATGTAAGAATGTGTTAAGTTGCTGTTTTAATTCAATTAGGCGTCTTTTTACATTACCACAGAAAGATACTAAACAATAACTGATTGATCTTCTTCTGATGATGATGATAATCATAATATGTATTATTAGTAGGACAGTAATGTTGAATATGAAATAGAAAGAGAATAGAACAGCAGGATATGTTTCAACTACTATAAGTGCTTGGTGATTCACCCTTGTGCTTCATGAGCAAGGACATTTCTCCACTGCTAGTGTTCCCAAGACAAGAATGTAAATACAAAATATGTAGATATCACTAAATAAAAATGTGCATGACATGTAGATTCAATCTTCTCCCCTATTGGGTGCACACTATTTCAGAGAGTTGCTTTTCTTCAAAATTGCAATCCATGATAAGAAATTAAGCTGTGTCTATACATTATGTACATATACATATACTTATTTAATTCCATTATAAAGGACACCAGTTCATCAGATGAATGTCCAAATGATTATCCCATCTAAAAATCTAAATAAAATAACTTTGCATAACTAGATCAACGATATCACAATAATAGGCCAGCATAAAACAAAGCGATTCAAACCAGCAACTGGTGGTTTGTTGGAAGACTGGAATTGGCCATTTCTTTTCCAGCTTTTGCCATTTTTGTGAGCACTATGGATAAGATGGTCCATGCATGCTGCAGTTCTTCTGTAAAAATGTAGCATTATACTGGTAACAATATAAATGCATTAATTCAGATATTTCTATGAATGTTTCTAATGCTTGATCAATCACACATAGTTATTGTAATTCAATTTGTACTATTGCTTTAAATATGGTCTATTAACATTATTATTGTAAACACTATTTTTGGTCTATCACACAGTTGTAACACATCACGTTCGATTATGAATTCTTCTGATATCCTGAGGTAAGACCAAACATCATCTCATAAATAATATCAATTAGGTACAGCAGAG
The DNA here is from genome assembly GCF_025860055.1 of Xyrauchen texanus. Lineage (NCBI taxonomy): Eukaryota > Metazoa > Chordata > Actinopteri > Cypriniformes > Catostomidae > Xyrauchen > Xyrauchen texanus. The sequence continues at coordinate 14,334,243 of NC_068292.1, read as the reverse complement.
CATTAAAGGTGAACACTCCTCCAGTCAGCAATTTTTCAGCTAAAACTGTCCTCCTTAAATATTTTGATAGTGTCATAGAGCCACAGTGTTTCCACTACGGATGGCTTGCTTAAAGTTACAATTTCTGGAAACCATGATTGATGGCCATTGCTGCATTACACCTGACCAGAGTGCTATTCTTGATATTTCAGCTGTATAGTTCCCACAATCAACTATATGTTAATTGAAGTGGCATATGCACATTTATTTGACTTTTTTTCCATCATGAACAGGATGACTGCACAGTCCCCATGGGAAGGACTAGTATCCAATAGCACCCCTCAACTGTATACATCATCCAGGTGATGTCATATCACGTTTATATCACATAATGGCTGTAAACGTAATGAAAGCTATATTTATTATACACAATTAAAAGTTGAACTCTTCTTTGCTTGTAGTATATATAAATATCATACTATAAATATATATATATATATATATATATTTTTGTTTTTTTTCCTGTTCAAGTGTGACTGTGTACGTAGATCATGAGACAACCTCTCCCTCATACAGCTATGAGGAATTCTACAATGAAAATGATTCATCTGCATTCTCTCCCTGTAAATATGGAGGTCATGGAGCAAACATCCTCCCTGCGTTATACACCCTGTTCTTCGTGGTGGGTTTTCCGGGTAACATTCTGGTGGTCTGGGTGCTCTTGATGGGTGTAAAGCTGAGAAGCATGACTGACATCTGTCTCCTGAACCTGGCTTTAGCTGACCTGCTGCTGGTCTCCACCCTTCCCTTCTTGGCACACTATGCCAGGGACCAGTGGATCTTCGGAGAGGTCATGTGCACCGTCGTCCTCAGTGCCTACTACATTGGATTCTACAGTGGGATTTTCTTCATTGTACTCATGAGTGTTGATAGATACTTAGCTGTGGTTCATGCTGTCTTTGCTTTGAGAGTCAGAACCAGAAAATATGGGATCTTAGCCAGCGTGGTCGTCTGGATCGTTGCTGTTTCATCATCCTTTCCACAGCTAATGCACCTGAAAATCAGCAATTACAATAACACACAACTCTGTGCTGCTTATCCCCTAAATGATTCTAATCATTATTCAAAAACTTCTGATATCTTTAAGATGAATATTTTAGGCTTAATTATCCCACTCATTGTAATTGGATTTTGTTACTCAATGATTCTGAGCAGACTCCTCACAGCTCGCTCTTCCAGGAAGCAGGCCATGCGTCTTGTCATTGTGGTGATGGTTGCCTTCTTCATCTGTTGGGCTCCATACAATTTTGCAGCTTTTGTGAAAGCCTTAGAGCTTAAAAACCTCATAGATAACTCCTGTGAAAGCAGCAATGCAATCAGACTTAGTCTGCAGATTACAGAAGCCGTGGCTTACTCACACAGCAGCCTGAATCCCATTCTCTATGTGTTTGTGGGAGAGAAGTTTAGGAGGCATCTGTTCAGACTCCTGTACAAGACACCCTGCATCAGATTACAGTTCATGAAGAGTTATCTTACACAAGCCACAGGGTCTGTTTATTCACAGACCACAAGTGTTGATGAGAGATCTACTGCAGCAGTTTAATTGGAGGATTCATCTGGGTAGGGAAAGCAGGCAAAGAACCATCAAGTAAGGATTTATTTGCATGGTGCGGCACAGTTTTCTGGGGCAGCCCAGGGTACATTATTACTTATATGTGGCCTGCTCTATGGTCTTAAATAAAATGTGATCACAAATGCCCTCATTCCTAATATATATCCACTAATATTAAGTTACCATTTTGCTTGGTTTATTAAAGGTGCACTCAGTAAAATTAATGCTTATGTTGCGCTGACATTTTAAACATATATATTTACCATTATCTACCTATACTATTCTGCTATTATTATTTCTTTCAAGCTATAAGTTTAGGAATTACCAAAAAAAAAAAAAAACAAATCACTGAGTCCACCTTTCCAAAAAAAAAAAAAAACATTGTAGGGAATAAGTGGGCAGGTTTTGAACATAAGACTTCTTGCATTAAAAAAATCATACAATAAAACCAACACACCATAAAATCTTCAAAGTCTTATATACTGTATATACTGTATATGTATATATATATATATATATATATATATATATATATATATATATATATATATACACAACAGTTAGTTCCAGTCCTCGAATCTGATTGGACGAGAGACGTTCCATGAGCACTGATGGTCTGACATCAGCACTCTGACGCTTCACTGTGTGTATCACTCCGCTTGTGTTTGTCGTCCTAAATTGAAGTGTAAGAGCAGTGCATATGTGTTAAGAGCTACTTGCTATGTGTCTCTTTTTACATACATTTTTTTTTACATTACATATGTTTGCCAGCAGGTGGTGGAAAAGATAATTTTTGTGTGTAATATGAGCCAGTTGGTGACGTGAAGTGAATCCGTTTGTCATTGTTTACATATAACAGCGCTCTGTGATCACTCATATTACTACTACTAAAGCTAGGAAACAGCTTTAAATGAACAACTTCAGCATTAAGGCTCATCACAGCTGAGACACAACACAATGATTGATTACAGAACTCAACATGCTTACCTCTTACCGGAGTTTCCACACTGGATATATTCTGTATCTCTCTCTCTCTCTCTCTCTCTCTCTCTCTCTCACACACACACACACACACACACACACACACATACTCACATCCTTGTTTATACAATAACTTGCTAGAAACTGCACAAGCCATGATACTATTTCTGAAGTGACATTTTTTAATTACTAATGAAGGCTTGGACGCATCATTTGTTTTGAACCAGCAACAGCAGATTCTGATCAGTCGCATAAGAATGTAGTTCCATGCACAAATGCATTTTTATGACCTTACTCACTGTCAAGACAACTTATTGGATAAACAAAGATGAATGTGTGTGTGTGTGTGTGTGTGTGTGTGTGTGTGTGTGAGAGAGAGAGAGAGAGAGAGAGAGAGAGAGAGAGTGAGAGACAGAGATGAAGCATTTGTGATCACCAGTTGCCACTCCCAAGCAGAGATGCTGTCAGCTTTCTGAAGATCAGCTTTCTCATTGGAAAAATAGCCGTCCAAGCAGGTGTATTCCTCTCTATTTCTTGGTAGCCGGTGCACACAAGTCATTCACTATAGAAACTGCAATGTCCTCCACCATTTTAAACAGTATGTATCCAATGTGGAAAGTGCGATAAGAGGTAAGCATGTTGAGTTCTGTAATCAATCAGTCTGTTGTGTCTCTCAGCTGTGATGAGCCTTAATGCTGAAGTTGTTCGTTTAAAGCTATTTTCTAGCTGTTGTCATGTCGTAGTAATACGAGCGATCATGGAGCGCTGTTGTATGTAAACAATAACTAACGGATTCACTTCACGTCACCAACTGGCTCATATTACACACAAAAATTTATTTTTGATATACAGTATGTAATGTAAAAAACAAAATAGATCATATGCACTGCTCTTATATATACTGTATATATATATATATATATATATATATATATATATATATATATATATAAACATACAAATATATATATATATATATTTTTTACCATTTATATGGCTGTATAAAATGGCCATATGTTTATTGTTTTTTTGTTTGTTTGCCTAGTAATGAATCATCAATAGATAATGTCACTACCACAAAAATGACTTTTATGTAATTATGTTACATGCTTGTTTGGGCAGAGGTTGGTTTTGTTTTTGTCTATAAAATATTAACTGACTCTGAAATTGTTACTGAAATTGACATACAGTTTTTACATACATATTTTGAACTAAAATCATTTCTTTATAAACAGTTATTTGTTTTCTAAAAGTATGACTAGATAAACAATATTTTAATTAATCAAATAAATACCTTCCATAAACATGTATATAACTGTGTGACTTACATTGTAGAGTGACAATTGTACAACAGTGAGAACAGCATCAATTTACATTTTTCAATTCATATTATTATAATTTTTTCTGAATCTGCTCCTGTGGAACTGAAGCTCCACAGAATTTATTCAAACTCTATCATTCACAAAATGGAAAGTGTTTCAGTAAATGTTAAGTTAAATGCTAAATTGAAATAAAAAATTAAATATGGCGCTACTCTGAATAAGGTCTATTGTGCATGCAAGCTCAATGCACTCTCAGGTATCCTCATATATAGTATTGGGAAAAAAGTCTGATACAGTTTCCTATTCTATTGTCTAATCTATATCAGATCTGAATAGAGTAAACTGGTTCATTCAGACAATTCTTTATTAGCCAAATGATTCACTAAATGATTCACGTCATTTAAAATCTGTGTATTAGTGCCAGAACAATGTGATTCTGATTAAATTGTAAAGTATCTTATAGGATTGTTAATAAATTGGGTACAAAGGGCTAAAGACCCCCTGGTCTAAAGGCACTTTTGATTTGATTTTTCTCCCAAAACACTAAATACCAGCATAAAGTACCATGGCACTTTCCTAAACATTGTGTCACTATGCACTGCAAAATTTTCCTGATTCTAGAAGTACAATGTCGAAAGGTTGATATTTGAAACATGATGAGAACCACTGCTTTTGGACACAGTGAACAAAAATGGCACTGGAAGAAGTGAACATTAACCTATTATCAATTTGAAAACAAAATCTGCAAAAGCATCCTTTAATTTATCAGTGATAACGAAGGTCTGTATAACAGAAATTTCAACACTTGCATGTCCAGTTTTTGAATGACTCATGTTAAAGACATTTTCCAACAAAAGAGAATCAAGACTCTAACTTGACATGAATGCACAAACTACCATTGCATTATTATTATTTGAGTACGTAAATAACCTAAGTAACAGGGTATTACTTTTTTAAATAGTAATATTGAGAAACTTCAACAAGTGCTGTGTAATGTGAATAAGTCTTTTAGAAATGCTTTGTAGCCTTGTACATTCATGCACATTCATGCATAACAAAATACAATATATATATATATATATATATATATATATATATATATATATATATATATATATATATATATATATATAGCCGTGCTGCTAGATGGACAATTCAGCATGATTGCAAGTATCATATTGCTTTTATACAGTTATAAACAGTTCAACGAACAAGTAAATACTGGGAAAAATATTACAAGTTATTAGAGTAACAAGGATGTGTATGTGTGTGTGTGTGTGTTTTCAGGTATACAGTATATGGTTTATGAGGACAGGTTGGTTGTTTTTTTTAGGTTGCACACTGGTAATTATGAGGGTATTATGCTATAGATGTGGTTTATTTGTGGTCAAGTGCTCTAAAAATTCAAATGGCTTAAAAAAACATACAAAATAATGTTTTTTTTTTTTTATTTTATTTTTTTTATTATTATTATTGTAAAAATGCCAAAAGGTTTCTGTGAGAGTTAGATTTAGGCATAGGGGATAAAATATATAGTTTGTACAGTATCAAAATCATGGTGACGATGGAAAGTCTTCGTAAACCCTATATAAAAGCCTGTGCGTGTGTGTGTGTTTGAGAGAGAGAGAGAGAGAGAGAGAGAGAGAGAGAGAGAAAGAGAGAGAGAGAGAGTGACCACAAGTGGGATAGAAAGACAGCATGTGTGGTGAACAATCAGACCAGATGACATTCCATGAGCCAGTTAATGGCAGATCCCCTCCCTAACTTTCAAGGCAAAGAAGAGTGGCTCCATGTTGATTGGATCATGGCACGACAACACAAACAAATGTTAAGCACAGCCATCAGATAAGCTGCTCGAACAACTGCCAGACACCCCTCACAAGGCATTGGAAAAGACTTCTCATTGGTCCATGGGTGTTTTTAGCAAACACACACATCTGCACTGCTCTTACACTTTAGTTTGGAACACAATAAACACAAGCAGAGTGATACAAATAGTAAAGCACTAAAAAAGACATGTATTTTTTCATCCCAGGCCTCAACTCATGTAGAGCTGCAAATGTAGAAATTGGGTCACAAGTTTAACCACAGACCACCAACCATTACTGCAGCAAAACCTTGAGTGATTAAAACTATGCTCAGCAATGTTTCTCTCATGATGAGCAGACTCCACAAAGACTCAAACATAGATTGTCATCATATCTTGACTTCTGTGTAGTATTCTCATAACGGTTCTTGTAATGAAATCATGGGTGGTCTCTTCTCATCTCTGACAAATACAGGTGGTTATGATATTCAATGGCCAGTCAAGTTTAAACATCATTGTGTGGTAGATATCAGTCATTTTGTAGACTTTCATAAATAACATGCTCAAACCTCCTGAGGGACTATCCCTACTGCTGACATGAAACTGGTTCTTACATAGTTTTTGCCTTCTGCAAATTTGGAAAGTTTTCTTAATAGAGAGAGAGAGAGAGAGAGAGAGAGAGAGAGAGATTTTATTTTTTACCCATACTTAACACCTTAAACAACAGTACACTATCTTGGGCATGTATATTCCCATTCCTGCTTTTTCTTGAAATGTATATTGCCATCTTTTCTTGGCCAACCATAAAATTAATCTCACTGCCATTTGAATCTTTGATTGCGGTTTTATCCTGCCCCATAGATGAAAGCCTTAGGTGTGAAACTTTTCTTAAAACCTACATTTTTCTAGTAATACAAAAAGTGGTTTAAACCTGATACATTCCAGAAAACGTCTCGGGTTACATGTGTAACCCTTGTTCCCTGAAAAAGGCGGAACGAGATGTTGCGCTGCTAAGCGCTACGGGAACAGCTGTGAGCCGAGCTGAATAATGTGTGGAACACGTCAATGAACATTGACCGGAATTTATAGCCTCGGCTGATGTAATCATTAGATGCACCTGAGGCCAGGCTATAAATGGATACGTCACCAGGTGTCGTCAGATACTTCTTTTTGAAGAGCAGTCCTGGGACGTCCCAGTGCGGCAAAGCAGCGCAACATCTCGTTCCGCCTTTTTCAGGGAACAAGGGTTACACATGTAACCCGAGACGTTCCCTTTACAAAAGGCTTCACTACGATGTTGCGCTGCTAAGCACTACGGGGCTGTCCGGACCCCTACGGTTGTGCAGTGTACTCACAAAAACGCGAGAGGTCTCAGACATGAGCTTGAGATGTCGACTCAAGGGCATAAGAGCCCAGAGTGCAAAGTATCTAACCCACAAAGTTCGATGAATGTGTGCGAAGAGAACCCTATCGCAACACAAACTTGTCATAAAAACTGATGAATGTGAGCGGAGAGGACCAGCCTGCCGCATCACAAACTTGTTCAGGCATGAGCCGAGATGTCGACTCAAGGGCATAAGAGCCCAGAGTAGCAAAGTATCTAACCCACAAAGTTCGATGAATGTGTGCGAAGAGAACCCTATCGCAACACAAACTTGTCATAAAAACTGATGAATGTGAGCGGAGAGGACCAGCCTGCCGCATCACAAACTTGTTCAGGCATAAGCCGAGATGTCGACTCAAGGGCATAAGAGCCCAGAGTAGCAAAGTATCTAACCCACAAAGTTCGATGAATGTGTGCGAAGAGAACCCTATCGCAACACAAACTTGTCATAAAAACTGATGAATGTGAGCGGAGAGGACCAGCCTGCCGCATCACAAAATTGTTTAGGCATGGGCTGAGATGTCGACTCAAGGACATAAGAGTCCGGAGTAGCAAAGCATCTAAACCATAAAATGTGATTAGTGTGTGCGGAGAGTGCCAACCTGCCGCACCACAAACTTGTGAGCGGAGAGGACCAGCCTGCCGCATCACAAACTTGTTTAGGCATGGGCTGAGATGTCGACTCAAGGGCATAAGAGCCCAGAGTAGCAAAGCATCTAATTCATAAAGTTCGATGAATGTGTGCGAAGAGAACCCTATCGCAACACAAACTTGTCATAAAAACTGATGAATGTGAGCGGAGAGGACCAGCCTGCCGCATCACAAACTTGTTCAGGCATGAGCCAAGATGTCGACTCAAGGGCATAAGAGCCCAGAGTAGCAAAGCATCTAACCCATAAAGTTCGATGAATGTGTGCGAAGAGAACCCTATCGCAACACAAACTTGTCATAAAAACTGATGAATGTGAGCGGAGAGGACCAGCCTGCCACATCACAAACTTGTTTAGGCATGGGCTGAGATGTCGACTCAAGGACATAAGAGTCCGGAGTAGCAAAGCATCTAAACCATAAAATGTGATTAGTGTGTGCGGAGAGTGCCAACCTGCCGCACCACAAACTTGTTCGGTGTCAACTCAAGGGCGTAAGAGCCAAGACTGGCAAGAACATCCAAACTATAAAAGTTTAATGAATGTGCGCAGAGAGGACCAACCTGCCGCACCACAAACTTGCTGCAGAGGTAGACCTCTAGCCAAGGCTTTAGAGGAAGCGAGCCCTCTGGAAGAGTGCGCCCTAAAACCTACTGGTGAAGCTTGAACGCGCGCCTCGTAGGCCCGGGCAGTAAGGTCCCTCACCCAAAGTGACAACCCGGTCACGGCTTCAAAGTGAAGAACTGCTGCCCTGACTTTACGCCACTAGCAAATGCGGTGGACATAATTCTGAAGGGCACAGACTGGACAAAGTCTGAGTAGTCTTTAGCTTCTCCGGCATTACAAACGGCAGGGATCAGAAGGCTTAGAGAATGACTGGCCAAGGGTCGAGAAAGGCACCTTGGGCAGGTAGTCAGGGTGAGGGTGCAAATGCTCTTGGTCCTATCAGGGGCAACTCAAAACAGGCCGGCAAAAGAGACAGAGCCTGTAGGTACCCAAGTCTCCTTAGAGACATAATTGCCATATGAAAAACCATCTTGAGAGTCAGAAGTCTACCAAACGCTGACTCTAGAGGTTTTAATAAGGGGGGTCTTACCCTATGAAGAGGTCCTAGCAAGGATGCCTCTTAGAGGGCACCCCGCCTCAAAGAAGGGAAGGAACCCATGAGGCGTTCCCTTTCTAAGACTGGAAGATAAAATCTATCCCCTAATTTGGAGCGTTTTTGGGGGTCTCTTTTCGCGTGGCCAGACCAATCTGGCAACCGCACGAGTAACAACATCGAGCAATTCCTCCGTAGATTTTTTATCGCGGACGGAAAGCTTGGAGGTGGGAAGAGAATAGTGATCCACCTCATGATCCGAGAAGCGTCGAGATCATGTGAAGAAACAGCTGGGTTTGGGGAGAGAGTGAGAGAAAGGGATCAACCCGTCTCTTGCTCCTCAGCCAAAACCATGCAAGTGCCCCACGAACGATCTTCTTTTCGAGAGTGCTGACTCCCGGAAGCAAGCGAGGCGAGCACGACGCACTCTGCCTGTTAAAGCAAATCGCAGTGCTCGCGACCGCCCTGCTGCAACGCTGAGCAGCGATGCTCCCAAACAAACAGCAAAAACTGATGTGTGTCGTCTTCAGCTATAGAGCGAGAAGAGGGAACACGCACCATTTATGACTTTCAGTCATTCTCTCTTTTTAGAAATATATATATATAATATTTTCTAAACAGAAGAGAAAAGAGAACAAAGAACAAAGTTCACTGCACACTGTCTAACTGATTCTAACTCCTAACTTGGGGTAGTGGTGGCATAGTGGGCTAAGCGCATACCTTGTAATCAGAAGGTCAATGGTTCGATCCCCACAGCCACCACCATTGTGTCCTTGAGTAAGGCACTTAACTCCAGGTTGCTCCGGGTGGATTGCCCCTGTAATAAGTGCACTGTAAGTCGCTTTGGATAAAAGCGTCTGCCAAATGCATAAATGTAAATGTAAATGTAACAGAGGAAAGAAAGTTTTGACAGGGAGTGTGAAACACACAAAATCAGAATCGCTCTGAAAAAAGAGTTTCTGACGACACCTGGTGACGTATCCATTTATAGACTGGCCTCAGGTGCATCTAATGATTACATCAGCCGAGGCTATAAATTCCGGTCAATGTTCATTGACGTGTTCCACACATTATTCAGCTCGGCTCACAGCGAAAGCTTGTTCCCCGTAGCGCTTAGCAGCGCAACATCGTAGTGAAGCCTTTTGTAAAGGGAACAATGAAAAATTGTTTCTCTTAAACCGCAAAAAACACAACCTTCATCGACATTGGGATTAATGATCGAAACAAAGGCATTAACAGCAACAGCCCCCCTTCAGAATTCTCCATTGTAGATCTCCTGATTTTTTCATCAATGGTGGCTTGTATAAAACCCTCCAAAATGGATTAACTTCATTTCCAGTATCACATTTCTCTCTCCAAACATTATCTATTTTCTCACACAGTGTTGACTTTTCCACTTAATTCATCTATTAATAAATCCTGAAGTCCATTCAAGTTGAACAAGATACCAGACATCTCCTTTAAATCTGTTGTAATCCAGTGATTGGGAAAAGGGTCTCTCATATCAGGAAGAAAATTTCCTTCCTCATATCTTTCAAGAAGTGACAACTCCTCTGCTGTCAGTTTCTTTCTCCATAACTCCATGATTGTTGAGGGTTGTCACATAGATTTTTGTCCTAATAAGGATGCCACAGCCATAATGTCTTTCAATCCAGATCCGGCCACTTTAATTATGTGACCTAGCTTTACAGTCTGGGTGTCACACAATCTCTGAGAAAGATTTGACATTCGGTCTGTTATGTCCAAACAAGCTCCCTTAACTAGAGGCCCCTCCAACAACCAGAACAGAGAGTTAGCATTTTCTAGTCTTTTAAAGGGGTCATGACATGGGTTTTTTTATTGTATTATTATGTTCCCTTAGGTGCAATTATAGTATTAATATATTTTTTTTAAGAAAAACTTTTAAAATCTAGTGATTTATGACCTTTTCCCACCCTGTTTCTCATCCTCTGATTCAAACAGTCTGTTTTGGGGCGTTTTCCATTTAAGACTTCAGTGTTAACGCCCACTGTTATGATTGGCTAACGTCAGTGCCTATGTATCAATTATTGATGCCCCCAGCCAGAACAATATGCAAGTAACTAAGTAAAAACACTGTGATTATTCATAATGAATGAAATTGCGCTTTAAAAAGTAGTTTAAAGTTTAAAATAGATTACTTACAGTTTGCGTCGTCGTTGTTCCCAGAATAGTCGGCACGGACTTATCTTTGAGTAACAGTTTTCTGGCAAAGCCAGCATCATATTGAGATTTGTTCTCAAAACAGTCATCCTTAAAATGTACAGAACAAACGCTTAAGTTAACACTGCCGTGACTGGGACGTCCGCAAAAAATAAACTGCATCCATTTTTCCCTGACGTCTGGATCTTTCGGCAGCTTATTCAGAGGTTTTGTTTGACCACAGCCAGGAACAGCACATCTGTGTGGCATCGTAATTTTCCTGTGCACAAGTAGTCTCTGTCAGAGCTCGCTGTCCATCGACTGAACATTTGTGAGGCGACGGCGATACTGAAATGAGCGTAGTTGTCTTAGCGCTTAAAGCGTAGTTATCTTGTGCTGGAGGCGGTCATATGCAAACGCTGGTACGTCACTTCTAACCGTCACGTCACTTCTAACCATGAATCCAGAACGAGCTGTATTTTGAGCTTGATTAAATAAATGATTCGTTTAGAATGGGGAGGACGTCTTAAAATATTAAACTTGCAGGACGTTTTAATGATACAAAGACCTCTTATATACCAAAAGATCAAGGCAAATTTGGTTTCTCATGTCATGACCCCTTTAATATTGAAAGAACAAACTATGTGTAAATTTGATGATGATAAGGAGGACAGGAAAGGCAAGTTGCACCTCTCACAGGCAAAGATTTTTTAATGGACACACTGCAGTGCTCACAGCTTCACAATAATAACCCTTCAGCGTCACAATAATAATTTTCCAGCTTCACAATAAGAACTCTACAGCTTCCCAATAATAACTGTTCAGGCCCCATACTCTCTCTCTCGACTGCTGGTGGCGTGGATGGATTTATCCCCTCTCCCCATGCTCACTGGAAATAGAGACAGGTGTTAGACATAATTTAGCTCAGGTGTAAGTGCCCTTACTGCTTTCTCTCTCTCCGGATGGGCATTTGACCACGCCCCCGCTGCCACATACCCCCACCGCCCGACTCAGGCCGGGGACCATTCGGCCTGCCTACCACCCCCCATTTCTGGAGAGGAAGCCAGCGGCAGCCATCTGCGTCCCCGGTTTTTGGCCGTGCATTGGTATTCTTCATGCGGTGAAGCCATTGGAGTGGGCGTGATTCGAGCACAGTGTGAAGGCCCTCCCCAGCAGGTAGTACCTGAGGGTGAGGACCGCCCACTTGAATGCCAGACACTCCTATTCCTATTTCGTTTCCCTCAGGGAGAGCTTACGGCTGATGTACAGCACCGGGCGCTACTCCCCCTCCACCACCTGTGAGAGTATGGACCCCAGCCCTCTGTCTGAAGCATCCATCTGTAATAGAAAAGGGAGAGAGAAATTAGGTGTATGCAAAAGCGGCCCCCCACAAAGTGCGGCTTTACCCCACGTGAATGCCTATTGGCACTGCTCTATCCACTGGACCGGGTCTGAAGCCCCCTTTATAGTGAGATCAATCAGCGGGCTGGTGAATAATTAGGTACAAACCTCCTGTAATAGCCAGCCAGCTATAGGAAATGTCTCAACCCCCTTTTTGGTCTTCAGTCTCGGGCAGGTCGCAATCGCCGCAGTCTTGTCAATTTGGGGATGCACCTGCCCATGACCCAAGTGGAACCCCAGATACCGTACCTCCACCTGCCCAATCGCACACATCTTGGGGGTGCTTTGAGCCCCGCCAGCCGCAGCAATCTCAGGACTGCCCTCAAATGCTGCATGTGCCGCTGCCAATCATTGCTATAAATGATAGTATAGTCTAAATAGGCAGTGGCGAAAGCTGTATGCAGTCTGAGGATTCGGTCCATGAGACGCTGAAACGTAGCCGGTGCCCCAAACAAACCGAACGGAAGTGTCACAAATTGGTGCAATCCAAACACCATGGCTGTTTTTTCAGAGGGAGATTGGTGTCAAGGGGATCTGCCAATAACCCTTTGTCAAATCCAATGTCGAATAAAATCGAGCAGTACCTAACCGATCAAGCAAATCATCAACACGGGGCATCGGGTATGCAACAAATTTAGACACTGCGTTGACTTTTCTATAATCTACACAGAACCGTACAGACCCGTCGCTCTTAGGAACTAGAACAATGTGACTGGACCAATCGCTGTGGGATTCCTCTATTACCCCCATATCAAGCATCACATCCAATTCTTCTCGAAACATTTTCTTTTTGTGTTCTGGGAAGCGATAGGGACGGCTACGCACCACCACTCCCGGCTCGGTCTCGATGTGGTGAGGTTCGTATGACCCGATAGAGGGGAGAACACATCTGCAAACTCTTGTTGCAACTTGGCCACTCCTGCGAGCTGATACGGTGAGAGGTGGTCTCCACAAGTGACCGGAGTGAAATTATTAGGTTTTGTGTTTACCTCCGGGCCGAGCTCTGCCCTCTCCGGAACTATCGTGGCCAACGTCACAGGGACCGTTTCCCTCCATCATTTCAGGAGGTTGAGGTGATATATTTGCCCCCTCTATCGGTTCGCTTACCTCATAATCGAGTTCCACCACTCGTTGTGTGACCTCAAAGGGTCCTTGCCACTTGGCGAGTAATTTAGAGCTCGATGTGGGGAGTAATACGAGTACCTTATCGCCTGGTGCAAATTCCCGTAGTCGAGTTCCCCTGTTATACTGTTGGCTCTGTCGTTCTTGAGCTTGGAGCAAATTCTCCTGTGTTAGTTGCCCCAAGGTGTGGAGTTTTGCTCTAAGATCAAGAACGTACATAATTTCCTTCTTGCTATCAACTCTAGGCAGTTGATGTGCCAACTGAATCACAAAGCCAAGTCGGATGGTCCAGGCCAACCAGCTCGACGGGTTGGGAAGTGAAAGTCATGCGTCCAAGATCTGTGCGGGGGGCACTAAGGGGATGATCCTTTACAATGTACCTGGCGAGGGTTCGCAGCGGGGCGGGGCAGGTAGTGTGGCGTCAGGAGGCAAAAGCGTGTCCAGAGGCTCTGGTGCTGAGAGAAGACTCAAAGCACTTGCCTTGCTCCGCACACCTGGCAGGGGACGGGTTAGTGATTGAGGAGGAGGTCCTGTGTAGGCATCTTCTGGACTCATCAGAACTTGCCAGCCAGGGGGCAGCAGTCATGGTTCAGAGGTGGGGGTCTCGCGTCCGGGGTGCCGGGAGCCAGCTGTTTATTGCTCTTTTAGAGAAAATAACTCTTTCATGCCACGTTACTGCTACTGGCATTTTCATTTGTAAACACCCAAGCATTTGTACCCTCAACCCTCCCCGGGCATGCTCGTTTGATGTGACCTTCTTTGCCACACTCAAAGCACTTTGCCACACTCAAAACACTTGCCACATTGTACCGGAAGATGCAAAAATGGCAATTCAAAATATAAACACCACATTCATTTAATCTTCACCATTGTTTAAAATCATATACACCTGCCGTCTAAATCAAACAACATGCTTGAGCAATGGAGACTTTTTTCAGGAGGTATTTTTTTCATTTGAGACATGATCTTTCCATGCCTAGACAACTCTGTTATTAGCAACTCGTCTTTAATGAAAGGTGGAACATTAGAGAGAATTATTCTTTTTGCTGGTTGAATTACCGGTACAACAGAAACCAGCATATCTTGAATCAAAACTCCACTCTGAACAACACTATTCACTTTCTCTATGGCATCCAAGAAAATAACTACAGCACTATTCATTCGGGAAGCAGACACATAACTATCTTAACCGACAGCCTTCCCAACAGCCAAAGCACAATCTTCCACCAAACAATTAAAGGCAGGCAGTACTTTAATGCCATGCCTGCGTGAAATTTGGTCAAAACTTTGACTGGACAACGCCGGGCGCCGCCACAGCCACCCGGCCAATGCTGGCCGACGGTGTCCGAATTAGTACAGAATTATACTAATACTTTAAAACAATGAACACCAAACACTTGTGAAAGAACAGTGTAAGGAAAAAAGCAGGAATAAAAAGAAAATCTCACTCTCACCACAACAGCGTTCTCACTCACACGCTCTTTGCAACATTCACTCCGCACATGCGCACATGAGAGAGAGAGAGAGAGAAAGAAAGAAAGAAAGACTACAGATAAAAGTGAAGTGAAGTCAGAGAGCAAAACACACATCAGAGAATGGGAATTACATGCCACCTGTTTTTTTTTTGTTTTTTAGAGAGAAAAAAAAAACGTTTTGGATATATTTGAATGGACAAATGTTCATATCTCTGTCACGTCCTGCAATATAGCGATAAATATAGGTTGTGGACTTCTATGGGTGAACAGTAGTAGAAAGATACCACACAATTTCCAAATATTCACCTTTTGTTGTCTTGCAACATAAAATGAAAGAAAAAATGATACAACTAGACTTTTTTCTTGATGTACACTGGTGGACAAAAGTTTGGAATAATGTACAGATTTTACTCTTATGGAAAGAAATTGGTACTTTTAATCACAAATGTGGCATTCAACTGATCACAATATATAGTCAGGACAATAATAACAAAAAAAAATTCAAACTTAAACTAATTCAAAGAGATCTCATCCAAAAACCCTCCACATGCAGCAATGACAGCTTTGCAGATTCTTGGCATTCTAGCTGTCAGTTTGTCCAGATACTCATGTGACATTTCACCCCACACTTCCTGTAGCACTTGCCATAGATGTGGCTGTCTTGTCGGACACTTCGCACACACCTTACAGTCTAGATGATCCCACAAAAGCTCAATGGGGTTAAAATCCAGAACACTCTTTTCTTTTTGCTTTTCTGTTTCAAAAGTGGCTTTTTCTTTGTTATTCTTCCCATAAGGCTGCACCCCTGAGTCTTCTCTTTACTGTTGTACATGAAACTGGAGTTGAGCAGGTAGAATTCAATGAAGTTGTCAGCTGAGGACATGTGAGGTGTCTATTTCTCAAACTAGAGACTCTGATGTACTTATCCTCTTGTTTAGTTGTACATCTGGCCTTCCACATCTCTTTCTGTTAGAGCCAGTTGTCCTTTGTTTTTGAAGACTTTAGTGAACACCTTTGTATGAAATCTTCAGTTTTTTGACAATTGCAAGCATTGTATACAGTAGACTTCATTCCTCAAAACATTGATTGACTGATGAGTTTCTAGAGAAAGCTGTTTCTTTTTTTTTTTTTTGCCATTTGTGACCTAATATTGACCTTAAGACATGCCAGTCTATTGCATACTGTGGCAACTCAAAAACAAACACAAAGACAATGTTAAGTTTCATATAGCCAGCCAAATCGCTTTCAACGGTGTTTGATATAATGGCAAGTGATTTTCTAGTACCAAATGATCAATTCATCATGATTACTCAAGGATAAGGTGTTGGAGTGATAGCTGTTGGAAATGGGGCCCGTATAGATTTGATCAAAAATGACTTTTTTCAAATAGTGATGGTGCGGTGTTTTACATCAGTAATGTCCTGACTGTACTTTGTGATCAGTTGAATGCCACGTTGTCACATACAGTGCTTGCATTAGACTTCCTCATCGTCCGTCATTTTGACGGACAGGGTTGTAAAAATTCCATCAAAATCTATTACCCGTCATTTTTATTTTGATATTTTAATGATAATATGACATTTATTAGCTTTTATTTTCATTCACATTAAATTTTTAATCCACAATTTACAGGATGTGCATGTAGCAGAATAGCCATTTATTTATTTATGAAGAGAACAGTTGAACAACAGAGACACGAAGCAGATGAATATTTCAGCGGAGGCCACTGAAACACAACATATTACAAAAACAAATACGATTAAAATATGAAAAAAAACACTGAAAAAAAAAAATTAAATGAACAGAACTCAGTCGACAACTCAAATATTCCTCCTGGTCCGCATCAACTTAAACTCGCCTGTGTGTAATCAAACGCATCAAGGAAGACTGATGCTGAGTCAATTGTCATTAGATTTTGCGTCTTTGCCTCAGACAGTGTGCCGCGGCACAGTGGTTGGGAAACACTAACTCACAATATCCCAGTGATTTTTAAAATAAAACTCAAGTGAACAACCCACTGAACTGATACTTGCTTGAATTACCGTCACGAGTCTCTTTGAATATGTATCTACTGTCTTTGTACACCTAGAATGCAATATCCAGTATATTCCGCATCACAGGTAAAAGAGCCAATCACCTTTTAGATCACTTACCAATCAGCTCGCTAATACACATTCGCATAAGCTATACAAGCCAGGAAAATGGTGTTTTAGCATAATATGAGGTAAACAATCACAATTTGTGATTCCAGCATTATCAGAATTGAGTGGTGATTTGAAATATGTCCTTCGATTAAAGTTTTGACCAACTGTTTTTGAGATTTCTGTCTTTCCCCATTCAAGTAGATAGGAGCTGCACTGGCATCACAGGAAATAGCCTCTTGATAACGTTCCAAAGATGGTCGTCAGTGGAATGACTAGCAAGAAAGACTTGAAGTCATGTCACTCAATTGTCATCTTTGGAATGCTCTCGGGCTGTTACTTTTTGCTGTATGTAAATGAGCAGCATACAATCTGCCCTTTTATTTGAAATTTAGTTTGAAGCGATTTCACAGCATGACTATCAAGATTGTTCTCCATTCAAAGTGCCCTTCAGAGGGTGATTTATCCCATTTGGAACGCACAAGTCCTGGGTGGATTACTTGTAATCCGGTGCTGATTACAGTTATATGACAAAAATGTAAACAGTTACGTAATCTGGTAGATTATATGTTTGGGTAAACTAATCTGATTACATTTGGATTACTTTCAACCTAATTTTATTGTATGTCACATGCATGTGAGTTGGATAATCATTTGAACATAAGAGGAATCAAATGTATTCCATTCTTTATTACTAACAAAATGAGCTGAAATAAACATTAAATCTAACAGCAATGACAGTGTATGTGGCTTAAGTTTATAATTCAAATTACTGAGACATCAAGTTAATTTTAAGTGCATAAAAGAATAGCAAAATTTCAAACATTAATGACCATAAAATCTACATAAAATGATCATAAAATTAATGAAATTAAATGTCCATAAATCAACAGCAACGTTGCTAGGTCCCATTCTAAAAACACTGAAACACTTTTAACTCTTACGGCTTACTGATGGTTCATCACCTATTCCAAAGCTGAACAGCAAGATATTATCTTTTAAACAGCAAGAATATTCTAAGAGTAGAATATTTTAAAATTCCACCGAGTCACTCAAGGAACAATTGTGTCAAGTTTATGTCACGTTTCATGCAGTGGACTCCACTGCATCAGCGGCAACAGTAGAGCGATTTTTTCATATTACTGCACATTTTTCAGTTGAACTATTGTGTACCCTGTGGGCAGGACCCTTAGAGATGGCATAAACTAGATCAGGGGTCAGCAACCTATGGCACGCATGCCAGCATTGGCACATGGAGGGGTAATCACTGGCACGCCAGCAACAGCCAGAGAGGGGTCAAGTCATGTAATTTTTATTTGTATAGCGCCTTTCACAACACACATCGTTTCAAAGCAGCTTTACAGAAGATCAGGCATTAACAGAAGATAAAACTGTAATGTCTATAATGTCTATGAGTTATCATTGTGTAGTTTGATAAAATACAATTGTGAACAATGACAATATTACTTGTGTATAGTGCAAGTCATGATTTAAAATGATTAAACTAAGTAAGTGTTAAGGACAGTGTTTAAACAAAGATTTAGTATGAACTGTAAGATTAATGCCTTTGAAGTCCATCCTATATTAACTGCAGAAGTTCACATAGATGCAGTTGTCATAGTTGAAATTGGCTGATGAAGGGTTTTGTTGGCAATTAATTTATATTCTATGAATTCCATAATAAAAGTGTAGTCCATCATTAGACCGAGGTGATGCAGGCAGAGATCAGTTAGGTGCATCGCAGTTCAACCTGGCCGGTAATTTCGGTGAGGTCTATGCTAAATCCAAGGTTCAGGCAATGGCATATGAAGTATCTCATGTCTTATGGTTGGAGTTGACATCAGTTCATCCTCTGAAGTCCATTGTAATAGACTGAAGTGATGTTTGGATGGCACCGGCTGCATTTAGTCATCATCACACAGCGACACGTAGCAGTGGAGTCCAACACGAAGCAGGAATGGAGCTGGATCCAGCCAGTTCTGGTGACCTCAGGATAGGAGTCCTGAGGTTGAGACAGGGAAACAAATGGAATAATATTAGCATAGATGCCATTCAATTTATTGCAGAATTATAGATCATGATCAATGTTTCTGGTTTCTGGTTCTGGCAGACCTAACTAAAGCAGCTTAATTGTGGGTTGGAGGATAAATTAGGTGTATGTCTGGCTAAATAGATGAGTGTTTAGTCTAGACTTAAACTGAGAGAGTGTGTCTGCATCTCGAACAGTGTTAGGGAGACTATTCCATAGTTTAGGAGCCAAGTATGAAAAGGATCTACCTCCTTTTGTGGATTTTGATATTCTAGGAACTATTAACAGGCCAGAATTTTGCGATCGTAATGAACGTGATGGAATATAGTGTGGTAGAAGGTCACAAGTACTGCGGAGCTAGACCATTCAAAGCTTTGTACGTAGTTAACAGAATTTTAAAATTAAAACAGAATTTAAAAATGAATACCAAATTTAACAGGTAGCTAATGTAACGATGATAAAATGAGGCTAATACATCATATTTATTGGTTCTCATTAGCACTCTGGCTGCTGCATTTTGAACTGATTGAAGTTTATTTATTGATCTTGCTTGACATCCTCCCAGTAATGCATTACAATAATCTAGTCTTGAACGCTTTAATTAATTTTTCGGCATCAGCAACAGAGAGCATGTGCTGTAATTTAGCAATATTTCTTAGGTGGAAGAATGCTTTTCTACAAATATTGGTAATATGATTTTCAAAGGACAGATTGGTATCAAATATAACACTTTAGTTCTTCGCTGTTGAAGATGATGTAACAGTACATCCATTGAGAGTCAAATGATATTTTAGAGGATTATTTTTAGAGGGTTTTGGTCCAATAATTAGTATCTCTGTTTTGTCAGAATTGAGTAGAAGAAAATTTCTGGCCATCCAATCTTTTATTTAATTGATACACTCTGCTAATTTCATCAGCTTTTGAAGAAATATAAAGTTCGGTATCATTCCACCATTACTGATAATATCTCCCAGGGGAAGCATATAGAAGGAGAAAAGCAGAGGCCCTAATATTGATCCCTGTGGCACTCCATACTTTACTTTTGTTTGGTTTGACAATTCCTCATTTACGTAGACAAATTGGTAGCGGTCTGCTAAATATAATAATAATTAGCCAACATAATTCTCTAGCCTATTCAAGAGAATGTCGTGATCTAACGTGTCGAATGCAGCACTAAGATCTAAAAGCACTAGAAGAGAAATGCAGCTGCGATCAGATGATAACAGCAAGTAATTTGTATCTCCGATAAGTGCAGTCTCTGTACTGTGATGAGGCCTAAATCCTGACTGACATTGTTCATATATACTATTTCTCTGTAAATATGAACATAGTTTGGAGGACACTACATTTTCTAGTATTTTCGACATAAACGGGAGATTTGAAATCGGTCTATAATTAGCCAGTTCTTCAGGATGAAGTTGTGGCTTCTTAATAAGCGGTTTGATAACTGCCATTTTAAAGTTTCTTGGGACATGTCCCAAGCATAGCGAGGAGTTAATAATATTAAGAAGAGGTTCTGAAATGAAAGGAAATACCTCTTTTAAGAGTTTAGTTGGTATTGGATCTAACAAACATGTTTTGCTTCGATTAATTTTGTTAGCTCTTCATGACCCATGACTGCAAAGGATTGAAGTGGGAGGCAAAACATAAAGTTAAAAATTACACCCAACAGTCTACATGCTGCGCGTGCAAGCCATTCACGCATCACGAGTCGGCAGCGCTTCACTTTCGTTAATCACGCGAGTAAACGCTTTGCTTCCGTCAGGCTACGCGGATGACAGCCTACATTCCGTGTTTCATTTGTTTCTTTTTGCTTTCAGAATAACATGTGATGTAATAAGGAAAACACCACTATTAATCCTTTTCCAACCCAGCATACAAGCACACCCTCTTTAAACCACGGTCACATTCAAAATTACATTAATTCCAAGTTTAATTTATATTTTAAATTATATTTTATGTTTTCTCTTTTAATCGTTTAAAGTTTTAGTATTTTGCCTGGTGTGCTTCACCGAAAAGGGCTAAATAGTTGATCAGCTTGTGATGTGTGAATGGTTTTCATGCACAGCGTGAGTCTTGTTACACTTTAATAGTGTTTAGCCTCCCATTCAGCTGATGAAAAAATGCTGCGTGAGCATAATGCCTCCTACACACTACACTGATTTCAAAGACGTCGGATCATGGTAACGTTCATATTACACAACTGTCTTGTCATGGAGTTTTTAAATGACACGAGCACAGTACAACTATCAAGACATTTTCAAGGAACACGTGGTGATTTCGTCTGTCAAAGTTCACCAAACTTAAACTCAAGGCGAAATCAGCGTGAGGAAATTCTTTGTCCATCGTTCGAAATTCACGATTGTGCAGATTTCCATTGAGATGACTAATTTGCCTGCAGAATTTCGAGTGCAAAGGTATGTGTCCGCACCTTAAGGCAGAAAAGGTAAATATTTTAAAGCGGTGGTTATTTTCTATGCCCTCTGTCAATAATGCGTTGAAGGTCAAATGCAGTGGGACATGCTTAACTCTATCTAATGCTATTTTAAAAAGCTTTTAATTTCTTTTTTATTGTACTTATTTTACATCAAGTTTTCGTGACCTCTTATTAATTGAGATATATGGAATACTTTTAAAATTTTATTTATCATACTGCAGGGCCATTCAAATGAACTTGTGAAATCATGTAAAATCATACACTTGTACAAATGTATAGGCATTTTAACCTTAAATCTTGATTTTGAAAAAACAAACAAAACAACAACAACAACAACAAAACACTTTACTGTATATTGTTCTCAAGATTGGCAATGACTTAGGTATCTTAGGTCCTCAGTCAAATTTAGAAGGTGTGTTTGAAAAATTGCTGACATTCTGGCTTTAGACATTTAACTCTATGAAACTGTGGAGAGAACTGAACTATAATATTTTCAAAGAATCGTTTAAATCACATTTTGACAAAATGCAAGATGCTTTTTATTAATTAAATGAGAATTGTATTTACACACACACACACACACACACACACACACACACACACACACACACACACCTAAACACTTTTAGACAGGTGTCGCCTCCTCGAGGTACTCTTTGCAGTAGCAGGTTTGAAAGAGATGAAACAACACCAAAAGGCTTGGAAGAGTGTAACAGGCAATTATTCCTTAATTTGCAAATTCATCATAGAGGAAATACAGTATGTTTGCAAACCTATTAAGTAGAGTGACTGTTAAGTTTTGGTGATCCTGATTAAAATCTGAGTAGGTAGCCCAGTGAGTAAAGACGCTGACAACCACTCCAGGAGCCGCGTGTTTGAATCCAGGGCGTGCTGAGTGACTCCAGTTTGTGATCGCTATAATGTGGGTCTCTTTGCGTGGCGAATAGCGTGAATCCTCCACACACGCTATGGCGCCGCAGTAACGCGCTCGAAAAGCCAAGTGATAAAATGCGCGGATTGACGGTCTCAGCGGCAACTGAGATTCGTCCTCCGCGAGTCATTACGCCACCACGAGGATTTAGAGCGCATTGGGAATTGGGCATTCCAAATTGGAGAGAAAAGGAGGAAAAAAATAATAAAAGAGTATGCATTTCGAAAAAGAATGTAGAAAAATCACTAGATCAGTCTTTAATTTGATGACTTTGAACATTTTAAGTATTTGCCACAGATGTAATTACAGTAGCCTACAAGCAGATTGCACAATACTGTATTGTGAACACAATATAATGTAGTTATATTTGTTTGTTTTCCTTTATTTAATTTGACACCATTTAAATATATAGATATGAAAATAATTATATCAAAAATAATCTTTTGAAAACAGCAAAATGTCTGACTAATATGAACAATATTAACACAATGAATAAACAATCTGAAATAGAAATAGTAGTTACAACTCCAACCATAAGACATGAGTTAATGTGGAACAGCATTGGTAAATTGAACAATGACAATAATACATTATTTGCAAGCCAATTCAAATATTTGAACAAGATTTTGCACATTCTTATTTTTAAGATAAAGCGGTTTGCTTGAGAGATTTGTCATCTTATTGGCACTACTTGCTTGACAACATTATGAATTACTATTATACAGCTCCTCTCTTGAAAAAAAGACCCAATAATTGCCTAAGCACATTTTATGCATTTCATATGTGTAATGTATATTATATATTACAGTGCCCAGAAACCTCTTGGAATATTGTGTCAATGTATTCCATACGAATTGTGATGTTATTATACAGGACTATAGCTTTATCTATATCTTTTTTTTGTTCCTATTATATTGTATATTGCAATAATAATAATAATAAATACTTGTATATACTTCTAATACTTATATATATAACAACATGGTTATATACTTCACTTGATCTGTCAGATTCCTTAAACTTTTTATCTAATATACTATATCTACAAAAATATTTTGAAAGAAATTATTATTCTGTTAAAATATAGATTTCTGTTGAATGCGTGAAACTATCAACTACATTATCTTGATCATTTGTTTTATTTTGCCTTGTAATAACCTTCAATACAATTAAAAGAGACATTCTTACCTTTTAAACAATGACTGAATGTTTATTTGAAGCTCCTGTACATGACCTAAACTAACATCTGGATTACATTGTTTCCATGTTCCACCAAAAACTGAAGAGAAGAACCAACAACTTAGTATCTCAGATAACTTATGAGTGATCTTGGAAGAGACCGGAATAAATCATTACCACAGTTACAAACCACAAACGTAACATTCTTTTAATAAATTGTAGACTTCAACAAGATTAAACAGGATAACAGATAAGCGCTTGACAAAATAAACCTCAGATTCAAGTGTGCTGCCAGACGATACTTTGAGTGCACATCTAAAATCCCCTCCATTACATCAGTGTTAACAGACAACTCATTTAAAACCTGAAGGACTATTAGCAAAAGACAAAAATGAGTCAAAGTAACCATGTTCACAATTTCTTAGAAAGCTGTTTCAATGGGGAAATTTTGATTTGTGGAAATATGAGTTGGAAGTGAGTTGGAGGTCTTTTCTCAGTGTAAAAGACGAGTTCTTCTTATCAGTCTTTGGTTAGTGATCTTGCACGTTAAGCCACATCTCAAATCCTAAATGGGGCAGACACCATTAAATGCATCTTTGTACATTGAATCAGAGGGAGGGTGCATGGTGTTTCAAAGAGGAAACAGTATAAACTGATAGTAGTGTGTGGGTGCCTGCAGAGCAACAGTAGACCCCCATGTTCTGCACACACTCTTAAAAACAAGACAGTTATATTCACACAATCAGACGAACAACCACAAAAGCTTTCAGGTAAAAGCAGTTTTTTTATTTTTTTTTTTATTTAAATAATTATAATAAAACAGGCATGCATGCATGTTAGCAAAGACATGTAACCCAACTTATGCATTTTTGTTTTGGTGTTACATGTTTTTGTTGAGATGCATGCATGCATACCAGTGTGTGTTTCTCTCTCTTTTTTTTGCACATGCACACATGCGTAGTTTCATCTTAAACCAAATGTTTTCCATCCAGCTCTTCTGGAATTATTATACTTGCTGCTTTTATGACCTCATATGAACTAATTGCACTCAGAAAAATATAAAGGCATATACATTTAAATGTCATAACACAATTCCATTTAGTTTAAGTAACCTTAAGTAATTAATTTGTTTTTTTTATACAAAACAAAATATTTTAGGCTTTATTCATTTAATTTGGTCAAACATTACACAATTCGGTTTGATGAAATTGTGTTGTCAAATAGAAATGCGTAAATCATAAAAATGGGTTAATATATATGTATATATATATATATATATATATATGTATATATATATATATATATATATATATATATATATATATATATATATATATATATATATATATATATATATATATATAGCCTATATAAAATGTTTTGAATATTTTTATTTAAAAAAAAAAATCACCTCACAGGACCTTTTAAAGGGTAACTAAACCCTAAACCAACTTTTTTTAGTTAATGATCTGTAAGAATGGGGCTTTATTAGTACTGGTCATTGATTCAAGTAATTTTTTTTACATTTGTGTATAAAGTGTTTTAATTCTACAATATATGGTGTAAAAACGTCTGAGTGCTGCCCTCTTCAGGTTGAACGGTGGCTACTGCAGTTGAATTTTCCTATTGGCTGTTTGCGGTACTTCGTGATGTAAGCAGGTTCCAGCTCACCACGCCCTTGGTACGAGCTACCACGCCCATGGCAGTATAAAAACAATCTCGTTTCGTCAAAACCACTGTAGCGAGTTAGGAGTTGGAATTGCGAGTATTGAAAACGATCAGGATAGAGTATTTTAGCATCTATTTAGCATAGCATTTATATAGTTATTTAGATTATTTCGTGTAGCCTAGGTAGTTAATTAGCATATTTGTTAGTGTAGTATTGTTAGAAGCATAGTTAGTTAGTAGCATAGTATTGCGTCAGTTAGGATAGCTTCAAGTTAGCGTAGATTATCTGTATTTAGTACAGTGGTCAGGATGGTAGGTAGGTGTAATGTTGCTGGTTGCAACAGCACTGCTGGACTGTATTGCTTTCCATATAGACTTGGAAATTAGAGCCAGGGGTTGCACGTCCTTGTTCTGGAAGACCGCGAGTTCCCGCCTAGAGCTGGAGGAGTGTGCAAACTGCATTTTACGCGGGATTGCTTCTCCAACGCAATGGAGGTGGAAATGGGCTTCTCCAAACAGCTCGGCTGAAAAGCCTTGCAGTGCCAAACGCTGCTCCTCCTGCATGGACTCCACCACCTCAGCGGCGTCTTGAGGTGAGTGATCATATATATTTGAATCACAATTTATGGTTAGGCTAAAGTTAATCCTCTGGGGCCGACAAGCGCGTTAGCGATCGCGGGAGTGTGAAGCGTATTGCACCCTTATACATTGTATTACGGTATTGACTACCTGTATAGTTTTATTTGGAGATATGGTTTTGTACATGATGACGTTACGCTTTACGTCACATTCTTCTAAATTGAGAGAACAGCTAACTGATGTTATGTTCAAGTGAAGCTTGCTAAATAAAAATCCTGCTAAAAGGATAAACATCACTGAACAGCGTTTCATTTGTTTTTCCTGCACGCGAGTGAAGGTGAATGCGTCTCGGATGCTCAACAGGGAGTTAAAACCGCAGTTTGAGCCAGCGGCTCGAATTGATATGGCTCCGGCCCTGTGTCCACAGACAATTCACCCTCCTCCACTTCAGGTGAAGGTGGGGGAGAAAGGTCCTCGACTTCAAAAGACCGCTCCGTGGCAAAGCTACTTGCGTCACTCTAGTCACTCTCCATTTTAGAGTCTGACAGCAGCTGTCAATTAATCCGTCACTACGGGTCTCAGGTGCACGCCCCCCATCCCCGCCCTCGGTTCGTCCCCTATATCCCCGCTGGGGTCTGCCCACTTTGATCATTTTTCAAATATTGCTAGTGGGTGGAGTCAGACTCTGAGCAGGGGTTTAGTTACCCTTTAAAATGAACTGGTGAAGGCAAAAGTGTGATAAAAAATGGTGAAAAGCTTAAAAGGAATGGTGGCCAGTTACAGGACCTTAAATACACATGTTCCCTTTATATTCATAAAACTTTCAACCAAAAATCTGGATATTGATCATAATAAAGGTCAATGGACATACTGTATATCAGGGTTCCCCAATTAGTTTTCATCAAGGGCCAAATTCTGTCAACAATACAAAGTCAAGGGCCTTGATGTAATGACAAAATGTTTGTATTGCTCCTCTTATTATTATTACTATTGTTGTTTTTATTATTACATTTTTTTAATTATTATTTTATTAGTTATTTTTGTCAGTATTAGTAGCCTGTTTTATTTACAATTATGAACATTTAAATTGTGTGTATATATATATAAAATCACAAAACTACAAAAAAAAAAAACTTTAATGAACAATCTGGATCTCCATGTCCTCCATGTGAGTCAACTGCACTGTCTCTAAATGACAGATACAATTATTAAGACCTATTAGTATTAATATTGTTATTGTTCTTAAGGATAATATAACAAAGTATTGCAATAATTTCAATAAAGAAAGGCTATGCGCCAGTGTTTTCTTATAAATTATTTTGAATATTAGGCTATGCTTACTTTTTTTTATTCTTATTGTGCAGTATTCCACATGTATGGTATCACATTGTGTTATTTAATCCAGGCATTATAAAATTAAAGAGTTGTTGGATTTGCCTATTGAGGAACCCTTCTGTATATCAGCTACCCATATAGTGTTTATGCATAAACAAAAAGGCCAAACTACATTTTATGTGTCTGTGTCTGATTAAATGCTACAAATCTAGATGCTGCGTTGTCAGCGCATGGGACTTTTTGTTCTGCATAATATTTCGTTCTGAAATATGGAAACTTAACTTCTCTGTTTCATGTGTTCACAGTTGTCTGCACACTTTGACACATCTGCGATAAGATCAGGGGAGATGCAATTTGCCTTGTAATTTATCTGTTTTTGGGACCTAAACCAGTTCTGAAAACCTGCAGCTGCACGTTTCACACCTGCCTGTTTCCTCCGCAGCTCTGGAGGATTTTCACATGGTCTGAGCGAGGCCTCACGAGACCTCCACAGGAAAGAATGTATATGCATTTTTAATGTATAAAACTTCAAAACGGCAGAAGGCACGTACAGAAGCCAAACCACAATTGCAAACAATAAAAACATCAGAGACTACACGTACCAATAAAATGTTTCAGATGTTTAATCTAAAAATAACTGAGGGTAAAGTAACTTATGTACAGCACAGAATGTGCAAACATGTATGGGTTCTGTACAAAGAAATGTACATGCAAAATTAATAGAGTCAAAAACATTCAAAATGACATTATACTGTAATGTAAAAAACAGGGTGTCGCTACGTCCAGGTTTCATGTTGTCTGTACATCTATACATTATGAGAAACTAACTTAAATAAAACTAAGAACCTGAAAACCCATACTTTACTGACCCATCATGTTATTTAAATTCAGCAATAGAGTAGGCCTAATTGCAAATAGGTTTTAGTGACATGCGTTGACAGTTGTTTTTTTGGGTTATTGTACTACTGCAACTCGCCTCTTAAACCCACGATTTGGTACGGAAGGATCTAGAATTCACTCGCTGCTTTTTCCTTGTACTACAGCTAGAGTATTTCAAACAAAACGAACTGAAAGCAAACAAATCTCATGGGAATGGAACATTTACTAATTTGTCACTTAGTCATGCAAACTTACATTAATAGGCTACTGCTATGAGCAGATACACAAATGAAAATTCATAATTTGACATAATGAAACACTACTCAAATTCGATGAACAAAAACCGAACAAGACGCAATAAATAAATCGACAATCAATACATGTAAACTCCAGCTCTAGGAGTCAGAATTGCACTCATAACTTATTGTTACAAATTAGAACCACCAAACAGGGTGAATTGTTTAGGTACATGAGGATTAACTTTGGTATAATGATAAAAATCAGTAACGACATTCATAACGGAAGTGTGACGTAGACACAAATTATTCAATTTCACCAACGAGGCTTAAGCTTTTACAAAATAATACTGAACACAGAGAACCCAGCAAAAGAGCCACAGACACATCATATCTCAACTCGCAGTGGCTGATACATGTACTTAACAATGTCGATTTAACACAAAAGTATTATAAATAGCTGCAAAATGTTAAAGCCCCAACATTGCACATAGAAATTCCAACAAATTACAAAGAGTGCACATTTGCCGTGGTTACCAACACTTTTTGCCTTCAGTGGCCAACGAGATAGCATTGCTAACACTGCAAATGGACATGAATGAAGGCAGGTCCAGTTTATTTACAACATAAGGCTTATAGACACATGAATCGAAATGAAAAGCTCATCTTTTACTCTATATGAAAAGAGTTGCAGCTGTTAAAAGTTGTTTCATTACGGTATGATTTCAAAGATGCTTATCAAACATGAACATTTGCGTACAGCTATAATGGTTTTGAGATGAATGCCATAATGTAACTCATTTTATTTTCCTTATCTTTAAATAGGCATCCCCCCCCCCCCCATTAAGAAGAGTAATATCATCTTTACTGTGCTTCTATACATGGTTTGTACAAAATGTAATCTTTCCTGAATGTAGCTTTCAAATTACAGTACGCCACTGAAACAACCTGATTTAAATACTGTCTGAACACAAAGCTAAACCTTTCTGGCTCAGGGAACAATACCCTAAAAAAAAAGAAAGAAGAAAACAAAACCTTTCCTCCCTTCTTTATTCACATTTTTTTTTTCTTGTGAGTGCCATCTATACAAATAGAGCACATATGTGTAGCTGAAATGATTTGTTGAAGGGTAGGGAAGGGGACTTCAGAGTTTTTTCAGCAGCAGTTTATAGAGACCCAGAACCATTTCAATATTGGCTCTAAAACGAGGATGAGATTTCAGCATATCATATTTTCTTACTTCATTTTCCATATTTTCTCCTGCTGTCTTCAATCTTTTGCTCTTAACTGGAGGAGAGATTGTCATTAAAGGAATAGTTAGTTGTGTGATTTACTCACCATCACGTCATTCCAAACCTATATGTTTTTCTTCCATGGAACACAAAAGGAGACGCTTAGTACAATGTCCATGCTGCTCTTTTACAAACAATTAAAAGTGGATGGTGAACAAGGGTTGTCAAGCTCCAAAGAGAAAAAAAAGCATCATAAAAGTGGTCTATACAACTCATACACTATTTTTCGCCACACAATAGCTTTGTGTGGAAGAGACTGAATGTTTATGTTATTATGCTGTACATTTCTCCTTTAGTGTTTCATTAAAGAAATAAAGTCATACGGGTTTCCAAAGACATGAGGGTGAGAAATTAACATTTTCCATTTTTTATGTATTTATAAATTTTTTGGGTGAACTATTCCTTTAATACAGTTTTTTTGCCACTGTAACCTAAAAGGGATAGTTAATCCTAAAATGAAAATTCTCTCATAATTTACTCACCATCATGCCTCAGTGTATGACTTTCTTTCTTCTGCAGAACACAAATGAAGACTTTTAGAAGAATATCTCAGCTCTGTAGGTCCATATAATGTTAGTGAATGGTGACCAGACCTTTGAAGCTCCAAAAAGCACATAAAGACATCTTAGAAGTATTCCATATGACTCCAGTTTTTAAATCAATTTCATCAGAAGTGATATGATAAGTGTAGGTGAGAAACAGATCAATATTTATGTCTTTTTTTTTTGGTTTACAAGAGGACAGAGTTCTACTTTTTCTGTATTTTAGCAATTGCATTCTTCGTATGTATCTTTGTACATATCGCCACCTAGGATAAAGAAAAATAGTGAGGGATAAAGCAAAGGAAAATAATTAAAAAATCATATTTGCACAACAGCCCAGTAGGTGGCGATATGCATGAAGCATGCGAATCAGCAAAAAACAGAAAAACTCTCATGAACTTGCATGAGGGCTGTTTGAAAGTAGATTTATAGTAAAAAAAAAAAAAAAAAAAAAGACAAATATTGATCCGTTTCTTATCCACACCTATCGCTTTAAACCACTTGAGTCTTATGGATTCCTTTTATGCTGCATTCATGTGCTTTTTGGACCTTCAAAATTTTGGTCACCATACACTTGCATGTTGAGGACCTACAGAGCTGAAATATTCTTCTAAAAATCTTTGTTTGTGCTCAGCAGAAGACAGGAAGTCATACACATCTTGGATGGCGTGAGTAAATCATGAGAGAAGTTTCATTTTTGGTTGAACTATCCCTTTAACTCAGGAGATTGTGGTTTGATTATTGTGGGCTATACTCTCAGAACCAGCTAGAAAATGTGATTACTAGTCTTTCAGGCCTGGCTGAGGAGGCGACTATGCAGGAAGGCTTTGAGACTGGCAACAGGTCGCAGGTCATTAAGGTGTTTCCTCCGCTCTATAAAGGAGATGAGTCTGGAAGTGTCGAGGCGAGCTGTTCCAGATGCCGCGTTCGGCTGCAGCCAGGGCTCCTTCCGCAGGCAAACCAGCGCAGAGGGACGTCTGCACGGTTTGCCTTGCAGTAAGATGCATACGAAGTCCCTCGCCGCCTGACTCACGCCACGGAAGTAGTCGTCCGGGAAGCTAAAGTCGAGGCGACAGATGTTCAGGCAGGTCTCTTCGACGCTTTCATCCAGAAATGGGGACGCCCCGCTGAGCATCACGTACGCCAGCACACCCAGACTCCAGAGGTCAGACCCTAGAGCCGCGGGCTCCCCCAAGACCAGCTCAGGGGCGGAGAACTCAGGGCTGCCTAGCAGAGGGTGGATGTACGGGATGTTGGAGAGATGCGCCGCATCACCGAAGTCCGTCAGTTTGACCAGAGGCTGGGTTGACGTATGCTCGATCAGTACATTCTCAGGCTAGAAGAGTAACACAATATAAACGTATTAGCCACTGTAACTGAATTATTCATAAAGATAGTAACAATACAGAGGGAACTTGGTCCCACTTTATATTAAGTGTCATTAACTACTATCTACTATCATTAAAATATATGCAATTCAATGAATTTATTGTGTAACTACACATTGTTCAGCAACATTCTCATAAGTTTCACATTTGCTCCTACTGAGGTTGAGGTATGGGTAGGGTTAGGTTAAGGGTTGGGAATGGGATAGGGTTAAGGTTAACTGGGTACTTTAAATGTAAGTACAATGCAACAACACACCTGTACATAAGTACAGGTGTGTCCATGCTCAAAATTTATTTGGTTCTGCAACTTCAAGTGATCTACTAATTTATTATGAATAATAAAATCCACAGGAAGGCCTACTGTCTCACCTTCAAGTCTAGGTGAGCTATCCTGCATGCATGAAGGTAGTGTAAAGCTTCTAGAATATCCCGTAGATAAAGAGCCACTTTTTCTTCAGTCAGGTTCCCCCAGCTAACAATATAGTCAAGGAGACGTCCTTGATCAGCACTGATGTGGAGAAAAGGAGAACAAATGTTACAACAATACAGAAAACGAAAGGAATGTTCCGGGTCCAATACAAGTTAAGCTCAGTCAACAGCATTTGTCGTATAATGTTGATTACCACAAAAATTTTGACTCGTCCCTCATTTGTATAAAAAAGCAAAAATCATGCTTGCAGTTAAAATGGACATGAATAGGGCCTGTCGTTAACTTCTAAAAAATACACATTATGTATTATAAGTATAGTCACAAAATGTAAACAATATATGTGTAAACATTACGTTTAGTGTGATAAAATCGCTTACTATATTGGATTTAACTTTAAGGTTAGTCAGCAATTTTATCACACAAAAATCTTCTTAACACGTAAAATGTTTACGTCTATGTTACGTCAAGCATTGATAATGTAGGTTTCACATCATAACACAATAGTAATAGAAAAGAACCAGAGAAGTCTACGTACATCTCCAGAATGAGAATGTAACTGGCTGGGGTCTCGTAGGTGTCGAGCAGGCCCACCACATGTGGATTCTGAAGACACTGCAGGACCGCCAACTCCTGAATCACCTGTTCTCGATGCATTAGCTTCTTGTTCACCAGCTTAGCGGCCACCGATCGCCTGCTCCCTCTCTGCTCACACCACTTTGTGACGGCAAACCTGCCTCTACAGACAGAGAGACAACATTCTTTAGCTACACTGCAACTAATCAGTTCCTTAATCAGTATTTCTATGTCTCTCAATCAATTAAGTTGTTGATTAATTAATCAAATAGCATCTTTAGCCCCCAAATATATATATTTCAAGATATGGTTATTCAACCAATGATATATGTAATGCATATAATAAATATAATCATTCAGATAATCCCAATGCATTACTGTATATTATTGTGGCAGACAAGTAAAACATAGATTGGCTTTAGAAGTCTATATATAGTTTTTTTCTATATCATTGAACATAGGCCTATTACTGGTGTATAGTCCACATCAAATCATTTTGCAAATTGAGTTTGTTGATCTGTTCGAGGTAGACTTTGCTTGTTTTCACAGGACATGTTCTTGCATTGTGTCTACGCTGTTTATAGTCCATGTGCACATGTGTCAGATGGACAATTTTGAAGCACCTCACTTTTGTTGTGTTGCTTCTCTTTTCAGCATTTTGTGCCATAAAAAGCATTTTTTAAGACACTGAAAGTTATTTTAAGGCTGCTACATGTTAAGCGCAGTGCGATACCTCATCTATGCAAAATCAGTGGGAATGGCCATGATGATTTGGTATTTTCATGCAAGCATGCACTAGATCTACATATACATGGGTTGGCAGAATAAATATGGACAGCCCATACTTAAGAATTTGGTAGAATTAGGCGCACGGGGGCCATGGGGGGTGGCATCAGGTGGTCAATTTTTGGGGGCGTTCTCATTTAGACTCACATACCCCACCTGGTCAACAACTTTATGGGCATGTTGAAGTGGGTTTCGCCCAGGGCGCCAAACAAGCTAGAACCGCTGCTGCAAATGGGTAATTGTTCTTGAGTTCTATTTAGCCATTTAGAGGATGTAAGTAGGCCTAAATACTGTATGTTCTGTACCTCCCCAGTTCCATGACCTCAGTGTAGAGGAACTCAAAGTTATTCTTCCAAAGGATACCATCACAGGAAGTGCCTGAGAAAAACACCAACAAAATCAGTGTCTTAACTACTTTATAATTCAACTTCTTTAACACAGAGCAAGTCTAGGCTTTCAAAAGAGACGTTTAATTTATTCCAGGATTAATTTAGTCTAGAACAAGTTAGGTAGTGATAAATATGAGAGAGTTGAAGAAGAGAGGTTGTGGAGGTTTTACGTTGAGCATTGCAATCAAATCAACTGACCAAGCACTCTGAGGTAGGCTGATGATGTCACTGAGCCCACGTCATTAGAAGCGATGCAGGTGTAAGTGCCGCTGTCCTCTAGAGTGGCAGGCGAGATACGAAGGGTCACTTCACCGGTTTCACTGAACACAAAGTAAACAATTAAGTGACTAATCAGACTTTGCCTGTTTAAAGAAATATTCCAGGTTCATTACAAGCTAATGTCTATGGACAACATATGTGGTATGCTGTTAAATACAACAACATCATTTTGACTCATCCTTTAGTTTGTTAAAAGAAACAAAGAAACAAAAATATTACTTATTATTATTTAAATGATTTTCTGTAGTAATTGACACCAATTTATGACCATTCCTCAGCAGAACAGATGTTTATGTAAGTGTTTTTACTTTTTTATTTTACAATTTACATTTATTTAATTTAACCAATTGACGACCAATTATTTTTGCAATTGAGGTTTAACATTTGAAAGTGTTTTTGTGCCCAAATATTTATACTTCTTTTATTAAAAATTTGGGTATGAACTCCGATGTTACAAAACCTTCTTACTTAAAAATAAAGATTTGGGAATTCATGAGCCATCTTTAATGCTCTGTAACTGTCAGTTAAGACGACAGTATACGAGTAAGTTTTGCTTGTCAGAATAGCCAAATGCTACCTAATGTAGTCACTAAATAACATTTAGACAGTTTCACAGAAATATTCAACATTATTTTTTTTACAGTAAACAGTGAAATGAACATCAACCCACTTAATATGTCAGAATAGAAACCTGTGTGTGAGAGTGTATCTGCCAGCATTGCTGAGAGTGCTCTGGTCTGGTCCTCTCCAGGAGACCGAGGCTTTGGGCTGCCCACAGATCTTACAGCGGAGAGTCACGCTGTTGCCCCTGTCACACACCACCTCACTCAGAGGGACCACAATCTCTGGGGGGACTGCTGCCAGCAATACACAAACTTACAGTCATGTAGCTGTTTCTCATTATGACTCATGAGCATGTTTCATTCATTGAAGAGAGACTTCCAAGAACAAAAGAACAATATTTAAACTTACCATCATAGATGTAGTTGGGATTCAAAAGCTGTAAAAAATGAACAGATATTATAATGAACAACAGTGTGATGTCTCATGTGTAAAAACCCTGTAATGAACTCATTATATAATGGATTACATTTAAGGCAGCACCATGGGGGACTGAGTAGCTCAGCGAGTATTGACGCTGACTACCACTCCTGGAGTCACGAGTTTGAATCCCAGGGTGTGCTGTGTGACTCCAGCCAAGTCTCCTAAGCAACCAAATTGGCCCGGTTGCTTGGGAGGGTAGAGTCACATGGGGTAACCTCCACGTGTGGTATGTTGTGTATGGATCGCGGAGAGTTGCATGAGCCTCCACATGCTGGGAGTCTCCGCGGTGTCATGCACAACGATTCTCAGGCAACTAAGACTTGTTCTCTGCCACGCGGATTGAGCAATTCCAAATTTGGAGAAAAAGGGGATAAAAAAAATAAAATAAGGCAGCACCTTTACAGAAACCTTATTTTCCGTTGCATCTCTAGACCTGCGATAGCCATTCTCCGGTTTACTCTCCTTCCAGCCCTCTTTATCTCTTTTTTCAGACTTTCGCCTGATACGGAGAGCTGTGTGCCATGATGAAGACTTCCTGAATGGACAGTGGAAGAGAAATATAGTTCTTAGACACAGCACTGTTTTTTTTAAGAGAATAACTAATGGTAAACCACAGCGGATAGTAAAGCAAAAAATACATAGACAGAAAATATATAGAAAATTATCTATCTGTCAGTCTTCATCTATCTACTTGTTTGTGTGTGCTTCTGTCTATCTATTTGTTTATCTGTCTGTCTGTCCATCCATCTGTCCGTCCGTCCGTCTGTCTGTCTATCCGTCTGGCTGTCTGTCTATCTATCTATTTCTCTATCTCTCCATCTATCCTTAATATAAATTCCTTGGTGCATATTATTTAAAAAACATTTTTTTTTATAAATACAATCTTTCACTACATCTGAATACTGAATGCTTTCTTTGTCGGCTGATAACACAAAGCCCTCTCATTTTTATTTAATTAAATTTTTTACAATGTTTCAATTCAATTAATACCCGGTGGATAAAATCAGGTCCCACCCTATTTTTATTCATTTTTGTTATATATCAAAAAATATTATATAAAAAGTTGAAACGCTCTGACATAAAAAGCCTAAGCCAATCACCATGCTCTAAAGGTACAGTAGTATCCCCAATTAGTAGTAGCCAATGTGACGTGGTAGTTGAAAATCTATTATCTTGATTTAACCATTGTGGACATTCTGCATTCAGCTGCAAATAAATCATGCCCATAATTTTTCAAACTATTGTATCTTATGATATTTCAAGCACAGCTGGTGGTTTTCAGCAAATGAAAAATATAGAGTTTTGACCGCATTGCAATGATGGTGTGTGAACAATAGCAACATAGCAAAAAAAAAAATGGAAAGCCCCTGCTTGAGTGAATAACATATGTGGTACCTTTACTAGAAAAGTTAAACTGGAAATGTTTTGCCAAGTTAACAGGTTTTACGAAAGTGGCATGATAGTCGAGCCACACCAAAATTCTTCCACTACACCTTACTGATCAGTCTATTAATAACAATCAAAAGCAGTCCTCACTTGAGGGTTCCGTCAGGGAAGTCGGGAATGATGGTGGAGGTGTGACCCAGAACGTAGCCGGGGATCCAGCCCTCGGCCGCTGGGCCTTGTTCTGTGGCAGCGCGGAAAACCAGAAACATATTCTGCTTATTAGAGGCCAATATCTGCACAACCTCTCCTTGATATACACTGATCTCATCCTCCTTTAGAGCCACGTAGTCCTGGGTCACCAACATGGTGGACACACTGCTGCTGATGCTGCTGCTTTCACTCTGAGAACAGAAACATGCACATTTTACATTATTATTATTAAGCTCTACACTTTATATAATGAGTATGTCAAACCACATAAAAAAAAGACATTTAGACTGCTGGCTATGTTAGAGAGTAAGAATCAGCAAGACAGCATTTTAAGGAAAATACAGTTTATATGGCAAAGACACTGCAGTAAAAGTCCATTTAAGGCAAGTCAGGTCACTCGTGACCATTTTGGTAAAGCTAAATAAAATATTCTTAAAAACTTTATTTTTCAGGCTGGTCCATTGAAAGTGCCAGGGCAGTCTTGGGTAACCAAACTCTATCAAAAGCGGATTAACTCTTTTAATAGAAAGGCAGGACATCAATTCTTACAGCTGCCATTTTTTATTTTTCTTATTTTTTTCTGCAAGTGGACTGTTTCTCCTCATACTGTCTCAGCTTCACTTTACAAGATCCTCTTCAAAACTACACTGAAAGCTCTGTTGACTAACAGAAAAAAATCTAACACCCTTAAAACCCTGCTGCAATATTTGTAAAAGTAATCTCAAGAATGCAACGACTAAATAGAAATCTGTCCAAAAAAGTGTGGTTAAAAAGATGTACGTGTTAGTGATTGTTAGTTTGCTGGTTTATTTGCTTGCAATGCTTGTTTGCAGAAAATCCTGCAAGTTCAGAGCAGACAGAGTCAGCAGAAATGCTGTGGCGAAAAATTTGTTAGTTGCTCAGCACAATCAAACCAGGCTGGTTAATATCCACAACAGCCTGTGAGAATCCTCTTCTAGCTCCAGGACGATGCACGAATACACACCCACAGCAGGTTAGTATGAAGCCAGAGGTGCAGGTGAAGCAGGACTAGGCCTCACTGAAGACTGGAGCTAGTGTTTGGCTCTTACCCCATTGCTGTGAGTGGAGTGCAGGGACTGCTCACTGGTGGAGGAGCAGGTGCTGATGCGGTCCAGCTCCTTACTGTGTGTGGAGTGCCGGCGGGTCTGACTCTGGCTGCGACTCAACGTGTCACTCTGCTCTGTGTAAGAGCCAGGCCTGCCAGTGGGCGAGACTGGCATGGAGGCACAAAATGGGGAGCCCTTCTGGACTAGGATACCTGGCACGAAGGGTGTGAATGTCTGTGGGATCAAGGGGGAAAGAATAGGCGAAGGGACCCCGAGACGGGGCTTCGTTAGGGTGAGAGACAGGGGAGCCACTGAGGCTCTTGGGATGGGCGCCCCTGACTGGGCCTCCTCCTGCAGTTCCTTCAAGACTCGCATCCTTGGGGCCTCACCATTTAGGTCCTGGTCAGGGAGAGGGCACGTACCTGAGGTGCGGTCATCTGGGGCGGGGGCGTGGTGGTGCTGCACAGGCTGTGGGAGACGAGAGGAAGGCTGAGGGATTCTGGAACCTCGGGACCGGGAGCCACAGCCAGGACCCATGGCTGAGCTGCTGCTACCCCCCGGGAGTCCACTGCTGCTGGGTCCCCCAAGACCACTCGCCCCAACATGGTTCCGTTGGTATTCAATGGGTGACGTCAGTGCTAAGAGGAAACATTGTTGAAGACATTTGTATAGATGAATGTTGTAGTGTAATGTCGAAGAGCAAAACTATAAATATTGCCATAATGGGTTGGTGATATACAAGTTAAATCGATTTACCGCTAGAAATGTGTCAACTGGTAGAAATGCAGTAATGAAAAAATGCTTCAAAATTTGAAGTGATGCAGAGAAGTAAAATATATAAAATATTATTTTTTTATAAGTATTGATAAAGTTGTATCATTGCATTGGAACATGACAGGTGTTCCATTACTTTGGGCATTTATTTAAATCGAGTCACGATATACTGTATTTCGTTAACGACCAAAACTTTAAAGAATAACGCGATGTACATTTTTGCTTGTTTCTCCCACCCATAATTTCCTGCTTTATTCATATTCAACTACTTAATGACTTAGCTAACACTTTTATCTAAAGCAAGTAACAGTACACTGACAGTCTCAACAGCTTAAATGGTCCTAACGGTGGTAATCAGCCCATTTTGTAATCACTAGGCAACCTCCTCAATTATTACTCAAATCTTACTTCAAATCTACTGTACCTCAGAACATCACAAATTGCAATGCCTATCAACCAAAAGACAATTTTTGTTGGAGATGAACTATAAGATCGTAGTTCTCAATGGTTATGCTTCAGGATGCCATAGAGTTTGATTGGATAGACTGTGCATAATTTTCTCCTCTCTTTTAAAAGTTGATAAGTGTATTAATTTGCTATCCTAACTATGCACAATTATGTGGATTTTATTATGATATGCATATTAATATTTGCCTTTAGCAATGTCTTGCCCTACTGTCTGTGACGTGCAACCCTTTTTTTGGTCACGACCCAATAGTTGAGAGGCACTGCTCTAAAATTGACCATTACCATTGAGGAAGTTTCTCTGGTTCTCCAGGATGCTGCTGATCTGCTGTATCCAGGCTTGGCAAACTGCCCGGTTGGAGGAGTGGAGGACATAGTGTTCTGTACTTCCAGTCGATGACCTCGACGTCAAAATAATCTTACAAGGGTCATTGTCAGGGCTCTCCTCTAGACCCAACCAACTGACCTGCAGGGAGAGTGAACGGTTTTTGTAAGGACTGTGAAGAAAGTGTACGCACCAAGTGTCACAAGGTGCGTTTTAGCACATTTGAGGAGGTTCTACACACCTTTATGCTGTTCTTAAACAGATAGCCTGGCATAGAGAAGCCCTTTTTCTTATCTAGAGGTTCACTGAAGATAACTATCTGCTCAAAGAGGAAGACACGCCTCTCCTTCATGCGGGAAAGAAGACTACCATCCTGGTCCGAGACCATGAAGGTGTCCTGGAGAAGCAGTCGGCCCTGGGCTACGATTTTACCCTGAAAATATACATAACACAATAAACATTCAGACCACAGAAGACTGTGTTAAAACAAATGCAAACAGAACAAAAGAACAAAAGTAAAACAAAAAGTGCAAACGAAATTTAAATTATCGGTACAGCAAGATGAAAGAATGCACCTCAATGAATGTCTTCATACTTTGTACAGCGATGATCAGATAATTACTATTTTTTTTTTTGCTTGTTTTTTTTTGTTTTGGTTTAGACAGCTAATTTGTTGTCAATGCCCTGTTTAATTTTGAATTGCTTTCCACCTGCATGCTCATAACTCTTGGAAAGAAACAAAGAGAAAGGCTTCTTACATCAAAGCCTTGGAGGCGTCCAACATTCATCATGTCATTGCAGCGTTTAGGAACCACACACATCACCTCTACAGCTTTCTGTGAGAAAACACAAGAGAGAACATTTACATATACTTTTATGTAACACAATGTTAACAAATAAACAAACTCCGTGATCCTTGCCATTGCAAAACTCTATTTCATGTCATCCTAGGATGTTGTGGGTGTTGCAGAGCATTGCTATGTGGTTGTTAAACATTTATGACTGCATTTTAGCATGATGCTATGTGGTTGTTTGTGTGATTTGTGTGATTGATTATTGAAGTCGTAAGGTTTATATTGAAGTTTATATTGGGACTCAATGTCAACTGTTCTATAGTCAACCAGGTGAAAAAAGTCTGAATGCTTAGTGAAGTAATAGCACACCTCTGCTCAATAAGCAGCACTATTTATGTCTAAAATGAACCAAAGTTTAATAATAGCTGTTAGGGGTTTGTTGAAATCAGAATGTTACCATTCATTGCATCTTTGTTCAAAACAATGAAAGTGAATGGTGACTCCTTTTGTGTTTAATAGTACCAAGATAGTCACACGGGTTTGAAATGACAAAAGGGGGAGTAAATGGCATCCTTTTAACTAACAATCTTACCTCTACTTCTATGGTGTCCAAACCAGCCTTTTTGGAGAATTTGAGAAAATCCTAAAATTAACCAACCAGAATAATGATGAGATACAATCAAATGATAATCAAGATAATGATTGCTTCTCTCTAAAACACCACTTGTTACACAAGCATGAGACTGTGTGTGTCATTAGTACTGGAATTGCATGTCATTTCCCCTGCCTGACCTTCAGCAGAAGCTGGTACTTCATGATCCTCTGCACTGGCTTGATGAGCAGGTCTGTGATCTGTAGCCTGTGACCCAACCTCAGCTTTAGATCCTGATGCAGATAAAGAGAAGAGATGAGTGTGTGTGGTCAAGATAGTCTGTGACAATTTCCATGAATCATGTCAGGTAGGACGTGGGTAGCAACATGGGTCTTACCTCAAAATACGTGTCGATGTACTCAGAAACAATGTGCTCTGATTTAGGCTTGTTTTGGCAGTAGACAATGTACATGTGCAATCTCCGCTCCTGTAAACATAATAAAAACATTTCAGACAGAACATAATTATTGTGTTAAATACAGTAAAATTGTTGAAACAGGTAGTAAAACATCCAAAGTGAATGCTGATTGGTCAATAGCTTTCTAGCAGTGCTGAAATTGGAACTATAAATTCCAGCAGTATAAAGATATTTGATAAATGTGCTTGATAAAATAATTATTTTTTATAAAAATGTGTTCTTAATATATTTTCATCATATATGGTAATACTGTTTTAGAAAAGGAATTTGACTTTTTATGTAATGCTATAATGTTGTGCCTAACAACGGTGACTACATTCACCACAGAACAATAATGTGACAAAACTTAAATGGATAGTTCACCCAAAAATGAAAATTCTCTCATCATTTACTCATCTTCATGCCATCTCAGATGTGTATGACTGACTTTCTTCTGCAGAACACAAATTAAGATTTTTAGAAGAATATCTTAGCTATGTAGGTCCTCAAAATGTATTTGAAAGGAGACCAAAACTCCAAAAAAGCACAATGGCAGCATAAAAGTAATCCATAGTTTAAGACTCCAGTAATTTAATCCTTCTTCTGAAGTGATCTAATTGAATTTGGGTGAGAACAGGCCAAAATATAACTACATTTTCACTATAAATCTTCACAGATTTAATAGATTTCAAGCTAGATTACACTTCCTATAGCGTCATGTAGCGCTCTGGGCAATCATCAACCAATTGGTTGTGCCTAAAGACTGCATTGGCAAGACACAGTAAAAAAGGAGTTATATTTTGGTCTGTTCTCAACCAAAACTGACTGGATTGCTTCAAAAGACACTCTTATGGATTACATTTATTCTGACTTTATGTGCTTTATGGAGCTTCAAAGTTTGGCAACAATTCATTTGCATTGTATGGACCAACATATCTGAAATATTCTTTTTAAAATCTTTGTTTTCAGCAGAAGAAAGAAAGTTCCCCTTCTGTCACTCACTCGACGTTATGTCTTCCTGGGATACCAAACGTACCTCTGAACCTGAGAAAAGGCCAATGTCAAGTTGGCAGACAGAATTTGCATGCCCCAACCCGGACATATGGGTATAAAGGGAAGCGGGCAGCGAGTGCCAGTCAGAATTTTTCTTCGGAGCCGAACGGTTTTGCAACAGCAAGCTGAAGTTCACCACTGTTTCACTCACCTCTGTCAGCGAGAAGCATTGCTGTTGGATCTACGGCGCGTTTCCAGCTGGCGTTCTCTCTCTCTATGCACGATGTGCAGTCTACGCCTCTGGGTGCTTCGACAGTGCTTTTCACAGTTAAAAGAGTGTTCTCCTCCTAAAAGAGTTTGAGTTTTCCACTCACAAAAGAGCAATACACAGCGGAGTTAAACGCCCTTTTCAGGATGCCTTTCCACCCTTGTGTTGTTCCTGGATGCGGATGCTTTCTCTCCAAGACCGACAGCCACAGACGCTGCCTTGTGTGCCTAGCAGGCAGGCGGGGCGCAGGGCGCGCTGGTTGGGCGGTGCCGTGGCATGATGTGAGAAATCGCCTCCATCTGCTTCTTCACCGCCTCATTTCAGCGGTGTTTGCTCCCCTTCCGTGCACGGCGAGAAAGACAGCGCCCTATGAGCAGAGATCACGACCCTGCTCCTCAAGGATACGATAGAGCCCGTCCCTCCAGCCGAGATGGAGAAGGGTTTCTACAGGCCTTACATCATCGTACCCAAAAAAAGCGGCGGGTTGCGACCAATCTTGGAACTGCGAGTTCTCAACCGGGCCTTACACAGACTCCCATTCAAAATGCTCACGCAGAAACAGATTCTTACCTGCGTTCGACAGCTAGATTGGTTCGAGGCGGTAGACCTGAAGGACGCTGTAAAATGATCCATGGAAAGGAGGAGGTGAGAACCAGCTTGACGATATAAATAGAAGTTTAATGATAAACTTAAAAGAAGACACAAACACACTCATGACGAACATGTCCGTAAACGATCTCTCTCTCCCGCATGATCCCCTGCAGTCGACCTTTAACCCTCACAGAGGCATAATTAGCCTAATACGGGACCGGGTGTGTAGGATCACGACCCGGCCCCGCTCTCCGCCCTGCCACAGACGCGTACTTCCACGTCTCCATTCTGCCTCGACACCGACTCTTCTTAAGGTTCGCGTTTGACGGCCAGGCGTATCAGTACAAGGTCCTCCCCTTCGGCCTGTCCCCTCGCGTCTTCATGAAGATCGCAGAGGCAGCTCTTGCCCCACTAAGGGAAGTGGTCATCCGCATACTCAACTACCTCGACAACTTGCTCATCCTGGCTAACTCTCGAGAGTTACTGTGCGCTCACAGGGACCAGGTGCTCAGGCACCTCAGCCGTCTAGGGCTTCAGGTCAACTGGGAAAAGAGCAAGCTCGTCCCGGTTCAGAGCATCTCTTTTCTCGGCATGGAGTTAGACTCAGTCTCAATGATGAGCGCGCTCAGTCAGTGCTCAGGTGCCTCGCTCTCTTCGAGCCTGGCACAGCGGTTCCTATAAAATCTGGGATGTCATGAGGGTGAGTAAATGATGA
The DNA here is from genome assembly GCF_025860055.1 of Xyrauchen texanus. Classification (NCBI taxonomy): domain Eukaryota; kingdom Metazoa; phylum Chordata; class Actinopteri; order Cypriniformes; family Catostomidae; genus Xyrauchen; species Xyrauchen texanus. Next base: position 14,290,480 of record NC_068292.1, on the reverse strand, counting down.
GAGAATAACATTTTTGGGTGAACTATCTATTTAATTAATGACACAAGTTAGGGAGGAACTATCCGTTTCTTGACTAATGGCAGAGAGGTGAGTGTTTGGGAAACTTTAACATTCAAGCCATTATCTTTGTAATTATGTATGGTGGTGCTAGTAGAGGAGAAATACAAACGTGGCCTTAAATCTAACACAAATGTGCAGTTGCTCATAATTATTTTTTGATAAGAATGAAACCACACATTAAACCATTTCATACTTGTTTGATAAACAGGGATGCAAGTCTATCAGGATCCTCCAAGCACTTCTCAACCTCACCTAGAAAGAAGCTATAAAATATAGAGGTAACATTAATGACAGAAAAAATACAGTAGTTCTTATCGGTCCTTCATTTTAGGTCTACCGATAAATTGCTAAATCTCATCCCAAAATCATTCTTTGTCATAACTGACTTAGCTCATCAACAAAACTTATTTCATAATTATTCTTAAAATATTCATAATAAATAAATTTTTTTTTTTTTTTTGTAGTCTACTGATTATTTAGTTACCAGTGTTTTCAAAAAGCAGAAATAAAACAATTACGAATGTTTCTGCATATTGCTTAATAGACACTAAAACATAAAATATTAATCAGTATTGGTAATAAATGAAACATATCAAAACTGGACAATCTCTGGAATGGGAGCTCTGCGTCTTATCTTTACGTACTCTTTATGCCAGTCATAGATCTGGTGAATGTTCCCGAACACGATTTTGTCTTTGCCCTTCATATCATCGGGTACCCCCTCCTCCTTCATCCTGCTTATGTAGCCCTGCAGGTGCCGCAACACATGGACATGGTTACCATGGAGACAGTGACACGTACAAAACATGCAATCTCACTGAGCTACCATTCAGAGGAAGTAGCAAACTCAAACCACTCTCATTTCCTATGTAACACTTTGGCATTATATGAAACTGTGCTAAAATAGCTGACACAGAGCATTCAGAGACACCCTTACCAGTTAAAAACATCATGTGATCATTTCAAAACACAACACAATCCCTCAATAGTGCACAACACTTGACTTTCAGAAGTAAAATTCCCATTAATTTTCTCCATAGAGGAAACTATTTTTAACGATGACGTATAAACCTTTAACAAAAAAAGACCAACCATGTGCTTCGAGATTGTTAAGCGATGATATATGCTTTTGTAGAAACCACAACTGAATGCATTTTCAACTTCATTAAAAAATAAATATACTTCCAGGGTAGAACTACACAACCCATAATCCTTCAATCAGAGAAACCATTGTTACAAACAAAATTAAACTCAAGGCAAAAGAGCTGAGCAGCGACAGCCCATTCACCCATTTTTTTATTATTAATTATTTTATTTTTTTAATTTGTAATGGTCCGATTAAGCTGATTAATTTTCCCTATTGAGAAAACGAATGGGAAATATTCTTCCGGAATAAAGGTGTGAAAAAATGTGATGTCGCGGTTGCACTCTAGATTACTGAACAAATAGAACTCAAATTATTATTTGAATGAATGTTTTCAGTCAAATGTGGTCACCATAGGGATCTCACAGCAGTATTTGTTGGGAGCATAAGAACAGAAGATACACCCACCTCCACGACTGCACCAAGGTCTCTCACATAGTCTCTCTCAGTCTCCACTAGCTCCAGCAGAACATAACTGAACACAACAAAAAGAGACACACATGATCGTCAAATTCAATTGAATCATTAATATATATATATACAGTATATAGTCAGCAGCTCAGTTCCAAAGGCAGCATTGCAAGGACCCTTTACAGAGAACGCAATTCCTGACAAGCTCAAGTGAAAATATTTATCTACAATGGCAGACAAGTCAAGGGAAATGTCAAATATAAATATACTCGTCGAAACTCAGTTTCATGCCTGATCTTATTCATGTATAATTGTTAGGCTATTGTCAATAAGGGTTTACTTAATTTAAAGGGTTTCTTGCAAACCAGCTGCGTTATTGGTGTGACATGTTGAGTTGCTGCCTATAAACACTGTTCCAAATCAGTCACTTATGAAGTTCCATTTTGGTTAGGATGTTAGGAAATGTAGGCAATAGACAGTAAGGCACTAAATTCACTAAGTTTGAGAACAGAGATAACCCTGTTGAAAACACCAGCACTGCTGGTCACCACCAGTTTGGATGCTGGTCCCCACCGAGCTTCTTGAGTAGCCTAACCAGCAACCTTGGTAAATCAGCTTAATCCAGGGTTCATACAGGCTTCATTGAATGAAAATCCAGGACTTTCAAGCACTTTTTCCAGCAACAAGGAGAACTCGGCACATACATATAATATAACATGTTTTATGAGTGATTTAAATGGAATTTACTAGTAGGAATCTCGTAATTACAGTAATTACGATATGCCACAAGCAGATTATTAACAACTGTATAAAATATAGATTTATACATGTATACACTATATATACACTCACCTAAAGGATTATTAGGAACACCTGTTCAATTTCTCATTAATGCAATTATCTAATCAACCAATCACATGCCAGTTGCTTCAATGCATTTAGGGGTGTGGTCCTGGTCAAGACAATCTCCTGAACTCCAAACTGAATGTCAGAATAGGAAAGAAAGGTGATTTAAGCAATTTTGAGCGTGGCATGGTTGTTGGTGCCAGACGGGCCGGTCTGAATATTTCACAATCTGCTCAGTTACTGGGATTTTCACGCACAACCATTTCTAGGGTTTAAAAAGAATGGTGTGAAAAGGGAAAAGCATCCAGTATGCGGCAGTCCTGTGGGCGAAAATGCCTTGTTGATGTAGAGGTCAGAGGAGAATGGGCCGACTGATTCAAGCTGACAGAAGAGCAACTTTGCCTGAAATAACCACTCGTTACAACCGAGGTATGCAGCAAAGCATTTGTGAAGCCACAACACGCACAACCTTGAGGCGGATGGGCTACAACAGCAGAAGACCCCACCGGGTACCACTCATCTCCACTACAAATAGGAAAAAGAGGCTACAATTTGCAAGAGCTCACCAAAATTGGACAGTTGAAGACTGGAAAAATGTTGCCTGGTCTGATGAGTCTCGATTTCTGTTGAGACATTCAGATGGTAGAGTCAGAATTTGGCGTAAACAGAATGAGAACATGGATCCATCATGCCTTGTTACCACTGCGCAGGCTGGTGGTGGTGGTGTAATGGTGTGGGGGATGTTTCTTGGCACACTTTAGGCCCCTTAGTGCCAATTGGGCATCGTTTAAATGCCACGGCCTACCTGAGCATTGTTTCTGACCATGTCCATCCCTTTATGGCCACCATGTACCCATCCTCCGATGGCTACTTCCAGCAGGATAATGCACCATGTCACAAAGCTCGAATCATTTCAAATTGGTTTCTTGAACATGACAATGAGTTCACTGTACTAAAATGGCCCCCACAGTCACCAGATCTCAACCCAATAGAGCATCTTTGGGATGTGGTGGAACGGGAGCTTCGTGCCCTGGATGTGCATCCCACAAATCTCCATCAACTGCAAGATGCTATCCTATCAATATGGGCCAACATTTCTAAAGAATGCTTTCAGCACCTTGTTGAATCAATGCCACGTAGAATTAAGGCAGTTCTGAAGGCTGAAAGGGGTCAAACACAGTATTAGTATGGTGTTCCTAATAATCCTTTAGGTGAGTGTATATATATATATATATATATATATATATATATATATATATATGGAAAAAATAAGAAACCACTCCAAAAGTTCAGTTTCTCTGGATTTACAATGTATAGGTAAAATGAATTTTTTTTATTTATTCTATAAAGTACTGACAACATTTCACCCAAATTCCAAATAAAAATATTGTAATTTAGAGTATTTATTTGCAGAAAATTACAGCTGGTCAAAATAACAAAAAAGATGCTGTGTTTTCAGACCTCGAATAATGCAAAGAAAACTAGCGGAAGACCTCCGGATCAAGACCCTGCCATGGCCAGCCCAATCTCCAGACCTGAATCCCATTGAAAACCTCTGGAATGTGATCAATAGTAAGACGGATGGCCACAAGCCATCAAACAAAGCCGAGCTGCTTGAATTTTTGCACCAGGAGTGGCATAAATTCACCCAACAGCAATGTGAAAGACTGGTAGAGAGCATGCCAAGACGCATGAAAGCTGTGATTGAAAATCAGGATTATTCCACCAAATACTGATTTCTGAACTCTTCCTAAGTTAAAACATTAGGATTGTGTTGTTTAAAAATGAATATGAACTTATTTTCTTTGCAATTTTCGTGGTCTGAAAACTGTTATTTTGACCAGCTGTAATTTTCTGCTAATAAATGCTCAAAATGACAATATTTTTATTTGGAATTTGGGTGAAATTTTGTCAATACTTTATAGAATAAAACAAACATTTTAATTTACTCAAACACATACCTATAAATAGTAAATGTAATAATTTTGCAGTGGTCTCTAACTTTTTTTCCAGATCTGTATATACTGTACACTCAGTGACCATTTTAAAATCACACAGATATGGGTCAGTATCTTCAGTTTTCAGACAGCTTCAGTTAATGTTCACATCAACCATCAGAATGGTGAAAGAATGTGATCTCAGTGATTTGGGCCGTGGCATGATTGTTGGTGACAGACGGGATGGTTTGAGTATTTCTGAAACTGCTGATCTCCTGGGATTTTCACGTACAAAATCTCTAGAATTTACCCAGAATGGTGACACATATTAAACAGAAGAAATGTTCTGTTTGAAAGTCAAGCACTTTCAAAAGACATTCCAGTACATAAATTAATAAAAGCTAAATTCAAACCCTGTTCATCAGAAAGACCATGCTGGCTAACCAGATTTTGTTTTACTGTTGAACAACATACATCAATTTCCAACCAGCAGGCAACAACATACCCAACATAAACCTTTAGAAAAATCTTCTTCATTCTGACCTGACCAGAATGAATTTCCACGAAGCTGGTCTTTTCAACAGAAAATATATAAATATTTGAGGTACTGTAAGAGAGCGACGCACTGTCTTCTCTTGAGGAAGCCAGTCTTGCGTTCTTCCATCTCATCGATGGGGGAGGAGGAAGACAGGAGGGAGTTATCTGAGGGGTTGCAGGAGGGGCTACTGCTGTCTACTTGCTCAACAGGGAGAGAACTGGGCCTGTCCTCTAGACTCTGTGAGAGAGGAAGGTGAATTAGAGGATCATATAAAATATACAATGTCAAGACATTAGTTAAAACGCCTCTCCTACCATTTTGTTCTTGACGAGTTCCTGAATGGCACTGACCAGATCAGCTGCACTCGGCGTCTCTGAGCTGCTGGGATGCCCAGAGAGGCGAGCCTATGCAAAAAAAGAAGAAAGAAGCAATGTTCACAGTCTCACTGAAGTGGAAGTATAACCATTTCTTAGGATTACCCTGTTGTATAAACAGATTAAACAAGCTTGGCCAGGCTTCTGTCTCCATTTATAATGTAAATCTGTAATTATGCTCACCACTGTAGTACTCTGACACTGAGGGTGGAAATGTTCCAGTCCAAATATGGTAATGGGTGTGGTTTCTCGATTCATCAGCCAATCAGGGACTGATTTCAGAGTGGTGGAGGTAATACGGGGTGGAATGGAAGTAGGAACTTTGGTTTGGAAGATTTGGGTTGTTTTGGGTAAAGAGTAAGTGCACCACACATGACCTTCCGCTGCATGTGCACTCCATTAAGGGCACATGACGGGTCATGAACAGAAGGGCTTTCTCAAGCTATAACAGTCATGAGTTCACATTTGTAGTAATACTAATGGACAGGATCAGTTCTGTGCCTCAAGAAACATGTTCTGGTAAAGCACAACTGATTGTGTTCAAAAGGTTAAAGGCAGAGAAGGCAAAAAAGTAGAATGAGGATGAGGTTTGAAAGTAGAAAAGAGATTGAAAAGAAAGAAAAAGGAGGAGAAGGCTGAAGGAGAGAAGACTACATGGAGAGATAGGGAAACTGAGACAAAACAGAGGCAGAACAGAAATCAACGTAATGCTGGAGAACATTAAAAACAAAGAGAAAAGACACAGCAGTTAGAGATCTATCAGACACCTCACTGATCTTTTAAGCTATATCATCATGGGGTCACAGGTTTAAGTCAACATGAAACAGCATTCAAAACCAGAAAAAAAAAAATAGGTTGGACTTGATCTATCTGAAGTGTAGGTATGTCATAACACAATGGAGCCAGACTGGAATGTAAGTTTGCATGTCAATTGTGGAGGACTCCTCCCCTCCTGAAACACTCACCTACTTTTGAGGAGGCTTTTTGGACATGGAGTCTGATGGTCTATTTCGCCCTCAAGAACATCTTGACATATCCCAATGGTAATCATTATTTGCTTATTTTTTCATAAACTATTTCATATTAACATTACCCTGCATTAAATGACTGTTTTACCTAATGGCAAAATTTTAGAAAGGCTGCATCACCTACAACAGTAGTCTAAAACAAAGCCTACTACAACATAAAACTACTATAAAACATAAAAGAATATGATGAAAGATCACAAAAAACTAGCACCAATGAATCTTGCACAATAAGTCTAGTTGTATGAGTGATATTTACCTTGTCCTCCTGTGAATCCTGGTGCAGAAGGCTGTGCTGCTGAATGGCCATGGGGGGCGGCAGAGGAACAGAGTCTGGGCCTTCTTCGCCCTCCTCCTCACCACAGCTCTGCATCCCTGAGGAAGAAGACTTCGACAGAGTGCCACTGCTCAATCCCTCGTTTCTCATCCTCTGTGAAAAAAAGAGAGAAAGAGAAATACAGAGAAAGAGAGACAAAAATAGATAACACTCTTTTACTGTAAAACAGCACAGCAGCTGTGGCACATTTTTAAAACAAAATACTTCCAGCAGAAGCACCACACTGTATTTATAACTGCTCCACACTGGACACCACGAGACATAAATAACACTTAGACTGTTACAAATGATATCGTGGAGCATTTAAAAGACAGATACAGTTCTCTTTTGCCTTCATTAACATTTCAAATGATGCAGTAACCATGATATGACTGACAACTACCATATACTGTAATAACACACATTTACCCATCTGGGAGCTGTTTTGACTTTACACACTGTTGCAATAGAACTCTTAGGCAAAATGCATAAGGAAATGTTTTTAATTTTAATTGTTCACCTTTATGAGTGTGAAGAGGAGGAGGAGGGTGTGACCAGTGCTGAGTCACCTAATCAGCCGGGAGGGGGATAAAGATGAGCCGGGGGTGCCAGATCAAGAGAGAAAGAGACGCGGCCGCTGTGTTTGTGTGTGTGTCTATGTGTTTTATGTTATGTTTCGGTTCTGTCATTAAGTTATGTTGACTGTTCTGCTGCTTCCCACCTACATTCTTGCCCATCCTGAACCCATAACAATGATATTACATAAAATATAAGAATAGTTTTTCGTGAGCTTTTTTATTTTTGATCAACAACTTGTGTTGGGTAGATTACTTCTGAAATATAATCTGGTACCCTTTAAAAATTATACATATACATTATAACCAAGGTTTTAATCAGTAACGTAATCTGTGATGTACTTTTTAGACAATCAAATCTGATTACTTTTGGATTACTCATTGCATTTTTTTACAGAAAAACTCAAGTGTATTAAGTGCCACTACTTACCTTAAACATTAGTAAACATAATCCCTATGTAAACATTAAATTCACAGAAAAGTAACTGCAATCAGATTACATTAAATAAGTAATCTAATTACAAGTACTTTATTTTTGTAATCAAACTACATAATCTACATAACATTAGGCATTACTACTCAACACTGTCAACATTGAGATTTTTGGTTCCAATATATATATATATGAATGTTTACAATGAATGTAAATTTGTGTAGACAATATTTACACATTTTCTGTCTATTTGTAAGATTTATATATTTTATTTGCATGAAAAATTTCCATCAAACTGGATAATGTACCTTATTAATAATTAGGCACAAATATGAAGCATTTCAGTTTAAGTTTAAATTAAATACTTCACATTGTTTATTTCATAAAATGTACACTACTTAAAGATTGAACGATTCAGTTTGATTAATAAATAATTCACATTACACTTAATCTGTCATAATGTACATTATTTAAAGACTATACAGTTCAGATTAGTTTATTAAAAACTTCACCTATTACACTTCATTTATAAAAATGTATATTATTATTTAAATAATTCACACTATACTTTATTCATAATAATGTATTTTTTTTTTATATTTCTTAATTCAGTTTGATTAATTAAATGGTTTACATTATGGTTAATTCAAAATAAAGTACATTATTTAAAGATTATACAATTCTGTTTAATTAATTCAAAACTTTGCATTATGCTTGATAAAAATGTATATTATTAAAAGATTACTCAATTCAGTTTGATCAAAAAATACCTCAAATTATGCTAAATTCATAATAATGTAAACATATTTAAAGATTATACAATTCAACTGAATAAATCAAATACTTTGCATTGCCCTTAATTCATAATAATGTACATTATTAAAAGATTACTCAATTCAATTTGATGGAAAAGTGTGTGTTAAAAGGAAAACGTATATTTTAGCGATTGGTCATATTTTCAGTTTATCACCATTTTTAATCACCTTTTGCCTTCATTAGTACAACTATTGCATTCAGTCTCTCAATTAGTATGAGCTAATTTAAAATGCATGCTTAATAATTATAAAATAATGCTGTTTAAAATGGTTTTAGACATGACAAGGTATTTGGTTTCCGGGTCACTCACCTCCTCTATGGTCTCATCCTGCGGTGTGGCGGCACTGTCGTCAGAGTCTTTCTGCGAGCCAGGTTCGGCATTCTTTCGCACATCTCGGCTCTTCTTGTGCTTGTGTGCGAGTTTCTTTATGTGTCCGTCTGCTTTGCCACTGCTGAGGCGTCTGACGGGGCTGGTCAGCCACTTACGTAGAGTGTTACCGGGTCGCTTGGGTCCAGGGGAACTCTGCAAATGACCCGGCTGAAGTGTGGCACTGCCTGACAGACCTCCTTCATTACTGGACACTGACAGTGTGTCTACAGAGAGAGCGAGAGAAAAAAGTGCTGTCATTAGCTGGACTTTACAGTTAGATAGAGAGCAGGTCAATGTATTTTCCCCATTTAAACATTGGGAATATTTAATTGAGAAGAAAACAAATACTTTTTTAACTACCTTAAACAAAACGAACTTGTCCATCTCCTTTAATGATGCTTTGATTTAAACAGTGGTCCCAAAAAGTACTTGGACACTGAAGTTACACTTAATGTATGATGTATAATGTAAATTCATTGTTTAGCAAAATATCAAGCAAAGTGGCAAACAAATAATGCTAGACCTTTTCTCAGAAATAACTTTGAGCCATTTTTGCAAATAAGTTGAACAACCTATTCTTTTATAATCTAAATATTTTTGTGAAATATTTAGCATGAAAAGTGTACTTTTTAAGTGTCTGAACACATTTTGTGGCTATTGAATATTTAGATAACGCATAGACCTATGCGAGTAACACAATAACACTTTGTGATTACGTTCAGTACTTATTAATCATGATGTAATGCTTAACAGATCATTAGCATTCAAACACAATATAAAGATATACAGTATGACTCCAAGGCTACAGATATATAAAACTGTTTAAATATACATTAAATAATGACCTATTTTCATCAGCATTAGATAATGTGGCTTATAATGTTGTTAATGAAAGTTATTATAAAGTGCCACCTTTAACACATTTATAAATACAGTATACTGTTGTAATGTATGTTTTAAAGGTGCACTCAGGTTTTTTTGTACAGTACTGTGCAAAAGTTTAAGACAGTTTAGGCAGGGGATGTTTTCAAAAATAATGCCATGAATATTTTTTATTTATCAATTAACTTAATGTAAAGTGCAGAAGACATAAAACAAAAAAAGGAAATTAGTATTTGAAGTGACCACCCTATGCCTTATTAGGGGTCATGTCATGCCTTTTTTATTATTTTAATATGTTCCATGAGGTAGGGCTGGGTGAATGAAAAAATACAATCTTTTTATCAAACTTATGGATGATTCACGATTCACATTAAGTTTTTTGCAACATTTAAATGTACTCCAACATGATTCAAATTGCATGTTGTTTTATTAGAATGCAACCTGGTCAGAGAAATCTGATTAATTTTCATTATAGGAAACAAAGGTGTGCAAGAAAAATGTACAAATGCACCACAGGGGGAACAGAGAGTAAATGTAAAATAAATGTAAATCTAATAAACCCAGATGTTCAGAAATAATAGAATAAGAAAACTAAATAATTATTTTAATCATTTAATCTAAACCAAGTCAATCTAGAAAGTTATCTATAAAGTATCAAGTTTATCTAGAATAGACTCATTGTATATCAAACAATTTGTGTGTATATTCATAAACCCCTGCTGATAGAGGTGCTGAGCAGCGCAGGAATATGAATTCCTTTCTCCTAATTCAACTCGCAAAGTTTGTCAAAATGACCCCTTGACTAATGTTATCTATAGATGCAGTACACTTGAAAAATGACACAGAACAAAGCAATAGTTAGCGGTCTATCTGACTCATCATGTCAAAAGGATCAGCAGATGTTTGATTCTCCCATATGAAAGGAAGTGCCCATAACTGTCACTGAACTAATGCATTTATTGGTAAAAAGAAAAGAAAGGAGACCGTACATCAAGTGCATGCCGAGACCAGGAAGTTTTGAGATCTGAAACTTACAGTATGTTTGTATTGTACCTAATGTAATGACCTGTAATGACCGGTTTATGTTAAAAGATCAAGGACATTTTGATTCCTCATGTCATGACCCCTTAAAAATGGCACCAATTCTGCAAGGTACACATGCACACAGTTTTTCAAGATTGTTCAGATCATCTTGGAGCACTTGCCACAGTTCTGTGTATTCATACTGTCTCAATTGCTTCTGTCTCTTCATGTAATCTCACACTGACTCAATGATGTTCAGATTCGGTTGCAGGACTTCTTGTTCTACTTCTATTCTATTCGCAAAAGGAATGTTTGGAAATCTAACATGTAGATTTCCTATTGACACACTAAAGCAGATAATATAAAATAACAATGCTTTTGTGAAACATTTAATGTGCCTAAGATTTTGCACTATAATGTATATTTACTGTATCTATATGAAAACCTGAAATTGCATAATTGCAAAAAATGTGCCTGTGGTATTTTCATTGTAAAGTTGGAAAAGAGTTCCACTAATAACGAACATGTACTGTGGAGAGTGAATGTGTTTTTCTCTCAGCAAGGTGACTCTCATAGTGATGCAAATTGTGGCTCTAATTTTCACTTCAGAGTGCTTTGTATTTTCAGTCCTCTTCAAATCTGAAACTGCGAAACGCTCTGTAAAGACCTCGCTGTGTTCCTCAGAGAGCACTTCCTTACATAGAGCTTGCATAAGATATTCTTTTCAGTCTACTGATGTGCAGGAGAACCGCCTCCACGGCCTCTGACAGACCGTTTTCAGAGGAGGAGAGGAAAAATCAAGAGCTGATGAATACATCTTTTTTGTTCAGGCACGTGTTTTAAAAAGTGGGTATTGCTTGTGTTGATCTGCTTTTCTCAAGTTCGAAGGGTCTCACTCTCCTCATATATACTCTCACACACAAGCCAAACACATAGTGATGGGAATTGCAAGGCATTTAATGATTCTTGTTTTGATTCCCATTCGCCCAAACACTTGGTTACTTAACGGTTCCATTAATGATTCTTTTTGTACTTTTGGGAAATATATATTTGAAATAGAAAGAAAAGGAAATATTATTGCATTTACTGCCTTAAGCATTCTGTTGCCAAACGTCGACTCAATGACTTTTCACAAATTTTCTAGAGGCAGCATTAATGCAATGCAATAAAAATACAACACTCACAAAAAGCATGGTACCATATTTAATTCCTTCTGTCATGTTTTTGGTTTTAGAGAATAACACTGATTACAAGAAAACTCATGTGTATGTTTAGCTATTTGTCATATGAACAACAAGTCAGTTATTTACTGACACATTTATAGACACTGATTTAAGTCTCATGAGCCTTAAGCACACATTATACAGTACAAATGTTTGCTTCATCTTGGGTCAAAAATGACGAAAGTAATACGTCAGATTAATTCAATTTGATTAATTCTGTAGTTGCTGCGATTCACTAAAGAACCAGCTCATAAAAGACATTGATTCAGGAATCTGTCTACACTGTTAGCGGCATCACTGAATAATGCAGCAGATACTGTATTTATTATTACATTATGTTGTTCCACCTGCATGAACCATTTTTTGAGGGGTTAAAATACTCAACTAACATCATTTCCAAGCATTGTAGCAAGATATAAATGTTAATTGATACAGCTGTACACAAGCATGTTGATTTTCACAATATCCACAAGTAAATTTTTATACAGTATTGAAAGTGTGCTACCTGTCTTGTCCTTAAATTCACATCTGAACCAACCCATCCTTCAACGCCACAGAGAGGGTCCTGAGAGGACACTAAATGTATTTGTCCTGCTGTCTCCTCATCAGAAACATAGTCATAGTCACACTACATTATACCGAACAGAAACTTATTGTCCCAACCCAGGTAACATTCGTTACTAATTGTCTCTCTGGAACACTTAATGATTAGTCCATCGTGGCATTCTGTGGAGAAACGCTTTTGTATAATGACCGCTAAAGTATATAATTGACCATTGTCCCAGGTAGTGATGTCAAAAGTACCCGTACTTGGGTACCAAGTCAGTACAAAAAAAAAGATATAATGATACCAGTGTGCACAATGATCACACTGGGCCATGTTGCAAACAAAAGTAAAGCTTACGTCAAAATAAAAGCTCACGTCAAAATAAAAGCTAAATGCCTGAAATTGAATTATAGAAAGAAATATATTTCAACTGTATAGTAAAATGTAATATTCACTGCATAGTATAAAAACAAAAATAATTGATTTAATAATAATATCAAATTATAATAATAATTATTATTAATAATGAAAAATAATAATAATTCAACAATATAATAAATCAAGAGTGCTGTTGTACTGAAGAAAGGTTAGGTAAAAAATGCGATGGTATGCTATAAAGTAGTTGTTCAATATTCTTTGGTTAAACGTTTTAGGAAAGAATTACATTAGACACTATTTTGATGATAAAAATTGAATTAAACATTAAAACATTACATTCTAAAAACAATTAATTGAATGGAAAACAGGATTTAGGAAAGAATAAAACAGATTTCAATAGGGCCCTATTTAAAAAAACACTTAAATAATGCATACGTTTGTTATGCATTTGTTTTCATTTGTTATTTACATTGAAATGTACAGCTTTAAACAGGCTAAAGGAGCATGTTTAATGACACATTACCATATTTTTGCTGTGGTATTGATATTGGTATCGAGAACCGTGAAATTTTACTAGTATCGATATTACTGAAATCTTGGTATCGTGACAACACTAGTTCCAGACAATGACTTTCCTACATATCTGTGCTAGTTTTATGCATCTCAAATCACTCTGCAGTCTCTTTCTTCTCACATAATAGAATCATTTGAACTTAAATACATTTTCGGCTCCATTTATTTATTTCATAAAATGAGTGTGCTGTCAGCCAGTCACTATCGCAAAATAAAGACCTGCTTTCTCACTGTCTGGGATTATTTTGCGCTAATGACCGGCCGACTATACATTATACATTCCTTAACCAGGAAGGGGTGTGACATCACGGTGTGCAGGCATGGCTGAAGGATGCTGTCACATTCTTTGAATCTCTAACTTCAAGGTCTCAGAGGTAATATTACAAAGAGGTTTGCTTGACACCTTATGAGCAGTTCTGATTTATGACAGAAATGTTCAAATAAGCTAAATATTCTGGTCTGTTTCTCAAAAAAAAAAAAAAAAAACTCTTAGTTTTGAATTAACAATCATAAAACCCATTTACAAACATAGACTTCATATTATTTTATTAGATGTGTGTGGCAACCTTTACTGTATGGCAGACAGTGCCCTTGCATGTAAACAGCAACAAAACATTTCCAAGTTACTTGGAAAAACTTACACAATTCTGGAACAGGATGAACAGGGAATATTTGTTTTAGCTATTTTTTTGACCAGAAAGTCATTAATATATTTAAGATTGTGCATGTCATCAGTCAACTAACAGAAATGGTGGAATGATACATTATGCTGTTATGCTAAATATTAGCACTCTTGCTTGTCTAATCAGAACAAATAACTAACTGCTGTATAATAATATAATCATTTTTAAATAAATGCTGTATAACATAGATTACTGACCAATAATTCATCAGAATACCACCTGAATCCCATTTAAATGACTGATTCTTCATGCAGTTTCTGTATAAATCCCAAAAAAGCATCAAATATGCCCAATGAAATAAAACTTTAGATATTATTTATCTGCATATCAACATATATTGTGTTCTTTTCTAAACGTTCTCAAAACCTTCTAGCTAAGTTAAAACCACATTTATTTAAACCACTTCAATAAACCTTTAATAAACTAGAATGTATGACTGTATTCATGATACTGATGGATGATACTGTATTCAGTCCTGACAGTGTTTTAGTCCAGTGTAAATGACATACCTAAATCCAGCAGCCAATACTTGCAGTTCTCTGAGCGTCCTGAAGCCGAACCCATGTGACAGAATGGACTGATAGAAATTATTGTATTCCATGTGCTATGTCAAAAAGAGTTCTGAACGGTGTATGCAAACTTAAACTACTCCTCTAGACACATAATGCTGAGAAGAGAGTGATGGACAATGAACGGGAGAGAGGGAGAGAGAGGGAGGGAGAGGAGTGGAAAAAAAGTGGGAGGTTTGGTGTTCCATGCACAGCTGTGAGTGAGTTATGCTCAGAATGAGAGAGAGAGAGAGAGAAGAGAAGGCCGGATGAGAAGATTCAAAGAGAAGGAGAATTAGAGCCAGCAGAGGTGTAATCTACAAACTCCATGCTGAATATGAAAGATGGCATTCTAGAAGAGCCAGACCATCTCAACTTATTCAGAGTCTTCCACACAGTACATACACACAGTATTTGCTTTCCTGTAGATTTTGGGGTGAAATATTACCTTGAGATGTTCTTGGGAAGTTTTGTGAGATTCATCCAATTTTATAATTGAAATCTAGAAAGAAATCTGATATTTAATTATTTTGATAATAAATAATAAAAAAATATTCATGATTATGAATTAATGTATTATTATTTATAATTATCATTTATTACTTATAATAATTATAAAAGTAATGCTGTTTTAGCGTATTTTAGAGTCTGTTATATGATGACTAAGTATGTTTACATGCACATCAATATGTTGATAATGATCAAAAACGCAATAAAACTGTGTTTACGTGAGATTAGATTTCATGGGGTTATTCTCTGCTTCTGACTTAAAAAGATAAACTGATATGTGCACAACACTTGTGCACATTGGATAAGCTAGTAAGGACACCGTAAAGGTGTTTACATGCAACATGAATTAGGGGTAATGTGCAAAAATCTATGTGTGCCGATCAGTTTATTCTTAAGCCATTTATGACCTAAGGAAAACCTTTACATTTACATTTATGCATTTGGCAGACGCTTTTATCCAAAGTGACTTACAGTGCACTTATTACAGGGACAATCCCCTTGGAGCAACCTGGTGGTAAGTGCCTTGCTCAAGGACACAATGGTGGTGGCTGTGGGTATCGAACCAGTGACCTTCTGATTAACAGTAATGTGCTTTAGTCTACTAAGCCACCACCACTCCTTTATCAGGGTATGGTCATAAACAAAGGTGCATACATGACCGCATATGTTGTTGGCTTATTGGTGTAAGATTGCGCATACAAATGAGCACAATAAAAAAAATGCCATGTTGATGACAGCATTCAGCAAAACAACTTCAGTCAGGCTTTGACCTCTTGGAAAGTTTTCTGCATTTTTAATCGGGAAAACAGTAATAAAATGTCCCAATGGTAAATGATAGTCTAAAAGCGTACAGTGGCACTGACAGGTATGGCCAATATCAGGTCACAGCATGAATATCAAATAACCAAACAACTACTTCTATATATCATCTAAACAAACCTCTGCCTCTCACAGAGCCTGCACTGGGGCGAGTGGCCACAAAGATCTCCCTGTTAAAGTGTGTTTGGCTGCTTCACAGTAGCTGGGCTGTGGCCAGTCAGACTGCTTCCTTTGCCTATATACACACATAAGAGTGTGTGTCACTCTTACAAATAGACCGGTAACTGCTCATGCCAGGACTAATCATCATTCTGCCTTAGTCTCACATTGAAAAGATGGATTTTTCAGCTCCTATGAATATATTGCAACACACCAACAGCCTTACAAACATACCTAGAACATTTCAGCAAACACATTACGCTGGTCAGCAATTTGAAGAGGTTGAACACACTGATCATCGTGAGTTATGATGGTTCCTCTTTCACATTCTATAAATACAGATGGTCCTTGCTGAAAGAGAACCGGCTGTTTGACATTTCCCATGACCTTTGCCAAAGGAAAGGTCCTTTTCTTCTTTTAATAATGTCATAAAACTTCAATGACACAGTTATGCCATAGTGTGTAGACAAGTTCACTTCATTGATAAGATATTCATTGTTACAAGTTTAAGATATGACATTGAATGTTGGCTCCATTCCTGGACCTACAAAGACGCCAGCAGGTAAAGACCAGACGTGCTCTCGTGTATCTCGTGCTCTTCATTGGGTTCAGGTGAGCACCATCAAGCTCCGCCAAACAGGGAAAATTCACAGCGGACGATGATAATTCATGGGAGGGGCATGTCATTCTGTCACAACTGGTATAAAAACTCTGCGTCTTGAACTCAGAATATGCTAAAAAAACAAAATTTTACTATCTTGTTTAGCTATTGCGCATGCTCATTCTTGAGTTGATTGACAGACGATTTCTGTAAGGCGGGATTTCTTTCTACATCTGTTGACCATTGGCTGCCGTTGGGCATTCCAAATTCTCCCATTAATTTTAATAGAAGTGGCCCATCTCTGCTAAACAGTCTCTGTTTTTGACAAATGTTCATGGAACAATGTCGTCACTTGATGTCACCAACAAACAGTCCTTGAAACAGTATATAGCACATGATTTGTATAGTGATACATTTTAACATTTGCATACACAACTAACTTCATTTAGAAGCTCGTTCGAGTGCGATCAAATTGTGCGGTAGCTCAACTAAAGTGTTGTTGTGATGTAAAGGACCGAAATGAGTCCCAAAGAGCATGCGAGTCGACACGTGAGCCGAAACTGTCAATGAAACCACAAAATAATATGGATGCTTCAGCAATTGTGCTTTTCAACTCACATTTGCTTTTTATGACACTATCTGTTAGGTTTAGGTTTAGGGAAGGAAGGTAGGTTTAACTCACTTTTAGCACCACACAGAGGACATTTCACCTCAGAACTGCTGCGATTTGTGTAAGGAAACATTTGATATAATTGAACAAAATGTTATTTTCATGAGATCAGACGTTCTAGGACACCTAAACAGCCCTTTCTTAAAAAACCAAGAGCTAAACATAATTTCTAAGTGAGTTTCAGGAACTCCCTAAACTGTACACCACACCCTGCACCGACTAATTATCTGCTCTTAGATGCTGCCCAGTCATCCTTGTGTGGGTGACCTCAAAAATCTTTGCCTGGTGACCCTCTTCGTTTCACCACATCCTCTCTTTCTTTGTAATAATTTCTTTGTCACAACACATGGCCCATTCAGATGTATTAACAGAACTGACTAACTATGGCAGATTCCATGTTACACATCTCTGATCATGAACTGAAGAACTGCACACACTCTTACAAGAGTTCAAGATACACTCTACAACTACTGCAACTAATGTATTACAGCTGTAATAAACCATAAACACTTGCAGACAATAACACTTCATAGTCCTAAGATGAAGTTTGCGCAAAACGTGACCTTAAAGATGACATGAAATCAAATTTGACCATATTTACTCTCTTCATAAACGTCCCTGGTCTCTTTGTGCAGAATTCATCAGTGTGCATTATTCTAAAGATGTGTTATAACATTCCCACCTCTGAAACAAATGTTCTGCTTCCAAATCCAAAGTAATGTTGGTGAGGAAAATAATATAAACAAATAATATAATAGCCAATAATCCACAGTTCATACAAATCCCTACAGATCAAACTCAAGTTCCACATCATTTCTTGCTGAACAATCTGTTGACTTGAAATAAAGCCACATTGTGGATGTTAAACGTGTTAGCCATTGTGATGGCCATTTCATGTTGGCTTTTAATTGAGGACAATGAAGAGGCATGCCATTGCATAGCAATAATATAGATGTATCATTGCCTACACAACCTGATTTGAAGTGAATGAGATGGCATCCGGCAGTTGCTGTAGGAAATCGAAACCACAAGATGTGATTTCACACATTAAATCTAACGATGGACCCTTTTCACACTTGCAGGTTTTGGACCACGTGCTGAAAACAATAATAACATGACTGTACTCTATTCATTGAGTAAACCCGTTCCCTCTTGTCTAATTAAGTTAACTTGGTGTTCACATAGAATTAACTATTTACTCCAAGTTATTGTAACTACTCACAAGTATACTTAACTCAGATTCACTATTTAACTGTTGTTGTTACAACTTAATATTTATAATGTAATGGACTCAAATTTGGATCATACAATAACATATCTTAAATAATGAAGATTATAACTGATTCTAGGTCAGTCATTAAATAAACGTATTTCTCCACTGAAATACATATAAACCTGCACTTCAGTTGCACATGCACAAGGAGAACTGAGATAGTTTTACAGGGTCCAACTTGACAAAAGTGGGCACAGATCACCATAATGGTGACACGGTAACAACTTTAGAGTGTTGTTTCGATAGCGTTGAATAGGAGTGAATTTTGAATAATGGCAAATATAAGTTTTGCATACCCATTTTCTAAAATATTAGAAGAAAATATCACTTACATTTTCACAACTTTCCAAAATCAAGAAAAATAAATAAATACATAGAGCAGTGGATTATGACTGTCAGAAGAGAGAACATGGCAAATATTACTGTCACTCTCTCTGCAGCTGTATTAGAAACATCACCGTATCATCACTGTGGTTCCACAAGATTCCAGGGTAATACAATACAAATTATAATGTTATAATATAAACTAAATCATGAAAAAATTCAAAATATCTTTTTTTTTTGCTAGATTTACACTGCTAAATAAGGTGGAAACACATCATCGCAGGTTGTGAGAAAGGGTTCATTAGTCTGCATGGATACGGTCTAGAAGGGAAATCCCCTGCAGCCTGGCAACCCTGCTTATCACTTGCCACAAACCATCGCCATGGTTACCAAATGCCCATTGCACTTCAACCCTAATAAGAATGAGTATAGCTGAATGGCAATTAAAATTGTATTCAGGTTCAGGGTCAAGAGGAGACGCTCGCACCTTTAAACTGCTTTGATCTATTTCCCCTGGAGAAAATACAGTTCAGACAAACACCTTAGCATAATCTTATCTCATTTTATCTGACTATGATTAAGCACAGCTGGAACAGTAGCCATAACAAATGACAATATAGCTAGATATCACGTTTAATGTTTTAGTAAAAATATGTAACAATAAATATAGCTGTTTATAACTATGTAATACTAATATTACTATTGTTTTATTAGTGCACATAAATTCAAATGACTATAGAAATTGTATTGGTTCAATACAAGCTCAATCAACTGCATTTTTGGTATAATATTGATTACCACAAATAATACTTTTTCCCTTCTTTTCTGTAAAAAAGCAAAAATCCGTGTTACAGTGAGATATTTACAAAGTTAATGTGGCCAATCTGTAAACATTACAAAACTCACTGTTTCATAAGTTCTGTATAGCCACAAGACATGATTTCAGTGTGATAAAATCACTTACTAACCATTTTCGTGTAAAGTTATATCCAATTCTTCATTGCCATGACGATGTAACGCCATAAACCCTAAAACTGTACAAATTCTGATTTAAACAACTTTACAGCTAGACTATTACACAAGTTCTAACAGAAGAATAATGCTTTTATAAAATTATAAGATGCACATTTCTGCCTTTAAACCCTCCAAAAATTGGCCTCATTTTAATTCCTGCATAAAACATCTTGGACCAACTTGGCTATAATTGCTGTTTGGTTAAAATGACCATTTCTTAGATTGGAGAACAATTCATGGTTATACGCCATTTCAGAGAAGTACATAAATGCTGACATACATATTATAAAGAGCCGTTTCCTACGATGCTATGAAAAACTGGAGATTCCCAGACAAGATAAAAAGCCCAAATTCCAGTCAAAAGAGGTTACTTAACAACTCTTCCACAAAGGAATTGCTGGAAACCCCACACACGTGTTTACGTGTCTTTAAGTAATCCCTCAAGCATGTACATGGAGGTCCTTCCCATGAATGGGCAGAAACATTAAAACACTATTCTAGAGTCGTCTAAGGACCGCCCAAGCTCAAAACACTGTCCAGCCTCTGTGAAATGTATTAAATGATCTGACCCCATACAATTATCCTATATTACTTTCAGATAGAAGCAGGAATTTCAAGCAGAAAAACAAAAAACAGGTAGAAACATTTTAAGATAGCAAATCCAAACTTTGACTCAGCTTCAAGGGATAGTTTACCCAAAAATGACATTTTGTCATCATCAACTCATTCCAAAACCATACAACTTTTCTGTGAAACACAAATTGAGTTATTGATAACTGAATCTCCAAGTTGTTCGTTTCCCTACAATGGCAGTGACTACATCTACATGGATGCGGATCTCAAACAGCGTTCCCGCTTGCACTGTTTCAGAGGCGTACTCTTCACTCTCATAAACATGGCTCCATCCTATGACATTTGTTATCCCCATACCTGTCAACATTTGGGTAACAAAATCCGGGAGACCTCTGAGTGGGGGTGTGCTGGATGGCAGAGGCAGACTAAATACACAAATTGTACCGCTGTGATTTAATGTGCCGAGTAACGTCATTTTTCCCACCATGTCCGATATTAAAATCAGTGTGACACATTGCAAAAGGTGTGGACATTGTCGATATGGCTTCGAGATATGAAATTAAATTCTTCCGTCCAGCTGTTGTTAAATTTACATGCATATTTTGGTTTTTTCGCTGGAGTGCCACCTGAGTCTTCTCCTCCCATCTACCAGTGATGCTTGATTCAACTTCCTGCGTCTACTACCTACGCAGAAGTCAACAGCGCAACTGGGTTGTAAGTTGCCAGGTTGAGGTCACAAATGGGTTGAAATTTGTACGATGTGTCGATTGTGTGAGTAGGATGCGTTTCATTCAAGATCTGGCAACTGGACAACCTTGGAATAATATATTGATGTGATTATTCATATAACGATGTTTGGGCCATACAAATTACGGGAGTTTCCCGGGAGAAATAACAAAACGGGTGGGGGGCGGGAGATGGGTGTGAAATACGGGAGACTCCCGGGAAAAACGGGAGTGTTGACAGGTATGGTTATCGCAGTCTTTCCCCGCACATGCACTTTTCAAACACCCTTTAAAAGGACCCTATGCATTTACATAACTACATTAAGACACGTTCTCAGAGAGAAACCTAGGTGTGTTAAGCCGCTTTCTCTTAATCCCTTAAATGGTGTAAGGAAATCAGCATTTTTGTTTACACAATGTTTCAGAACGCCACTTTCTGCAAAAACCCTGGAATAAACCATTTTCTTATATGCATGTAAACGTGGTCAGTAAACAGTGACCATGACCACCAAGCAAGATATTCAGACAGTTCCACTCACAAATTTGTCTTCAGTAGAATTGCCATACAGAATGACTCATTTAATGGTGATTGAGACAACCCCTGGTCAACATACTGTATCATATGGAAGAAAGCAGCTTGGACATTCTGCAAAACTTCTTTGATTTTCCTTACAGAAGCAAAGTTGTATAGGTTTGGACATGACTTAGTCCAATCAAACTCAACCCAGAACCCATTCCAAACTGAAGGAAATAGGAATAGCTCTCCATCTTACCTTTATGGTTGAAAATGCCCTCCATCTCCATACTGCTGCGGGAATGGGCAATGCAAAGCATGGAACTGGGCACCAGGCCCTCCTGGGCAGGGGAGCGGTCGGTGGTTCGGACCAGGCACCAGTCAGGCTTGTCCTGGGGCCTTTCTACTAGCTCCACTGTCTGACCTCTACGTACCGTCAACTCTGAACCATTACTGGCCATGAAGTCATGGATGACCACAGTCAACTCTGAGCCACCGGAAAACTGCGGAGAGAGAAGTTAATGTCAAATTCAAAATGTAAAATATTTCTGCAATAAAAACAACAAAAGTGAGCAAACTAAATTCTTTTGAAGGGATAGTTCACCCAAAAATGAAAAATCTGATTTTTGATTAACCTCAGTCACCATTCACTTTCATTGCATCCGTTTTCCATACAATGAAGCTATCAGTCCTGAACATTCCGGTGAAGATCTCTTTTCAGATTTGAAACAACATGAAGGTGAGAAAATATTTCATTTCCGGGTAAACTATCCCTTTAAGATCAGAATGAACGTACCCAGTGGAAATGTGGCATCGCCAATGAGCTCAAGAGGTGAGCCACTGACCCTGAACCCTTACACGCCATGTTTCAACCAAAGCAAAACCTTTTAGTACATTCTAACACAGACAATCACATAAACTGACGATCTTTGTCAAAAGTCCCCATCTCCAACAGTATTATATCCTTCAATCTGAAAATGAACGTTGAATAACCGTTTTTTCAGAGTAAATCTCATCTGCAGTTCATAATGAAGCATTCAAGACTCCAGTGAGGTAATGTGGCAGGCTGTTGAAGGCTGCTGACACATCCTCGCATTGCCACGGCAATGGAATCAGTCTGAAGGAGTGACGGCTGGCATGAGGAAGGGAGAGGAGGCAGAGACGGACACAATGTGCCAAGATTTAAAGGAGCCGGAGGCAAATTATTGCTCATTAGATGTGACGTGCAGGGACTCATCTGATTCTCAGAGCCTCACCTTTTCACCTCACCATCAACTGAGAAGGGTCTGTGTACGTTTAGATGCTTGAAACAGTGAGCCATTGTGAGAGGGGCCATCAGGGTTATGAGTTAATTTAGAGATACTCTTTACGTGCTTTTGTATGTCAGCGCATTAGGTCTGGGTGATGTATTGCATATTCCTGATATATTATACTGCCGATATATTGTGAACATCATTGATTTTTATTTGTTCATTCATTTTTCCAAAGAGCATGTTATTAAACTAGTTTCACAATTCTTCAATGTCTCATAACTTGCAAGTATGAGAGCATTAAGACAGAAATGTTTTAATAGCATCTTTGAATTATACTTAGCAAAGGCAGCAGAGTTTTTAAATTTGATGCACTTCTGCTAGTAAGTCTCTGTTCTATGCTAGTAAGTCTCTGTGTGTTATTTTTCTCTTGTTTTATCTAAAATATGAAATCATTTTATGTAATTATAATAATTAAAGAATTAATTTAATACCATTTTTATAGGCATTATTAAATATTCTAGTAATTAATTATCAAAATTTAAATATAAAAATATATATGAAATATTTTCTTTAAAAAAATGCTTGCACGATATTTCGATACTGTAAATATTGCAGTTTATATATGCGTATATATACTGAATATGTGTGTGTGTGTGTGTGTATATATATATATATATATATATATATATATATTAGGGCTGTCGATTTAACGCATTCATTCAATGCGCTAAAATAATTTACGCGATTAATCTCAATGCTCCCGGACCGTAATAAGGAAGATTCCTGAGAAATGCAAGCTTGTAGTAACACCTGTTTACTCCAGAGGGCAGTAAGTGAAACTTCAGCTGTATGAGCAATGCACAGTTTATACAGTGAAGAAAACAACCATCTAGAAGCAACAACACAAACATGCGTTACGTTCTTGCATTCAAAACACTTGGAGCGCAAATTCGAACTAAGAGATCTCAATATGTGTTCTAAGTATTAAACTATATTTAACTGACTAAAAATGAATGTTTATGACGCAACGCACCTGAGAAGCTACACAAGCGTGTCATATATATATATATATCCACACACACACACACACACACACACACACACACTGTATACACACACACACACACACACACACACACAGTATATATAAATATATACTGTATACACACACACACACATATACACCAATCAGTCACAACATTAAAACCACATGTTCTGTGGACAGAAATGACTTGTTGATGAGAGAGGTCAACAGAGAATGGCCAGACTGGTTCGAACTGACAAAGAGTACGGTAACTCAGATATCTGCTCTGTACAATTGTGCTGAGAAGAATATCATATCTGAATGCTATACTGAGATGCGGGTTGGAGCTGTTTTGGTATGAGACACAGAAAATGAGACAGGAAGAGAGAGACAGAAAACAGACAGAAAACAGAGAAAAGACGGTGTTTCCAAGTGTGTTTAAATCTGTGAATATCAGCAAGTAGCGTGTTGTTGTAGGAGGCAACATATCAGTGACAAAAACAGGCACTTGTGTGAGGGTGTGTGAGAGAAGAGGTCTGACTGTGAGTGGGAGATTGAGCATCTGTGCTGCTAAACCCAAAGCAACGCACACAACTTTCCCCAGTGAGGAACCCCAATGACGTCTGTCACTAATCAGGTTAAAGGAATATAAAGACAACAGGATGCCACTTGGTCAAAACTGCACATGTAGCACATGTACAAAGTAATTCTCATCCTGTAATAAACTGTACTTGCAGTGAATCCTTATTAAAAATCTTTTATTGTAGGCAGGTTCCAAATGAACACTTGCCAAGCGCTAAATGCGATTAAAAATTGGCTTTGGCATGTAAAAAAAATGGCCAGTGACTGTTACTTTATTAGGAGCTGTTTAAAAGTGCACTCAGTAATATTTTATGCGGGTCCTCTTGGACTTACACTGACACCTAGTGGTGTGGATGCAGCATCATTGAAAATCAGCAGTTTTCGGTTACCGATGATATGTAGAAATTCACTAATCGCAGTCAGCCATGATTAATTTAATAAAAATATCCATTAACAGGGTGGTTGCTGAGATTAAGAGAGTTGTATTCAGCTAGTAATTTTATCTTAACATGGCAGCCCCCATGAGGGGACCCTCTACATGCAGAATAAAACAGCTTTTCACTGATATGACTGGAGTCTTCGTTTAATGAGATTGCTCATGATTTTATACATATTTTTTAAAATTACAATTAATTTCTTAAGGAGCACAACATTTTTAAAGAGAGAAAATTACAGAGTGCACCTTTAAAATCGATTGCAAGAATGTTAGTCTGATCTTCGCTGATATAAGTAATGGTGCCCGATTCATATCACAGACATAGGTTATCAAGGAAGTCATTTTTTTCTCTTGAACTCCATGTGGCATAACATTTTATGTGTAATATTCCTCACATTAAGCCACCAAAATGAAAATACGAGTCACTATGTTCTGATGTCCCGCCCCCCACTAAAAAAAATATATATATATTTTTCAACTCGAGCGGCACAGTCACCTTAACTCTTTGTCACAAATATGATATTTAGGAGCTAAAAAGCTAAACAATTTGGTTGCCATACAAAACAAAAATGTTTTATATGAAAAAAAAAAAAGCTAAATATGCTACAGTTTCATGGCTGGTAAGAAATGTTTATGGCAGGTACATTTTCTTGATTCACCCACCATTGGAAGGGGCCGCAAAAAGTAAATTTTGGACAGAAAGGTGCTGTTTTCTTCCTCTGAGATAGTCTTGACAGGGATGAATTAAACAACTGGTGTTTGAAGGTATTAGTTGTGCATTTTTAAGAAGGCACATTTCATAGAAAGTAGCTTTCTTTATTAATTACTATCTTTATGGGATTATTATTAATCCCAACACTGCCTAAAAGAATGTTGAAGCAGGTGTAACCCATCGAGACATTCACTTGTAGGGTGAGGTTTCAGTGTTCAATGAAGACATAAATAACTTTCCCTATCTGAAATTGCTGCAGGTCTAAACATGTTACCACAACAGCAGAGGTTTGAGCTCTGCTGAATGCTCCAGGAGCTGTAGCTGTTCATGACACTTTTAGATGAAGGTCGACTCACCTTGTCACTGTCCAGCGTGTTCTGGGAGGTGCGGGAGGCGATGGAGATAGTGTCAGGCTGACTGCTTGCGTCACCCTGGCTGTCTAGATCCTCTACATCCCTGTGATTTTATATGTATCAGTCAAAAGAGCAAGAACCAGCTAGACATGAGTTCATTTGAGACCATGTAACATTTACAGTGAGGTCCTAAAGTCAGAAACCACATTGAAAATCTTGGATTCAAAATGTAATTCAAACCTGGAAATAAAATGAATGTTTTAGTACTTTGATATACTAAATTCAAAAATTCATGACAATGTTTCAACAATTAAACTTCACTGAAATTGTTTTGCTGAAAAAAACTTCTCAAACTTTAGGAACCCAATGTGTGTCAAAATAGTTGCAAACTTGAACTAAAATAGGAAGGACAGTCCTGTGGTAAATTTTACTGGTTTGAAAAGTTGCTTCTTTTGTATAACTGATGTAATTTAGGACCCTAGAACCATTTCAGTTTATCAGATTTTGGACTGATATGATTGGTTAACATACCGTTTCCCCTTGTGCTTGGATGCAGTCGCTTTGGGGATGTGGATTGGCTCTTTAAGTGCACCCCTTAAATGGATGGTACGCTCCTGGATAACTTCACGAACATGTTTGATCCAGTCCTGTTTGTTTTCAATACAGGAAGCCTTGGGGTGCACGAAACACACACACAAACACACAAGTGATTTGTTAACCTCTATTTACAAATATACAATATACAAAAAATAAATAAATAATTAAACCTGGAATTGTCAAAGTAAGACAATTTTTCTTCTGCAGAACACACATTTTTAGAAGAAAAGATTTTTAGAAGACTATTTCAGCTCTGTTGGTCCTCACAATGCAAGTGAATGGTGGCCAGAACTCTGAAGGTCCAAATATCACATAAAGGCATGACAAAAGTTATCCAAACGACTCAAGTGGTTTAATCAATGTCTTCTGAAGCGATCTAGCTGGTTGGGGTTGAGAACAGACCAACATATAACTCCTTTTTCACTGTACATCTTGCCATTGCTGTCTCTAAGCACCATTATGATTTCAAGCTCATTTACAAGTGTAAGCAATAGGAAGCAAGGAGACTGGTGTCAAGATTTATAGTGCAAAGGAATAACGTTTTGGTCTGTTCTTACCCAAAACCAACTGGATAATTTCAGAAGTAATTGATTAAACCACTGGAGTCATATGGATTACTTTTATGCTATTTGACCTTCAGAGTTCTGGCCACCATTCACTTGCATAGTATGGATTAACTGAGCTGAGATAATCTTAAATTTTGTTCTGCAGAAGAAAGAAATTCAGACACATCTGGGATGCTATGAGGATGAGTAAACAACGAGAAAAATTTTATTTTTGGGTGAACTATCCATTTAACGTGAATTCAAAATTTAGCCCATTTAATTTCTTAATACATGTTCATGGTCTTATTATGCACAAGTGCATGTTATTTTCATTTTTATTATTTTACAATTTGTATCCCCTGTTCTCCCCAATTTGGAATGCCCAATTCTCACTACTTAGTAGGTCCTCGTGGTGGTATGGTTACTCGACTCATTCCGTTTGGTAGAGGACAAGTCTCAGTTGCCTCCGCTTCTGAGACCATCAATCTTACCAAGTGGCTCGTTGTGCATGACACCGCGGAGACTCACAGCATGTGGAGGCTCATTCTACTCTCCGCAATCCACGCACAACTTGCCACACCCCCCATTGAGAGCAAGAATCACTAACTGCGACCACGAGGAGGTTACCCCATACCCTCCCTAGCAACCAGGCCAATTTGGTTGCTTAGGAGACTTAATTTCAACTCGTGACTCCAGGGGTGGTAGTCAGCATCAATACTCACTGAGCTACACAGGCCACTCGGTGCATGCTATTTAAAATAAAGAAAATGTTGTCTACATAATATTTGATAAAAATCCAATTCAGCTTCTCTGAAAGGTCTTTCATTTACAGCAAATATCTTGAATTTATCTTACTTTTCAGCCCATGATAAGTCAAGTAAATTCCTGATTAGGTCAAATTAAATCAAATTAAATCCAAGGCATAAATCTTTGCTCTGCCAAACAGATTTTTTTTTCCATGTTGAATATACTGTTTCACTCAGAAATATATCAGATTATTGTAAAATATTAAATAAAATTGGTAGCAAACAGCATTTCATGATGACTTTATCCTGTAACCCAGCCTAGAAATATTACACGTAAACTTGTAAGCATCCATTTGAATTCCCTTCGTAAGTGCATACATGTGAAACACACGGAAAGACATATGACTCATTGCATGATTCATTATTGTCTTCAGAGAAAAAGGGTAACCATTCAGACAGAAGTTACATAAGTGTTAACTTAAAGTCTTATAAAACACATTGATTTTATACAATAGCATGACTCAAAGCCAGAATTTCTTGAAAATACATCCACTCATCTGATCTGATGATTCCTCTTTATCACAAAGATCGATGGAAAGTCAGGTTTGATCAGAGGACATTAGCAAACCAAAACATACATGGATGCAGAGCCTTTCTGCCATGTTTACTTAAAAATACATTTTATAATGCTACTTCTGATGCTTTTTAGAGGGTGTGGCAGGGCGGAAGGCGGGGCCGTGAATCCTGCACACCCGGCCACTACTCAGGCTTATCAAGCCCAAGAGGGATAAAGGCGATCGGAGACGGTGGTCGAGAGAGAGAGAGAGAGAGAGAGAGAGAGAGAGAGAGAGAGAGAGTGAGTTATGGGCAGCTGACTTTCATTTGTTTGTGTTTGTCTTTTTACAGTTTATCATTAAACTATTTATATTGTTAAGCCGGTTCTCGCCTCCTCGTTTCCATTGAACTTCATTACAGCGGGGTTTTGGGCACTTATTTGCTGGTAAAGCAGGGAGACCAGCTGGTCGACCACCTAAACCAGCTAATCAACAACTTGATCAGGCAGGGAAACGAGAAAGATTAGCTGAACACCAGCTTGGCGAGACAAGGTAGAAAATCTCTTGGAACGTACCTTTAGAACAATTTTACTGTCTGAGGTAGGTGTCCTTCCAACCCACAGAGCAAATTTGCAGGGATCTCCTTCCACATGTTCTGTAACTCCCAGTTCTGAGGTCTAGACAGAATAATCAGAAATCAAACATTGTAAAAGTCTACAGTAAAGCTTCACTAACATAAATAACCAGTTAGATATGAAAATATTTCTTTTTTCAAATAAGTCATATAAAAATGAAAAGCCAGACATAATTTCTTCCATTACCATGAGCTTGCTCTTGTAGAGGTACTTGCTCCTGCCATTGGAGTCTTTGACATCCTTGCTGAAGATGAGGGACATCTCGAAGAGGAAGAGATGCCGCTCACGGCCCTTACGAATGAGAGTCTTTGGATCCCAAACCTGGAATGACTCCTGCAGAATCAGCTCACCCTGAGACTCGATGTTCTCTTCAAAACCTGAGAGCGAATGTAGCAAAGAGTGAAAGAATAGACAGATTGAACATCAAAACATGGTTTAAAACAAAGTTTTGGGATAGATTTAAAAGCTGTGTGTAAACTTCTCATAAAGAAAAAGGTAACATGCGTTTCGTTCTCTCTTTTCTCTACCTTTTCATAGGCAGTATGACACTGCAGATAATGTTGGCTCTTGAATGACAAATTGCTTGTAATGTTCCTCATTTGTAAGTCACTTTGTATAAAAGCATCTGCAAAATAATAAAATGTAAATGTGTGTGTTTGTGACTCACCCTCCAGCATGCTGAGGTGCATGGCATCATTGGCTCTCTTGGGCACGCTAAGCATTACCTCCAGACCATCTTTAATCTCACCTTTGCCCTCCTCACAACACGTCAACAGTTCCTACAAATATAACAATTACACTTTTACATTTAATAATAATAATGAATTGCATTGAAACTTCTTGTGTAGGTCTGGGCTTACTGTTACTAGGTAACTGTTGCGCAGTAAGTGTCTGGCCTGTGCTAGATTTGTGTAAGGAATGTGTTGGGTCTGTGATGGGTCTGTGATGGGTTTGTGATGTATATGTGCTCAGTTTATGTCTTGTCTGTGCTGTGTTTAGTCTGAGATGGGGTCTGTTTTTGCCTTTGTAGTTTCTGTTCTGGGTTTGTATTTGGTCTGTGCCAGGTTTGTGAGGGGTCTGTGTTCAGATTTGTCTTGTCTTGTGGATCCCGTTTGGGCACATTCTGTATTTAGTCTGTGCTTGTATTTGTGTCTGGTCATTGTTGATTTGTGTTGGATATGTGCATAGTCCGTGCTGTGTTTGTGTTGGGCCTGTGCTGGGTTTGAGTTTAGTCCGTTATGGGTATGTGATGTGTTTGCGATGGGTCTGTGCTGGGTTCGTGTTGGGTTTGTGTAGTTTCTGTTTGAATACGGTATAAGCCAAGTTTGTGATAGATATTTTTTCAGTCTGTGTCTTGCCTTTGCTGGGATTGGGTAAATTTTGAGCTGTGTTTGTTTTGGGTTTGTGGTTAGTCTGAACTAGATGAGTGTTGAGTCTGTGCTGGGCTTCATTTGGGTATGTGCTGGGTTTGTGTTGGGTATATGCTGGGCTTATTTTGGGTCTGTCCTGGGCTTGTGTTGGGTTTGTGTTAGGTCTGTGCTGGGTCATTGCTGGGCTTGCTTTGGGTATGAGCTGGGCCTGTGTTGGGTCTATGCTGGGCTTGTGTTGGATCTGTGCTTGTTTTAGGTATATGCTAGGTGTACGTTGGGTCTGTGCTGGGCTTGTCTTGGGTCTGTGCTGGGTTTGTTTTGGATCTGCTCTGGGTTGGGGTATGTGCTGGGTGTATGTTGGGTCTGTGCTGGGTTTGTGTTGGGTCTGAGTTTAGTCTGTGCTGGGTTTGAGTTTAATCTGTGCTGGGTTTGAGTTTAGTCTGTGCTGGGTTTGTGTTGAGTCTAAGTTTAGTCTGTGCTGGGTTTGTTTTGGGTCTGAGTTTAGTTTGTGCTGGGTTTGAGTTTAGTCTATGCTGGGTTTATTTGATTTCTGTCAGAACACAGACCTTCAGCAACAGTTGGTACTTGGTGATCCTCTGAACTGGTTTAATAAGGTATGAAGAGATGGAGTTGGCAAGCCTGTGCCTCTGTTGAATTTCCTGTACATGTACAAACACATAATTCCTCTAAAATAAACAACAATCATCTTCCACATAACACAGTTTTGATAAAGCAAAGGTCAAGGCTATAGTCACTCATCAGAGCTCAGGCCTGAAGAAGAACTCATCTGCCCCGAATGCCTGGCAATATTTTAACACATTAACCACTCCCAGACACAGGAAGTACCCTCTTTCTTATCCCTCCACCTACCAGCTGTAGAACAGCACCTGATCATTAGACCATCTACAATGTCACATAAATATTCATACACACACCCACATTCCTCCTAAAATACACACAATAGGGTTACCTAATCACTGTCTATATAAATCACAGAACTTACTTGATTCAAGAGTACAAGAGGGGTACTTAAACAGAATATTGTCTTTGTGAACTTGCTTGTATGTGAAGATTTTGATAATTAGTTTGCTCAATACTCACATCAAAATAGGTCCCTGCATGTTCTACAATGAGCTGAGTGGAGTCAGGCTTGTTCTTACAGTAATTCACATACATCTGAAACTTATCCGCCTGAAAAAACATCAACATATCAAATCATTTAAACATATAAAACACAAAAAACATTTTAAAAACATTTTAAACATCAAAATGTTCTATTTTCACTTCTGAAATTCAGTGCAGACAGACTAATTTAGCTGTTGAGAACTATCAGCCCAAATCATAACACTGTTAATTCGTGGTTAATGCGGTGCAATTGTAAAGTGATATCAGTCAGAAATGCCATGGTACTTTAATATGCTGTAAACAATGGTACTAAATTACTACCACAGTCGTGTAAAATTATATTTAAATGGTACATAAAATAATAGCATGGTACTATTTGGTAGTTGTGATATGCACTGATGAGCCAAAATATTATGACCAATCACAGGTGAAGTGAATGTCATTGATCATCTCCTAACAAGTCACATGTCAAAGTCTTGGG
This sequence comes from Xyrauchen texanus, assembly GCF_025860055.1. Lineage (NCBI taxonomy): Eukaryota > Metazoa > Chordata > Actinopteri > Cypriniformes > Catostomidae > Xyrauchen > Xyrauchen texanus. The sequence continues at coordinate 14,258,183 of NC_068292.1, read as the reverse complement.
AGATTAGATGGTAAGCAAACAATCAGTTCTCGTAGTCAATGTGTTGAATGCAGGAGAAATGGGCAGGAGTAAAGGCCTAAGTTACAAGGGCCAAATTGTTACGGCCAGACAACTGGGTCAGAGCATCTGTGAAACAACAAGGCTTGTAGGGTGCTCATGGTCAGCAGTGGTGAGTATCTACTGACAGTGGTCCGAAGGGACATACCATAAACCGGCAACAGGGTGCTGGGCGCCCAATGCTCATTGATGCGCGAGGGCAACGGAGGCTATCTTGTCTGTTCCGAACCGACAGAAGGTCTACTGTGGCACAAGTCACAGAAAATGTTAGTGATGTTTACGGTAGGAATGTGTCAAAACACAGTGTATTGCACCCTGCTGCGTATGGAGCTACTTGGCCATAGACTGGTCAGAGTGCCCTGATATACCATCGAAAGCACCTACAATGGGTACACGAGGGTCAGAACCGGACTGATGCGTCACATTTTCTTTTACATCACATTGACGGCCATGTACGTGAGAACAATTTTCCTAGGGGAGAGATGGCACCAGGATGCACTTTGGGAAGACGACAAACCGGTGGAGGGAGTGTGATGCTCTGGGCAATGTTCTGCTGGGAAACCCTGGGTCCGTCCATTCATGTGGGTGTCAATTTGACACATGCCACCCACCTAAACATCGTTGCAGACTTGGTAAACCCCTTCATGTCAATGGTATTCCCTGAAGCAGTGGCTTCTTTCTGCAGGATAATGCGCTCTGCCACACTGGCCACTGTTCGGGAATGGTTTGAGAAACATGATGAAGAGTTCAAAGTGTTGACCTGGCCTCCAAATTCCCCAGATCTCAATCTGATTGAGTATCTGTGGGATGTGTTGGACCATCAAGTCCAATCTATGGCGGCTCCACCTCACAACCTACAGAACTTGGATACCACAGGATACCTTCAGGGGTCTTGTGGAGGCCATGCATCTGTGGGTCGGCACTGTTTTAGCGGCATGTGGAGGGCCAACATCATATTAGGCAGGTGGTCATAATGTTTTGGCTCATCAGAATACCGCACAATAATAAGGGATTCTAGAATTCTATTAAATTGTACTTGATCCATCATAAATTGCACAAACATACATGTACAACATGTAGTCTTGATAGGATTATCCAGTACACTGAAACACTCCGTCATAACCCCACCTGGTCTGCCCTCTGTTTGTCTGTATGGGCTCCCCTGACTCTGCCCCCTCGCCACGCCTCCTCATCTAGTTCTTGTTGTGTTAATTGTTGTCACCTGTTCCTGATGTGTTTCACTCTGTATATATGGTGCCTTTTTCCCTTAGTCCTTGCCAGATAGTTTTGTGAGTTACTTGAATTCTGTCAGCACCACTCTAGTCTCAGTCGGTTTTGTGTTTGTTATCCATTTTGATTGTTCTTTTTTCTGTTGTTTTTCTTTATCGAGAGTGTTTTTGTTTGTATTTTTTAATTTGAAATAAAAGACTATTATCTCATTCCTGCGATTGTTCCACTTCGTGAAACACTCACCCATGTGACGAAACAGTGACCCACATCTTCTGGAAGCTGCTCATATTTCTCCAACTCTTTGATGAAAATGCTGAAAGAAAAAGGAAAGAGAGAGAAAAGGACAGAGATAAGGAAATGGGTATAAGTAAATGGGGTTAGAACTGAATTATTTAGAATAATTCATCTCAGCTCAGGGGTACAGTCCATAGTTTGGGATCACTGACTTGTTATGGAACTCATATAGGTCTTGCATGTTGCCGAAGATTATGTGCTCTTTGTTGACAATCCCTGGGGGAATCTCTTCCAAGCCACTGATCATCTCCCACAGGTACGTCTGAAACACACACACACACACACACACACCGTCAACAATCTTTAGTAGGTAGTCAACCAGAATGACCCTTTCTGTCGCGGGGATGAACACACAATCCACATGTGACACTCACTACAAGGAGGTACAAAGGGACAATTTTTAACCCATAGTTCATTGTTAAGAAAGTGAGTCATTATGATTAGCTTTGTTAATATTATTATATGTATTGCTTTTTTACATTTTGATGTGTAGAAGATCTAAGAATGCAAAATGAATGGCAGCATTCAAGTTCAAGCTTAGTTATCTCATTTATTTACTATTTGCATATACAAAAAATGCCATAATGTCAGCCTTTTCCAATAAATGCAAACCGTTGCTTCATCAATATTGACTATTTAATCATCTTCCTAAATTTCAAAACAAAAACCATTGTGAACATTCATTATTTTATTTGTTAGACCTACTGAAAAAAATGACATTAACAATTGTTACAATTGACCCGCCTAGTCGTAGTGGTAAACTAACAGAGTGGTTCAACTAAATCCCCAATCATAAGCATACTGAAATGTAAATGATTTATTTTGTTATTATTATTATATGTGAAATGTTATTATATGGTTATAACACCCTTAGTGGTTTAGAGACACTAATGATTAATCCACGCAGTGGCTGCAGTTGTACTATGGTAATGGTAAATGTCTGCACTTATAAAGCGCCTTTTTTAACCTTAGTGTTTACCAATTCTCACACACTCACACTCATACACCAATGACAGCAGAGCTGCCATGCAAGGCGCTAGCCTGCCACTGGGAACAACTTTGGGATCGGTGTCTTGCCCAAGGACACTTCGGCATGTAGAGTCGTGTGGGCCGGGAATGAACGGTGAGAGTGAGCAGCTACAGTATTTCCAGTAGGGCATTTATTATATTTACAGTGAGACTCTTACAAGGGAAGTTAATGGGGCCATTCCATAAATGTTAAAATACTCTGTTTCAAAAGTATAGCCAAAAGATAATTTTATGGGTGATAAAATCTCCCTATCCTTCTCAATTTTACAACTTTATTGCCATGACTATGTAATGTAAAAAAAAACTCTAAATCAACTGTGAAAAATAACAATTTAAACAATTTTCCAGCTCAAATATTTAATAGAAGAATTAATGCAAGTGCTTTTATAAAATTACAAGTTTCACATTTCTGTCTTTAAACCCTCCAAAAATGTACCACATTCACTTCCACCATTCCTCACCGCAACCTCCATTTTTTATTTTTATTAATAACAGGAGGGACGAGTCAATTTCTTCTTCTTCTCATAATCAACATTACTCCACAAATGCTGTCGACTGAGCTTCATTTTTATTGAACACGGAATATTGATTTTAATCAGACAAGGATATGCATGTAAACGTGGTCAGTGTTTGACACATGTCTCACAACAGCAGTTATTCCCAGGTAAACTGGATTGTTCTAGCGCAGTACTGCTGTTAATAGCACAGGGCTTTTCCTGATCTGTCCAAATGTGACACTGGTGTACCACACCATCACAGTGTTCACTATGTCCATACAGAGCAGACCTTGAAAACAACACTTACATCCGTACACTCCCGCAGGTCTCTCACATATGCCTTCTCAGTCTGAATGAGCTCTGCCATAATAAACCTGAAAGAGAGCGAGAGTAGGGGAATACACCAGACACCTTTTGTCAACATTTGTTTGAAAGGAATCTTTCACACAAAGACTTTGGGAGTGGTTTGAATGTGCAATAAAACCCTCAAAATGAAAAACACTGAGTTATCTTAATGCATGATGTTTAGGTTTTTGTAGAATGCATATTAAGTTATTTTTCCTACCCACTGACAAATTGTTTCTCTCTTGTTTGAGCATTAACCTCACTAGGATGAACCTCAGCAAAGAAAAATAAACTTAATTGAACTTATTCTCTTACACAATTATGACTGAAGAAAAAAATACAAAATACAAAAATAATGATAAAAAAAAAATGATTTTTGCAGAGCATATTAAGGGGTTTCCTTACAACTGAAAACAACTAAAAATGGATTTTCTTAAATATAGTGTCAACACTTCCTCTTCAGCACTGCTTGATGTTCGTATATGATCACATAATGAAGGACATACTCTTTTCTGCGGGCTGATCTGCGCTTCTCCTCGTTGAGTTCATGGTTGACTTCTCTAAATTTGACCTCTGCACCAGGAGCACTGGCTGGAATGATGTCCAACTGCAGATCTTTACTCTGAAACCACACGATAAACACGATTTCAAACACCTCTTTTTTTCATTAGATTATTGTTAAGCCACACCCCTTTCTACAACATGCTCACTGTGAATGGTACTGTGAACTCTTCGGTGAATATCAACAATACAATGACCTAAATATGTTAAATAGTTGATGTTAAAGCTGAACTACGGACGATTGTTTTGATAAAAATGAACAAAGAGACATTTTCAACAGTGTTCAAAACAATGCCCTTTCCTGACTCCTATTCTAATTTGTATTTGGAGCTGTTGGGTCGGATTTGGTGCAAAATCGCAGGATAATGTCATTCATCCTTACGTCAATACATCATGTCCGTAAACGCAGAAAAGAAGAACCGGCTGTCATGTGTTCCTGCTGGGGAAAGTACACTTTTCACTTTAGTTCAGTCAGTCACCGTAACACAGTTCAGGACAGCATATCTTTTGCAGAGTGATATCATATCTTTTGCCCCAGTCGCAGAAATGCACAAGCTACTTTATCACTTATTGTCCTTTTAAAAGATTGTTTACAATCCACTATAGTTTCAAGTTAGTACAAGGTACTATAGTTCCCCGTGAAATGTGCAATCATCTCAAGTTGTTTAAAATGTACCGATTTATTGCATAGTATTGCACATATTAATCTATCTATTATAACTACACTGCTTAAGAAATGATTAATTAAACGTATTATTGTAATTTTTATAATGCATATGTAAGCATTATATTTTCATGTTTAATAAAGTATTTTTCATCCCCATCATTTTTGAATCCTCGTTTTATGTTTTTAGTTTACAGTGTTATTGTGTGCATTGCATCGACGTACTATTATAGTATTACGGTTTTACTTGCATTATCAACTGATGCTGCACATTATAATATAAAAATAATAAAGTCTTCCATTGAACTCATATGTGTAACGTTCATCCATACCATGAGTTTCACCTCTTAAATTAGTGTGTAGTAGGCTGTAATACAAATATCAATAGTAGATAAAAGCTTGAATAATCATATTAAAAATACTGGTAACTGATGGTGGTGGAGGAGAGTCCCCTGTTCTCTATGTAAAAGCGTTTTGAATGTAGTGTCAGAAAAGTGCTATAAGTGTAAAATTCATTCTTTCTCAAAGCGAGTAATATTTTGGTTTTAAATATGTAATAGAATAAGACAATATCAACATGAAAATAGAACATTATGTCTCCATCTCTGAATATCTCTCAGTCATGATCACACAGAGGCAATGTTCAGGTAAGCCCAAACCATGAGATTCATCCACGTAGAAGAGCAGTGCCGAAACCCAACTTGTGTAATGTGTTCTTCTGAAAACTGCATGCAATTTTAGATTTTAACCACAGATGACGCAAGAGAGCACAAAGTTCCATAATGCAGCTTTAGGTTATTACACTTTTTTGCCTTGTAACAAATATAGGTGTCCTAAGAAATTTTATACATGTTCACTTCATTCAATGCAACTGTTGCTAATGCCAGAACTGTTTTTAAGGCGGGGCTTAGTGAAGAATCAATTGACATGTCATTGCAACTCTTACAGTAAAGAGGAAGATAATAAACAACTCAAGCCATCACACACTGCCTTGCAGATCATGTTAACACAAGCATCACATCTCTGCACACAAACACACAGCCCTCTCACCACTTTGTTGGAGTCTGTGGACAGGCCGAGTGCTTTCTCCAGACAGGAACGATATTTGTCCATACGGATGGAAAAGTCACGGTAGCGTTTGTCCACCGAGGCCACCCACTTCTGAATCTCACTCGCATGGGAGTGGCCCTTCTCACAAAAGCCATCGGCCAGCTGGATCAACAACTTTACCCGCTCTTTGGTTTGCTGGAGAGAGAGAGAGTCAGAGACAGAGACCTGAGCTGAATCCACACTTACACAGATAAGAGTGTAAACATCATATGGAGTCCTATTGTGCACTCCCATGAGGGCCTGTGACTTGATAAACCATCAAGAGGCATGTGGTCACTGAAAATCACAACTGCTGAGTAACTGAATAATCTTTGCTTTCAAGCGATAGTTAATCCATAAATGAAAATGATGTAATAATTGAATCACTCTCATGGTGTTCCGAAACTTTACTGGATGTGCCATGTTCAAAGCCATTGTAAAATAGGTCATATATGCACACTTGTGACCACAATGCACCAAGAAGTACAAACAAACATGGTGTACACCCACCTTGGCTGTGATCTGGAACTCCTCATGTTCCTTGAGCAGTTCCTGTGTGTGGTGTATAGTGGAGCCTGTGGAAGTGTGTGTGGACAAGTAGAACTCTCCTGTATCGTGGATCCACTCCAGAGCCTGCAGAAAATCCAAAACCCGTTAATATGATTAAAGCTGTGTCCGTGTGCGCACTTCTGCAAGTTTTTTTTTTTTTTTACTAGCGCAAGGACAATTTCAGACAAATTCTCAGAAGAATAGCACGACCTCATAAAATCACATTCTGGGGACATACACACAAAATAAATAAATAAATATATATATATCTATGCACACACACACAACACACACACACACACACACACACACACACAGGCAGAATAATTTTTGGAAAGAAATGGGTACTTTTATTCACAAAAAGTGACATTCAACTGATCACAATGTTGTCAGGACATTAATAACATGAAAAATTGCTATTACAATTTGAAAAAACTTCTTGAACTACTTCAAAGAGTTCTCATAAAAAAAATCCTCCACGTGGAAATGGGGTCTGTCTAGATTAGATCAAAAATGACTTTTTTCAAATAGTGATGGGGCTGTTTTTTTACATCAGTAATGTCCTGACTATACTTTGTCATCAGTTGAATGCCACTTGGGTGAAATAAAGTACCAATTTCCTTCCGAAACAGCAAAATCTGTACATTATTGCAAACCTTTGGCCGCCATTGTGCACTCAGGGATTTTTTTGCACCTCTGTTGATCTAGTGTTCTGAATGTAGCATCATTCAAATTCAGTAGTTTTTAGTTACCGATGCCAGAAATGTTGTATTTACAGTCAGCCATGATTAATGTATTCAGTCAGTAAAAGTGTCAAATAACAGGACGGTTAGTGAAATTAAGTGAGAAGTATTCGGCTGGTCATGTGATCTCAACATGGCAGGCCCAAAAAGGGGAATCTCTCCATGTAGACTAAAACAACTTTTATAAGGGTACTGTACTGCTTGAATTCTTCATCTCTTGATAGTCATCATTATTTTTTTTAACTCATTATTTCAAAATTAAAATATATTTTTTTAAAAGAGAAAAAAAAATACTGAGTGCACCTTTAAAAGCAGATCTGTGTATATATTTTCCCTTGTGTCCACAAGAGGGTGTGAGGTGTCTTTAAGAACTCAAGGGTATTCTGAAACCCTGTTTGATTGCAGAATTCACTTCATTTTCACTGCATCAAAACAGCCAGTACTAATAGGCTTTAAACTTTTATTTAATTATTTCTGTGATTAATTGAATGTTGGTAACATAAAAATAAAGATATTGTCCAATTGAAAAGACTGTTTTGAGCAGCTGTTTCATTATTATAACCGCTTCAGCCCTGGTCTCCTGGTAAACAGCAGTGCAAATGTAGATTACACACACACCGGTTTGATCGCATGACTCAGGACGTGATCAAACCGATCTGATCATAAGTGTGAACTTAGCGAAGTTACCGCAACAATGCATTTGTAATTGGAATTTTTCAGAGAAATGGTAAATCTGTAAATGTTAAGAGAAAGCATTTAGGTGAAATAAAGTGGCACTAACCCGTGTGTATTCTGCAATGGGATGTGTCCGAAGGGTGTTTATTAAGGTTGCTGGAGTTTCTCCCTTTGGTTTGAAATCTGGTCTCATCAGCCAAAACCCAAAATAATTCAAAATCTCGCTATGTGAATTGTGTTGTGTAAAAAGCATCTCACTCTGCAAAATTTGTATCCATATTATCCATTAGGAGACATGGCCGCCAAATTAACGTGCTGTGATTCAGACGTGTAGGTTTGAAGCTTGGGAAAACCACTCATTGAAAAATAAACAATACCATATAAGGGGGAAATTATACACAAAATTTTGTGCTCTTAAGGGGCACTTCGTGAAGGGGAATCCACTCGAAAAGACAATTTGTTTATGTTATTGCAGACATAGGTCTGATTTATATTAAGGTTTTAGTGAAAATAATATTTAGTACCGCACATTCAACATAACTTACTGTACTACCGTTTTAACAGTACTACCATTTAAAAAATACCTGTTTTGAAGCTTTAGTATTGCAATACTACCGTAGCATAGGCCTACCGTGCAACCATACAAGAGAGTAAACTAGATAACCATGAACAGAATACAGAGTTACATCTGTGAAATTGTCAGCACTGATTAAATCTTGAAAAATTGAAATTCCAGTCAAAGTCAAAATTCATTTTCTGCATTATTCTTTTCTGGTTTTGTCAATACAACCATTTGCTACATCCTATTTTGAAGGAGTTACTTTCTATTATTGTGTTATCAATTTCAGATTCACTCATCCCTTAATGACACCTAAAAACAAAATGAACTGTGGTTGGTTGCTTAATGTCAGTCAGTCCTATCTAAGTGGGAAGTATTTGGCAAGATTAAGATGAAAAATGGACCACACTTTTTGTCGATACTCAAAAGTCTGGCTAGACTATCTGTATGCAGCACCGGCTTTGCACTGGTCTAGACTACTGGCTAGATCGTGTTTGAACCAGTACTGACCTGTTTGGCGCTGCGTTCAAACACCACGTACTGTTGACACTGATCCAGCCTCCTCTTTCTCATGGTCCAGAAGTGCAGAACCCGGTTCTCCCTCTGCAGCAGTTCATTCAGGATATCTACAGAGCACAGAGACAAAGAATCAGAACCACACAACATACCTGAATGCTGGGGTCACATGAGCCACATGCAAAATTACAAATGATACAGTCTGAGATTTTTCCTACAATTTCCTACAAAGGTTGACTCAAACATGACATTTTTTTTTATCATTTACTCCCCCTCATTCCATCTAAGATGTGTATGACTTTCTTCTTCAGCAGAACACAAAGATTTTAGAAGAATATCTCAGCTCTGTAGGTCCTCACAATGCAAGTGAATGGTGGCCAGAACTTTGAAGCTCCAAAAGGACATAAAGATAAGTAAACATAATCCATGAGACTGCAGTGGTTTAATCCATGTCTTCAGAAGAGATAAGATGAATGTGGGTGAGAAACAGATCAATATTTGAGTCCTCCTGTACTGTAAATTTTCCCTCCCTGCCAGGTAGGTGGCGATATGTGCGAAGAAAGTGAAACAAAATAAGAATGTAAAAGTGAAGATTAATAATAAAAAAGGACTTAAATATTGATCTCTATTTCATCCACACCTATCATATCGCTTTAATGTGCTTTTGGAACTTCAAAGTTCTGCCCATCATCCACTTGCATTAAATGGACCTACAGTGCTGAAATATTCTTCTAAAAATATTAATTTGTGTTCTGCAGAAGAAAAAAAGTCCAACACATCTGGGATGGCATGAGGGTGAGTAAATGATGAGATAATTTTTAATTAATGGTGAACTATCCCTTTAAAGCTAGCACAGGACCATAGTTCTAAACACTTCAGTCTTAAATGTGGTTTCATGTAATAGTTTAACCAAAAATAAAAACAATTATTTCATTATTCTATGACCCGCTCCAAACCAAATTATATTGTTGCACATTTGTTCCCTGTGGAAGCATGACAGCCCGTGGTCACTTTGGACTATCATTGATTGAAAAAGATGTGACGCGAAGATCCTTAAAAATTCTCCTTTTGTGATCCACAGAAAAAATAACAGCATATGGCTTTGGAACGACAAGAGGGGAGTATATGATAACAGAAATGTCCTTTTTGGATTAACTGTCTCTTTAAAAAAAAAATAAAATGAGAATGTAGTCATACTCTTGACTTGCTGTTCAGGGGCTTTGACATGTGCAAGCATTCCTGGCATATTCACACTGTTTCTGTGTAGATACTTGAGGAAGACATCAGCGTTGCGTCTGGCAAGCGTGCATGCCTTTGGAGAAAATAAGACTCAATAAGAATAAATCTGCAATTAAGCACCAAATCTATCACACTATCATAAATAACCTGAGAGCATGTGCTGCGTACCTTGAGAAAGGCTTCTTTCTGCTCCAGATGTTTACTGATCATGGGCGTCACATGGTCAGACTCTGAGTTTGGTCCCAGTTTATCGATCCCCCCACACCAGTCCTCCTCTCGCTTGTATTCCTGCTCTAAACTCTCCAACACACTACACACCTGCAGAACACACATATGAAGTTACAAACAATAACATGACCAAACACACAGATACCAAGCAAGGCAGCTATCAACTGAATTCATTGTTCAAAGAGAACTGTTGTATCGCTAATATGACGTGGCTATTGAATAAGAAAAAAATTATTTCATAATAATCTAAAATCCATTCTGAAAGCAAAAACCTTCCAATAACCTGAACCAACATTAAAATACAATGTTACAGTATTGATTTGATTTTATAGGTAACTACCAGAATTGGTCACATTGTGAATTTATTTATTCAACTTCAGTGTTTTGACATAATTGAACAATATATTATGGTTAGAAACATATTTGCCTTAAAGTTTAATAAAAATATTGCTCTGAATATCAATTCCAGGGGGAAAATATTTCCCATTAAAATTAAAAAAATAAACATTTTTTTACAGAAAATTAATAGGAACATAATTATTTTTAATATAGTTTTTTACAATTAAAACGTACACACTATTCAAAAACATAGTGTGCTTTATTTACGAGCCACATTTCCTTTGAGTATGTCCCCATAAGGAGGCACCTCAAGTGCTAAAGGAGAATTATGTCACATTATACATAAAGACATCCACACCTGCTCTGAGGTCTTGTAGAAGGCCACTGAGGCGTTAACCAGTTTGAGTCGGTCTTCCATCTTCAGCATGAGCTGCTGCCAGTGTGACGCCACTTTCTCTGCACAGTCACGGATCATGTCCATGTCATAGTGATTGGCCTGCAGCAGAGCCTCCGCCTTCTGCTGCACCTGCAATGCACTCTGATGGGTTTTCTGCAGAAAAATATAGAGAAAGTGAAAGAGGATAAAAAGAGATGAAGTAAAAGAAAAAAAAGTCCAAAAGTTGGTAAAGCATATTTTAAAAGGGTAATTGTCAATTTTAAAGTGTTAGTGTTTAATTGGTACCTCAATGGCATGCTGAAATTGCTCATGTTCCCTCTGTAACTGCTCTGCCTCCTGTAGAGAGCTGGCTGTGATGAGACCTGCATTGAGCATTGACTCCCCATTACGGATCCAGCCCAGCACCTTAAACACACACACGCACGCACACACACGCACGCGCGCACACACACGCGCACACACACACACACAAAAAACTATATTGACATATCATGATTTTTTTGAGACTGTAATCACTCACAGTGATTTCATGAGATGGGTTGCATCAGTGGTGAAAGTGAGAGTGAATTCTTCTCTGGCTGCACCTTTAGGGTGAATTTCCACGCCGTCTCCTGACACATACACTGACTCACTGTACACACACACACACCTGCTTCAGTGATGATACTCTACCAGTGACTGATAACGCAACCCTGCTTCTTACATAAACACATTAATAAACACATAGAAAATCACCACACAGGCATATACCAGTGTTATTACAGTTTGGAATTCATTTTTTATTTTGTTCTTTTAATTTAGAGTTTTTATAACTCTACCAGGTTTCCCACTTTTTTCAAGGCACAATTTTCCAGGACATTTTATATGCCCAACAAGTGTAATATTTAAGCAAAAACGCACATGTCCATTTAAATTGAGCTTTTATTTTGGCGTTTCTGTTTTTTTTTTTTTTTTTCATTCGTTTCGTCACCTCCAGATAAGCAGTTTGCTCCATGGTCCAGTGTGATTACAAATCCCACAATTTTACTTTGATTAATTGTGCATTAAAACAATATTTTTTCCCCACTATGTCATATGACATGTCATTCGGCATTATATAGCTAATGCCCTTTTTATGACTAGGTTCCATTATTCTATTCGTGTTTAAAAATGAATTCACATCCCCAGGTATTAATGCCAAATCACCATGCAACCAACCCAGTGTGAATTTTCAAATCAGTGGTCTGACCGTCATCGTTGTCTAAATGTATAACTGAAATGTTTTTTGGTGAACATGATACCAAAGTTAGATGTCAATACTTAAACTATTTCAATGGAGCAAAGCAGAGATGAAAGCAGATGTGCAGAGAATGTATGTGACATGGATTCATTCATGATAGTTCACCGTTGATGTTGTTTCACAATGCGCAGTTGTCAGAAGTGACAAAACTATACGAATTTGTGTATTTGACTTCTATTTCGAGTCCCGATCATTTCCATGTTTTTGTACATGTAACATAAACCTTGTTAGCAACAAAGTCAAAAGTTTTGAGACATTACAAGATATCTAGGTATTTTTCAAATTTTCCATGACATTCCCGTAACTGGAAAACTGCGTCGCAAAATTCCAAGAATTCCAGGACGCATGGGAACCCTGTCTATAACTGTCTGTTTTCATTTGTTTTAGTTTATTCCAGCCTGATCTCATAAAAATTACGTTACCGTGGTGACATTTTTGCAAAACAAAAGTACGGGCTTTATTACAGGCTTCACAGCAGTTTTCCATTGAAATGTCCAGCGTGTGTTGTAATCTGACGAGGTTTTTAAGGTGATTGTTAGATGGAAGTTTTAATGAGTAAAATGTGCCTCCCTGCCCAGTAGGTGATATGCATGAAGAATGGGAACTGTCAAAACCAAAAGAAGAAGAATGTGAAAGTGGAGATTGATAGTAAAAAAGGACTTAAATATTGATCTGTTAGCTATCATATTGCTTCTGAAGTTATGGATTTAACCACTGGAGTCTTACTGAAGGTCTTACACTTATGTGCCTTTTGGAGCTTCAAAATTTCAGTACCCATTCTCTTGCATTGTGAGGACTGATAGAGTTTTAAATACTGAATCTTTGTTTGTGTTCAGCAGAAGAAAGCAAGTCATACACATCTGAGATGGCATGAGGTGTGTAAATGATGAGAGACTGTTGATTTTTGGGTGAACTATCCCTTTAAACACACTCAAACATAATCGATAGTGTCATAAAAGCAAATGAGAGGTAAACGATACAGACATCGTTAACCTGAACCAACACCTAAACCAAACCGAGAGGGTCCTCAAAACAAATGGAATATAAAAAGTGTCGCTTCTGTGACACTTTGGACTCACATATCAGCTTGCGTGCTTGGCTGGGCTCAAACCGAAGTCTTCAAAGTCAAAAGTCCAATCAGGTGAGCTGCCGCACAAGCTTATCACATTGGAATAAGTGCGTAAATGATGATAAGTCTATAATTCAAGAGTTTAAATGTATCTTTTTTCTAATGATATGTCATAGTTAGTGTTTTGATATCATAACATTACAGTGTGTGAGTAATAGTGCGAAAAATAAGTGTTTATAAAGTCATAATCAGCCATTGTAGTCGTGATTTGTGTGAAAGTGAGTAAAACACAAGCGCCTCTAGTGTTCATTTTAACAGGAAACTGCAGAGAAACATAGAACATGGCACGCAAAACACAGTTTATAGACAAAAACTGAGCAATTTGCCCGGTTGCTATGGAGGGTAGAGTCACATGGGGTAACCTCCTTGTGGTCGCGATTAGAGGTTCTTGTTCTCAATGGGGCGTATGGTAAGTTGTGCATGGATCGCGGAGAGAAGCATGAGCCTCCAGTGCTGTGGGTCTCCGTGGTGTCATGCACAACGAGCCATGTGATAAGATGCGTGGATTGACAGTCTCAGAAGCGGAGACAACTGAGACTTGCCCTCCACCACCCGGATTCAGGTAAGTAACTGTACCACCACGAGGACCTACTAAGTAGTGGGAATTGGGCATTCCAAATTGGGAGAAAAGGGGATACAAATTAAGAAAATGAAAAAGAAAATGTAGTTAAAATTTTTGTTCAATTCAATGTTTTTTTTTTCTTCTTCTTTTATTTTTATTTCAGTTAACAAAAAGGTTTTCATTTAGTTTTCATTGACAATAATAACACTGGCACACACACACACACACACACACACACACATTTAGTCTTGTAAAGGTAAACGGTAAATTCAAAACCTTGACTTCACAAGCACTAAAAAATAACTGTGTCCACGTCAGGCCTTAAACCAAACGGGCAACTCGGCTTCTCTAATCATTCTTTCCTCTAGAGCAGTCAGAACAAAAATAAATATATAAATACTAAAATAAACAAATAAATGAAAGGATAAAATGAGATTAGCAGCTGCTGCTCCTGGCCTAGTTTCTCCTCCACATTTCAAACCCAGCACAGTAAAACAGCCCTGTTTCCCATCAGCTCCTGCATGTAGTCTGAGAACCTAAACCACACTCAGTATTACAGTAATGGCAACACTTTATAATAATTTACATAAAATACAATGAAATGCAGAAATCTTAAAAATGGGCCGAAATATATATATATATTTTGAAGTGTAATATTGTTAGTTCATAATACTTTAATCAATGTTTACATATTTAAATTTTAATGTTGAAAATGGACAAGTGTGTAGAAATGACCTATGTGTAATAAAATTAAATAATGCAGAAATAAACATTAACAAAGATTATAAATGCTGTAAAAGTATTGTTCATTGTAAGTTCATGTTAACTACTGCATACAGTTAACTTCCACAACTTTATTGTAAGGTGTTATGAAAGTTGTCCAGTTTGGAGCATTCATGCACTGTTTGCTTGCTGAAAGCAAAGGCACCACCTGTAGACATTACCTCAAAATATTATAAACTTAATTGTCATTGTTGCTGGAAGGCACTGCCTATTATAATTCTATTACAATAATGAGACGTAATAATCAAATATATGTACCAAGGCTTCAGAGGCATTTCTGTACAGAGACATGTCTGACGTTCAGGTTCGGTTTAGCCGGCATTCAATATTCCTGCGTCACTGTATAGGTAAAGACAGAGAAGGAAATTCCACCTCTAAAATAAGACCTCTATTGCTTAATTAAGCATGACACCTAATAAACATGATGGGGAAAGTGTCTGGTTGTTTTGCTCAGGTGTATTAGGGTTTGAAAGAGTGGGTGTTTCAGAGCCACTGTGGTAATTGCACTAAATGGCTGAAAGCTGGAAACATCCTCCACACTGAGAAATCAACAACACCTCAGTACTGTGCTTTAATTACGTACTAACTACCATATTCTGCTGACTGGTTGGTTAAATGTTAGTTTAATGCCTTTTTCATGCCTTTTTCAAGGGCAGTGGTGCGGACCTGAAGAAGAATTTAAACCTGCAATTGACAGATGGCTGGATGGACAAACAGATAGACAGATGGCTGGGGTGTCTGGGTGTTCATGTTACCTGTTTGACCTCAGCCTGTAGGTGCCGCAGCTGTACGCACTGCTCCAGGTGCCGTCTGTGCTGCTCTGCAGCTGTGTCCAGCTCTTGCTGTTTCTCATGCAGGAAATCCAGCAGGTCCTGCACCCGCGTCGCCATGTCAACATCACGATCACACAACAACTCCACACCTGGAAACAAAACATCAGACATATACTATAGAGATATGTCTAACACAAGGGTGTGAATAATCTCTACCAGAATGAAACTGAATCTAGCTTTTGTCATAAAGGTTTTTTTTTGGTACATTCAACAATCCGTCAAGAACACATTTAGGCCATATTTCCCCCGAAAAACAAACCATTGAGAAATTATACTTAAAATACAGAAACTAAAGCCTATTTTAGGACATACTGTGTCTTTCACATTAAGCCATTGTTATGAGAGTTCAGCACAATCTTCCACCCAATTCTCATTACAGTAATGTGAAAAAATTACATTATAGAAATTGGAAATATTTAGACCTCGTGAGAGTATTTGCTCTACTGCCTTTATATTATGCTAGTTATAACGAAAACGTATTTGTTTCCAGACATTAACTTTTTATTACTTTATTACAGTACTGAAAATCTAATGAGAATCATCACTGCAAACAATGAGAATTAAAAACAAACTCAAAAGTAACACCTGTAATATAAAGTAATATGATTTGTTTATTTTTTTATTTTTATTTGGGGGTGACATATGATGCACACATGTTCTAGACAGACATATTACTTTATTTAACTTTATTGAAGTTACATATGCATAACACAAATGTATGTGTTCAGATTTGATGGGATCGTGGATTGTTGGAAATGTAAAAAAAAAACTATTTTTGCCTTCAGAATAACATGCACTGATGAAACATGCACAACAAAAACAGGGACATTTATTATGAAAGTAAAAAGAACCAAATGGAGCACCTAAGCGTAATCAACAACACAAAACATAACTGATCTATAACAAAACCAGCTTGTCAAAAAGCTACCTGGGTCTAAACATTCCTACCACACACACACACACACACACACACACACACACACACACACACACACACACACACACACACACACACACACACACACACACACACACACACACACACACACACACACGTTGGTACAGCTATCATTATGAGGATTCTTCATAGCAATGATTTTTATACTGAAGGAACTACAGATTCAATCCCCTAAACCTCACAAAAACGTTCTCAATATTTACATTTTCAAAAAAACATTGTGTAGTATGTTTTTAAGCTATTTGAATTATGGGGACACTAGAAATGTCCTCATAAACCACATTTATAGTATAATACATAAAAGTCCTCATAAACCACTTAAACCTGCCTCCACACACACACACACACACATACTCACATTTGACACCTGTAGCCCAGAGTTGCATTGTGCTAAAGCTCTGTGTGTGCTCCAGCTTTGCGTTTGTATATGTGCCTGCACAGATGTCCAGAATTGAAATGAGGATTCGTTTTGCTCTCTGCAGGCTGCGTGTGCTGTCAGATGTCAAATCTCGGTGTGTGTGTGTGTGTGTGTGTTTCCAGTGATTTTACTAGGCAGTGTGAGTCTATAGGATTACAGTGCTGGGTTGGGGGGAGAGGAGGGCAGGCTGCCGGGTGTCTACTTGGGTCCACTGTGTTTGGCTTTAGAGTTTATCGTTTAGCTGTGGTGACTCCTCCTCCCTTAAGCCTTTTGTGAACTAAAACACACACACACACATACACAAACTCATCCCTGATGCCTCACTACAGTGATCTAGGGACCGCAATGGTTGGCTTACTAAAGCATCGCACAAACACACTCTGTTCCTCTGTGCTCATGCAAAGATCTTTTACCATTGCATGAGCACAGAGGAACAGAGTGTGTTTGTGCGATGCTTTAGTAAGCCAACCATTGCGGTCCCTAGATCACTGTAGTGAGGCATCAGGGATGAGTTTGTGTATGTGTGTGTGTGTGTGTTTTAGTTCACAAAAGGCTTAAGGGACGTCAACTCACAAAAAAAGTGACACATTAACACAGGACCCTTGACAGACCTGAGTTTGTGTGCCCTGAGTGTGTGTGTGTCCATGCGCACACTGTCACCTGTTCTTCAGTGATGTGCTATAAGAGTATGTGACTGTTTGCACACTTATTAAAAAAGAGGCAATACTATGGTACAGTTGTCCTTTGTAGCAGATGGTACAGAGTAATGAATGGTTGCCATATTCTTGCAGAATGGTATTTAAATTGTACCAAAAGGCACGTTAAAGAATACCATGGTACTACTACTTTATATAAAAATTAAAAAAACATGTTATTACCATGGTGCTAATATAAAAAATAAAAAAACATTATATTACCTTGCTGCCTTCTATTACTGTGGTACAATGTCCCAAATAAATAAATAAATAATAAAAAACGACATTATTACTGTGGTACAATGTCCCAAATAAATAAATAAATAATAAAAACTACATTATTACTGTGGTACAATGTCCCAAATAAATATATAAATAAATAAATAATAAAAAACTACATTATTACTGTGGTACAATGTCCCAAATAAATATATAAATAAATAAATAATAAAAAACTACATTATTACTGTGGTACAATGTCCCAAATAAATAAATAAATAAATAAATAAATAATAAAAAACTACAATATTACTGTGGTACAATGTCCCAAATAAATAAATAAATAATAAAAAACTACATTATTACTGTGGTACAATGTCCCAAATATATAAATAAATAAATAAATAATAAAAAACGACATTATTACTGTGGTACAATGTCCCAAATAAATAAATAAATAAATAAATAAATAATAAAAAACTACATTATTACTGTGGTACAACGTCCCAAATAAATAAATAAATAAATAATAAAAAACTACATTATTACTGTGGTACAATGTCCCAAATATATAAATAAATAAATAAATAATAAAAAACGACATTATTACTGTGGTACAATGTCCCAAATAAATAAATAAATAATAAAAAACTACATTATTACTGTGGTACAATGTCCCAAATAAATAAATAAATAAATAAATAATAAAAAAACTACATTATTACTGTGGTACAATATCCCAAATAAATAAATAAATAATAAAAAACTACATTATTACTGTGGTACAATGTCCCAAAATAAATAAATAAATAATAAAAAAAAACTACATTATTACTGTGGTACAATATCCCAAATAAATAAATAAATAATAAAAAACTACATTATTACTGTGGTACAATGTCCCAAATATATAAATAAATAAATAATAAAAAATTACATTATTACTGTGGTACAATGTCCCAAATAATATATATAAATAAATAAATAATAAAAAACTACATTATTACTGTGGTACAATGTCCCAAATAAATAAATAAATAAATAATTAAAAAAACTACATTATTACTGTGGTACAATGTCCCAAATATATAAATAAATAAATAATAATATAAAAAAAAAACGACATTATTACTGTGGTACAATGTCCCAAATAAATAAATAAATAATAAAAAAAAAACTACATTATTACTGTGGTACAATGTCCCAAATAAATAAATAAATAATAAAAAACTACATTATTACTGAGGTACAATGTCCCAAATAAATATATAAATAAATAAATAATAAAAAAAAAAAACTACATTATTACTGTGGTACAATGTCCCAAATAAATAAATAATAAAAAACTACATTACTACTGAGGTACAATGTCCCAAATAAATATATAAATAAATAAATAATAAAAAACTACATTATTACTGTGGTACAATGTCCCAAATAAATATATAAATAAATAAATAATAAAAAACTACATTATTACTGAGGTACAATGTCCCAAATAAATATATAAATAAATAAATAATAAAAAACTACATTATTACTGTGGTACAATGTCCCAAATAAATAAATAAATAAATAATAAAAAAACTACATTATTACTGTGGTACAATGTCCCAAATATATAAATAAATAAATAATAAGAAACTACATTATTACTGTGGTACAATGTCCCAAATAAATAAATAAATAATAAAAAACTACATTATTACTGTGGTACAATGTCCCAAATATATAAATAAATAATAAGAAGAAACTACATTATTACTGTGGTACAATGTCCCAAATATATAAATAAATAAATAAATAAATAATAATAATAAGAAACTACATTATTACTGTGGTACAATGTCCCAAATAAATAAATAAATAATAAAAAACTACATTATTACTGTGGTACAATGTCCCAAATATATAAATAAATAAATAATAAAAAACTACATTATTACTGTGGTACAATGTCCCAAATAAATAAATAAATAATAATAACAAACTACATTATTACTGTGGTACAATGTCCCAAATAAATAAATAAATAATAATAAGAAACTACATTATTACTGTGGTACAATGTCCCAAATAAATAAATAAATAATAATAAGAAACTACATTATTACTGTGGTACCATGTTAAAAAAAAGAAAATAAATCAGACGACATTACTGTGGTAACGTGTCCAAAAATAAATAAATAAATAAATAAAATGTTTTACTAATTTGGTACCATGTCCAAAAACCATGAGATTACTGTTGCACCATGTTCAAAAGCCATGATATTATTGTAGTACCATTTCCAAAAAACATGCTATATCTGAGGTTCTATGTCTGGAACCATGTTTCTGTAGATCCTCTCATTCTTGTATACAAGTGAGAGTGCACTTACCTGAGGCCTGCACCTCTGTGACATACTGCAGCAGCTCCTGTCCCTGGTGTATGACGTGGAAGGTGAGGTTGTTCATGGTGAGAGCTTTATCTGCGTGATGCTGCAGTCTCTGCTCAGCCAACGTCAGATCTTCAGTGTCAAACTCATTCATCTGCTGTAAGAGCTCCTCATTCCACGACTCCAGGTCTGAGATTACCTACACAACACATACAGGTAGACACAACAACATCATGACAGCTCCAAACTGATCTACATGAAATACAAATGATAAAACAACGACCACTCCCTTTGTCTGTTTAAGATACCAGTAAGCAAAAAAAGGTTGTGAACTTTGTTTATTTCCACCACTGTGTGGAAATACAAGAGCCAAGTTGCCAAAGTAGAAAAAAAACCCTATAGTAACATAAAAGTCAAATCAAATGAATAATTAAGTCAAATCATTTTTATTTGTGCTTTTCCCAATACACATTGTTCCAAAGCAGCTTTACAGACAATCAGTTGTAATGTCTGTAACGTCTCAAAAACATGAATAAACACTCCTGGAAACATAATAAATAATTTGATAAAACCTTACTTTCTATAGATAGGTATCATCCTGCTGTCCCCATATGAGGACATCTTTCTTTTTTTAGGAAAACTATCTGCTCTTCAAAAAAAAAAAAATATTACAAGCTACTACTTACAAAAGGGAAATGGCAAATGCACACAGCAGTCACGCTCAGGTCTCAAGAGGTTAAAGCTTAAAATGTCATGCATCATACTCCAAGTCTTCAAAAGGCATACGATAGATTTTGGTAAGAAACAACGAGAAATTTAGGCAACTTTTGAGAATTTTTTTTTATTGATGTCCTTTTTGCGTTCATGACAGCTATGAGAGAAGCTTGTTCACAGTAGCTAGAATGGTCATTCGAGAACTTGTATTGTTTAGCACTGAAAATTACGCAAATTCTCACGGGAATACTAATGCCAATGCATTAAAAATAAGAAAGGAATAAGAAATAAAGTCATATGGGTTTCAATGGACATGAGTGTGAGTAAATGAATTTTTCGGTGAACTATTTCTTTAATGAAAAATTGGTTTACATCATAAAATATAATGTTCTATATTTTAAGTTAGGCTGTCAACCGATTAACCATTTTAATCAAATTAATTAAATGAAATTCCGATTAATCAAAATGAATTGCATATATAGAAGTCAAAGTTTTATTCACATCCATATTACTGAACAAGCCTATCATTGGCCTATGGTCCACAGCAATCCATTTCACGAATGAATTTGTCAATCAGTCTGAGATACATTTTTATTTTATTGTTTATACACAAGAACAGGTTGAAGAAAAGGTTCTTGTACTGTCGCTGGTATCGAGCAAGCCTGAATGTGGCTTGATGTCTGTGATTGTGTACGGAAAACATGCTGATATGGTTTTCAAAAGACAACTTCAGCACAGTAACTCCTTCTCAAAATATTCATAGAATCACCTGCAAATAAAGCAGTTCACTGCCATCTTTTGAACACACAGGTAAGAGAGATTAAAGAGTTGTCCTGACAACAAATGGATAAAACCAGGAGCAACAGTAACCAAAGATCAAGCACTTTGCCAACTATTAAATAGACAAAACATGCACAAAAATCCACACTACTAACAGGGAGCCACACAAAGCACATATTAAATCCTGACCAACCTTGCTTGAATTACAAAATCACAAAAACACTACAGATGACAAAAAACAAGACTTCACACTGTAAAACTGAAAGATACTCGAGGAACCATTTGGGGTTCCTCAGATGCCCCACCCACCAGAGAACCGCCAAGACCCATTCAATTCCTGCTAACAACTGTCAACGGGTCCTCAATAAGCCCATCATAAGAGCATAAAGTATCTTTTAATTGTTCAAAACATGACATTTGCCATTGGCAGAGCAACAGGTATAGTTAAAAAGCATGATTTTAACAAATAAACCTCTGAAGTGACCTGTCAAAAGACTAAAGCACTCACTCTGCACCGCTGTCTGCTTTACAACTCTTAATTCCCGAATGTTCATGACCATCTTTGTCCCAGCTGTCCTGAGTTGAGGGTGAATAAGAACAGAACACAACTGCTTTCTCTGAAGTGTGAAAGGAGCGCTTGGGAAATCACACAACCACTGTTGTGCCCTGTGGAGCCAACCCGCCCTTCTCTGAGTAATAATGCTAACAGTACAACTACCTCACATATGATGTTGGAAACACATCTGTGCTCACCTACCCTACCAATTGCCACCTACCAGCCAACACATACTGGAAATTACATTTGTAAATCCAACGATGCTGTAAGTGCATGGTTTTGGGAACCCATATCAATAGTAACAGTACATGCTCCTTGAAAAGGTCCTCTTTAGTTTTACCTTTTCTGACTATCAGCAAATTATCAGTGGAACGTGAGCGCCCTCAAAAACTCCCCATGGAACGTGACACCCCTTGATCTGTATTGGATTATGTTGCAGAGAGAGATATCACTTCTACTACAAAAGAGCTGGCCCATATAGGGTTTCCACTGAACAAAACATTCAGCTATTATAACAGCCACCAGAGGTCAATCGCAAGGCATGAGGGACGTTCTGCAGACGAAGTGGAGCTTACAACTCATTTAAAATTCAACATGAAATCAAAATGGATCCTGTCTGCTTTCATAATACACAATCCTTATATTATTGTGAACGATTCATGACATTATGTACGTTAAATAGATTTGGCAAATGCAGTTTTAAGTTGCCTTTTTAAACAAGGAAAACAGCCAATAGGACTTAGGTTAGCTGTGAACCATGATTTGCTACATGCAATTGTTTGTTAGAAGCATGTGATATTACACTGGACAAAATAGTGGACGCACTCTTATACATAAAATGCATAAATATACATAAAATGTATTCTGAGTAAAATGGTTTTATAGTTTGGATTATTTGAAACTACTTTAATCGATACTTTACAGCTTATCCACGAAGCATTGTGGGAAAGCATAAACAGGGAAGGATACATAGGATGCTTTCTTCGATAGCTTAGGTGGGAGCATAATTAAGACACCTTTTCAAACAGCCTTCGCGTCAGGAGCGTGCCAATGATGTCTTAAAATGCTGCCTCTGGAGACAGCTCACTAGGATTTGGAACAGACCCATGGACTAAAAGCCACAAATCTCCAATTTTGATTTCATGGGGCCTTTAAGGGCTTTTGTACTTGATGAACTTGATTTGGCAAGGCTGTTAGTTTCTAAAACACCCTTTTGACAAAAGTATGACTCATGTTCACACATCCAGAGTCACAACCTTCTGTGACTCATGACACACACCTCTCAGATTAAATCAATTGTTGTCATCTTTTAGCCCCTGGTTCTTTTGAACAGATCAAGGACATCTAAGAAAGATAGAAGAGACAACACTGTGATGAACAACCTATTCACTTTAAAGTCAGTGTAACCCTGGAGAAACTATTGGCTATTTGAAATCTTAGTGAAAGCTGCAAGCTCAGTCTCAAAGCCTTGAGCCAAGTTTGAGACGAGCATGTTCATTAAAACTTGTTGAACACAAACGTAAAGTTGCGTATGTGCTGGGAATTTCATTTCACAATTCTTCCAGCATTCCTATAGAACTCCACCTTTATTTGTAATATATTGTGGTGTTTGCTAAGGCACAATTATTTTTCATACTTTGGGTTTAGGGATTTGAACACTTGGCTCTAGTGCTAAACTTCAAAATAAATGAAAAATATAAATGTGAAGACAAACTCTGAATGCTGGCAACACCTTTAAGTTTGAAGGTTATTTAGGACTGATAAAGTCTGAATAGGTTTAGGTAGTTTGGAAAGGATGGATGGATAGAAAGAAAAAAATGACAGACAGATGGACGGACCGACAGATAGATGTGTACTCACATCAATGGCATCTCGTTCAAAGATCCTGAGCTGGAGGAAGAGCTCTAGTTTGATCTTGCGTTCCTTAAACAGTTCCTCCATCTGAGCCTGAGCCTCGTCCAGCTGCTGCAGCACACTCTCGATGTGAGCCATAGAGCTGTTATGAGGAGTCTTATTGCTGGAGATTGCCGAGTCTCTGCCATTAGAAAGAATAGACAAAAGTGTGAGTGAGTGAGTGAGTGAGTATGAGAGACATCATTTTAGCAGAGTTAACTTAGTCTCTGCAGGTTAGGGGATGAGTTAAGTGTTTTGTGAGTGACTGTAGTAGCGTGTATGTGTGCATAAAAATGGATGGTATCAATTTGTGCTCTAAAATTGTTTTGGGACCTGAAGAGAGTAGAATTGGTACATTTAAATAGACGTATTGCACACATCTGTGTGTGTATTGATCTGGAGTTTACCATTACAACAGACTGTGTAGCCCCTGTAGACACAGAAATTGAATATAGGAAGTGGTAGAGAGAGTGAGAATGTGAGCAGTTATAGAATTTTTGTCCAAATGTTTTACAGAAATATTGGTGTTTCACTGTTTACCACAGTACACTTAACAGCAAAAAATAAGTTTCAGTTATGTTTTATGATGGGTGAGAAGTTAATATTAGAGGTGTCAAAAGTCAAAATACTGTTATTCTACAATGTTTCATTAGCTTTTTTTGGAAAATCCCTATTCTGAGACCAACATTTCTATCAATAACTCCTCACAGAGCTTTCAAACTACATCCACCAAACTCAGCACAGACCTTCAGACTGTTCCAAAATAATGTGCTTTCCATTTTCTAACTGAACAGACAAAAATCAGAAACATCCCATAGACTTAACTTAAAGGAACGTTCAAATGGGCCACCAAAATGCTCATTGATTAGAAAAATATCTGGTGATCTAATTTTTGAAGCTCCAAAAATCAGATAGTCAGCATAAACATCATCGATGTGATTCTACACGATCGATTTGGTGCATAAAATATCAATATTTAAGTACTTTTTAACACTAAATCAACACTTCCGGTAAGCTTCACGAAAAGGTAGAGATTACGCGATCTCTCGTGTGACGTATTACCGTTGCCATGATACGGACATAATCTCGTGTTATCCTCTCGGTTGAGAAATCCAGGATGAGCACACAAAAGCACCATTGTGAGTAAAAAACCAAAACCAACAAAGCTTCTGTACAGCATTCCTCCTCCTCACTTGTAAACAGCGCTGCTCTTCTAGGTGTGTCGCACGTGTGTCAGTTCTTACGCGTCAATGCGATTACATCATACGCGCTTACCGCTCCTGACCGAAAGCATTATTTAGACTTAAAAGTACTTAAATATTGATCTTTTCAAACAAGAAGTGATCGTGCCACTTGAGAAGACATTAATTTAACCACTGGAGTCGTATGGATGACATTTATATTGACTGTCTGTGATTTTTGGAGCTTAAAAAAAATCGGACCACAGCTCACCTGCTTTTTAAAGGACCTACTGAGCTAAGATATTTTTCTTAAAATGTGTTTTGGTGAAGAAAGAAAGTCATACACACCTGGGATATCATGAGAGTGAGTGAATAATGAGAGAATTGTAGTTTGTGTGTGAACTATCCCTTTAAGTTGCTCTAAAATCTCTTAGCAAGTATTTCTGTTTTAGTTGTCTAAATTTGTCTAAAATGTGATTGGCTCTTTTATATCTAAGGTGGGATTTCCCCTTCTATAGCCGCCATAATAAGCGTTCCAATTTCTCTGATTCATTTAAATACAGATGGTCCTTCTCAGGCTAAATAGTCTCTGCAGATGTGCAAATTATAAATTAATAGTATTTATCTTCAAGGACAATAGACCGAATTGTTGATAACGCATCCTCCATATCACATGCTTCTAACTAGCAATTGCATGTAGCACATTATGGTTCACAGCTAAACTAAAACCTATTCCTTTTCATTTTCCTTTTAAAGAAGGATTTTCCAGCCCAAATTCCTGTAAAATAAATAAATAAATCTGCACACATTAAATGATTGCTTAGCATAGCATATGTGCATGCTCGTGCTCTAGTTGATTGACAGGTGATTTCTGTATCTAAAATGTGATTGGCTCTTTTACCTGTAAGGCAGGACTTCCTTTCTACCTCTGTTGAGCATTCCAGTTTCCCCCATTCATTTTAATAGAAGTGGCCCGTCTCTGTCAAATAGTCTCTGGTTGCTCTCTCTTTCTCTCTTTTTGACCCCACAAGTAAAATAGCTTCACATCAGGGCTCAATATTCTCACAAACAGGTGCAAAAGGTGGCAGTATGGCATCTGTGCAGTGAGAGTGTACAACAGACCTCAATTCAATGTGCCCATCATTAAACTTGATTTGCATATGTAATTGTTTTTGTGTGTGTGTTTTACAAGGACAGTTTTGTAGGTTACAAACTGGTAATTACAAGGGTACTATGCTATAAATGTGGTTTATGAAGACATTTCTAGTGTCCCCATAATTCAAATAGCTTAAAAAATATATTAAACAATGTTTAATTTGAAGATGTAAAAATGCAAGAAGTTTTTTGTGAGGGTTAGGGGATTGAATCTGTAGTTTGTACAGTATAAAAATCATTATGTCTATGGAGAGTCCCCATAAGGATAGCCGCACCAACGTGTGTGTGTGTGTGTGTGAGCATTCTCATGAACACAAGTGAGCATCATGGCTTTCCACTGAAATTAAGCACTCTGAATGACTGACCAGTACCTTAGCTGCTGGATAAGATCCTCTCCTTCTTTTATGACGTTGACGGTGACCTGCAAGGTGGTTTGCTGCTGCTGACCGAAGCGTTTGATGAGCTCCTGCACTGCCTCCACTGACTCAGCATAAACATCATCCAAAAGCTCCTTCTGAAGCTCCTCCAACCACGTCCACAGCTGCAGAAGAATGACATCATCACCAGCCAATCAGATTACAGACTTGACAAAGTTTGAACCAATCAGTGAACTTCTTAAAATGTTCATTTTGCATTAGATTTTCATTTTTTAGAATAATTTTTCTTTTCTAGATTTTCAATGAATTTGATTACAATCTAGAAGTCCACTGACTGCACAGGGTGCATGTTGACAAATTATTTTAAAAAATTGTGCTAAATATACATATAGTGGCCCCCCCCCAAAAAACTTTTTTTCTCAAGATCACACAGGTCTCCAAGCAGAGGAACCACAAGTGTAGTTCATCACATTACCTAAAAAAAATTGTCCACTAATGATTGACAACCAAAAATTGGCATGTACTTTGTTCTTAATTTTGAACAGTATATATATATTGTTTTATAATTTTAAGGTGCACTCAGTAATCTTTTCCCCGTTAAAAAAGTTTTACACCAAAATAAATTAATTGTAATTTTGAAACAGGTATAAAATAATTATCACTCACATGAGATATCAGTATGGGGCAGGGGTGCCCACATGGAGGCTGCCATTTCAGAATCACATGACCAGCTAAATACTACTGGTTTAATCTAGTAACCGTCTTGTTATTGGAAAATTTCGCTCTTGTATTAAATTAATCATGACTGACTGTGAATAGTGAAATTCTGCAATGGCATCTGTAACTGAAAACTGCTGATTTTGAATGATGCTGCATCCACACCACTAGGTGTCACTGTAAGTCCAAGACGACAGAAGCAAAACATTACTGAGTGCACTTTAAAACAGACCAACCTTCTTTTTTCTTAAATGTTCTTCTTGAAAAAGAGTGCTTGTGCTATCTTTCTTTAAAATAAATGCAACTTGGATTGATCATGTGTTTTTTTTATCTGATGCACTGACATTTTGACATTTACATGTATAAGTCTTCTATTTGGGACCACTGTATAAAAATGCACAAACATAACATGGCAAACAGGCAGATGGACTTCAACTGCCATCAAACTCCTGGTGCTGTCATTACTTGTGTGAGCTCACAGGATTAGCCATCTGCCTATTTGGGCATGTCAAAGACAGGCTTTTCTGCCACGGCCCCATTCCACACCTCCCCATCGTCTTTTTCCACCTCCACCTTGCTCTACTTGTCTCGTTCTTCAAAAACTCAAGCCTTTAAACCCTTTATCAAAACTTAGCACTTATAAAACACATTCTTAAAAACAGAGATGTCTGTATAACCCAGCCTGACTCTGATAGCAGATCTGGCTAACATTGCTAACATTGCCATATGGTGACATTAAAGAGAGCATTGTTTGCTCGCATTAAGCATGGCATGAATCCTGTACACAGTGTCTACTCATTATAATTTACTGTTTAAGATATGTAGATGGACCAGGAGGAGTGAGTTCTGAATTTTAAAGCACATGAAATGGTAAATATCTGAGGGCCCCAAAATGTTAGTGGCTAATATGTCCAGTAAGGAGCACAGTGTCTTGTGAAAATGCAGCTAGACAAATGACAACTTATTCATTTAAGGCCTTTTGACACTTGTTATTGACAGAGGCAGTAGAAAGGGGACAGAAAATTATTGGTCAGAGAGAAAGGGTTTTTTTAAGGCAAAATGCAGGCCAGAATCAAACCTGCATCGTTTGCAATAGCACCCCAGGTCAACATTTTGGGAGCACATGTGCTAACCACAGTCTTACCTCTTTGCTGTGAGAGTGGAAGGCCACTGACATGTCGAGCAGGACTTTGCGTTGCTCAACTCGTCTAACGAAATCCTGGATGCGGTCCTCCAGCTGGTGGGCAGCCTGGTAGATCTCTTCAGGGTCACACTCGCCCGTCTGTGCTAGCTGCTCTGCCGCCTCCAGGAGTTTGTCAGCGTTAGTGTAGGTGTTCTGAGAGAAATGCAAAAATAGTGCAGTCATATGCCTGTGTTAGTTAACAAATAGAGGAGTGCAGTCAAGTGGAGTAAGGAGTAAGTTAAGGGAACAGTTCACCTTAAATATGTAAAAATAGAAGAAAAAAAGTCAGCTTGACTGGCTAGCTTTGACTGTGGCTCGTGGACAGTAAATAGACAGATGTGCAGAGCCAAAGTGATGCCAAGTAGCCAAGTGACTCTTCCTCATTACCTGAGCCACTTCTTCAAAGTCCTCATGCCGTTTCTGCAGTGCTCGAGCCCTGTGCAGAGACTTCCCCACCCCTGTGTGCTTACTGAGGAATGCCTCACCATGATTCTCAATCCAATCTAGAACCTGCACGAGAAGACATTCACAAAACATATAACACCAAGAGAAAAGACCAAAGAAACATTACCTAGGATCCTAAAAACAACAACAGATGAGACATGTAAGCTAAGGGTTGTGTGTAAATGCAGAGGTGAATATACAACTGTTAGGAAATTAAACATTTACATTTATGCATTTGGCAGATGCTTTTATCCAAAGCGACTTACAGTGCACTTATTACAGGGACAATCCCCCCGGAGCAACCTGGAGTTAAGTGCCTTGCTCAAGGACACAATGGCGGTGGCTGTGGGGACTGAACCAGCAACCTTCTGCTTAACAGTTTAGTGCTTTAGCCCACTATGCCGCCACCACCACTCCATTAATAAAATTAAACATGTATCGTTACTCCGTGTAAGCTATAATAAATTCATATGACATCTCCTTTCAGGGTTCACACACCTTTTGACCTATTTCGAATTTCTATGACTTTACAAGTGATTTATAATCTGAGAGCGTAAGGATGGTTCTCACAAAGATACATTTTAGCCTAACTGAGTTATACTAGAAACATTTATAATCTATTATTATATATACACTTATTAACCTTTATTAATACATTTATATATATATATATATATATATATATATATATATATATATATATATATATATAAAATATTTATTAAACGTTTATTATAAATAAACCAAAGATAATATTAATTTCTTTTCAAGGCCATGTTCAGGCCATCATAGTTTTAAAATAAATTACCCAGAAACTATATATACAGTATATTAACTTTCATTATATAAAGATTTTGCACTAGCAAAGAGCAATTTCTAGTTATTTAAATATTTTAAAGTAGGGCATAACTAGAAAAATGTGTTCACTATAAATTTCCATGACTCCTTAGCATTTGTATTCATTTTATTTTAAAGTTTAACATTTCTTTGATATTTCCAGATGTCCCATGACCTTGGGGACCCATCAAACAGAATCTTTCAGTCATTTTGCAAATTAGTATTTTTTTTTAATGAAAATAAATAAATAAAATGATTTAAACATTTACTTTTTTTTCCACTTTTTATCAACATTTTCATTAATATCTTCAGATAAATTGTCCAAAAATATTAAGGGCCAAAAATACTAAAAGCTGATATATATATATATATATATATATATATATATACACACACTTTTATGTTATTGTTTTAATGGTTTTAACTTAACATGTAACATTTGGTAGACGCTCTAAATCAATTAATTGTGTATCAAATTTAATAAAAAAATAAACAATACATATGGTTCAAATTTTGTAAGGGTTGCTCCTCTAGATCAACTGGTGGAGCACTACAATTGCAACTCTGGTTGTACATTTGATTAAATTTGGATCTACAACAGCATCTACAGTACAAAAAGCATAAATGCAATTTAGTTAGTACAACTTCAGTGTAACACCACCAGGGGGCACCTGAGAGCCACTGCGACAGCTCAACGCCTCTATAAACATCAGCACCACACGCGCAGTGAGGTCATCCTGCAGATTAATAGAGCAACACTCCCATGTCTGCTCTGAAGCCGTGTCGAGAAACTCCTAATTATGTTTAATAAAGATTTTGACTGTTGCGAGTAGTAGCTGTGGCATAATTTTGCATGGCCATCAGAATGTGCATACAGGATTTTACCAATAAGTATAGCGTATTTCAAGATATTGCAAGCATATCAAGTTATATTTCCCCCAAAAATGAAAAGACTGTCATAATTTGCATCACCCTTATGTTGCTCCAAACCTCTTTAACTTTCTTAAACTTCCATGGAACACAAAAGGAGATGTTACCTTTCACTTTCACTACATCTCTTCCATACTATGACAATGAATGGGGATTAAATGATGTCTAAGTAAATAATTACTTAATTTTCATTTTGGGTGAACTATCCCTTTAAGTGAATATTAAATGTTTGTTGTTTCTGAGATGTCTCTTAAATCCCAATGTATGGAATGCATCATTCCGGCTTCTAAAGATTCCATGGCACACTGCGAAAAAACACATCGAGTCCTGTCCTCATTCATATTTCATTATAACACCTTTGATCTGGATGGATGTGCCACACAGAAAAATTCAGAGCTGTGTGTGTGGTGACATATGTCAGCACAAGTGTGCGTGTGTGTTTGTGTGTGATTAAAAGGAAATCATTTGTTGTGAAGATGCCCTGCTCTCGTGGCTGTCTTCTGATGTCTAGAAGGTTTCAAGGTCCCCTATGCCTGCATCATTTTATGGGGCAAACCCTTAACATAATGAGCCTGCCAAAAATGGTTACCATGACAACCGATACTGAACGCCTCTGCTAAAGGAACACTGAGATAAAAAAAAAAAAAGAACAGTGTGGGACAGGCCGAGTGTGAAAGAGAGAGCGAGAGAGAGAGAGAGAGAGAGAGAGAGAGAGAGCGAGAGAGAGAGCAAGGCAATTGGCTGCTGATGTTAAAAAGGATAACATGGAGAACATTTCTCATTTAAAAAAGTCCCTGAAGGGGAAGAATATAACAATTTAATGCAGTGTTGCCTAAAATCTGACTTTTTAATTTATATTCTGTTCTCAAGTGAACGGTGAAATCCTATTTTAAACAGATAAGAATTCACATTATATTCAACACCATGATGCCTCAAGGCATTCTGAAATAAATAAATAAATAAAAAACCTCAACCACATGCACCGCATTTATTTTCAGGACTTGGGATTTCGGTGCTTTTAGTGTCATATATATTCACATGTAAACTTCATAGAAGCTGATTAACCAGTTTTATGTTTTTGATATGATTGTCTATA
The DNA here is from genome assembly GCF_025860055.1 of Xyrauchen texanus. Classification (NCBI taxonomy): domain Eukaryota; kingdom Metazoa; phylum Chordata; class Actinopteri; order Cypriniformes; family Catostomidae; genus Xyrauchen; species Xyrauchen texanus. Next base: position 14,226,058 of record NC_068292.1, on the reverse strand, counting down.
CTGAAAACACCGTACTGCCATGTGTTATAGTGATTTTAACAAGGGAAGGCATGAAGTGAAGTGGCGAAAGCTAAAAACTGCTTGAGAGGCAGAGCAAATTATTACACTTTGACAAACAATTTTTAATTTGGAATAATGCTCTAGGACCAAGAACATGGATTAATAAAAAAGTAAATAGGATCAATTCTGATTTCATGGAGTGAAAGGGGCTATCTCATGTGGAAGAGACCAATGGGCCAGGGGTCTGAGACTAAAAGCATAGTAATAAAACAAAATTTTGGGGAGGCCTAAATCTCTTTGTCATGATTTAATTATTTTATTGTTAGCACTTTCTTTTACAGTACTGTTCTACGTTTGCTCACTATATAATGACAACAACTACAATAATTACTAGGTACTAACCCTAAACCGAACCCCAACCCTAACATTAACTCATATTATATACATGTAATTACCTAATATTAATCAGTACTTTCTTGGGTAAGTACACTGCAAGTATACTAAAAGTACATGTACTGTAAAAAAAAGTGCAACCATTTAATTAGCTTACTTGTAGATATCGTACATTGATCCAAAAAGCAGAAAAGATGGCTCACAAATACCCGGATGACCGGTCTGATACGGAGGTGCAGTTGTTACAGAGAAATATCAGACCGCAAGATGGCGCCACTGACCAATCAAAAACTAGTATACCAGAGAGCCGTGTAATAAACTGCTTTAGGTTGAAAAACAAAATCAGTCCTACGCAGACCTCTACTTCTATGCTCTGACAACTCATAAACTTTAAAAACAAACATTGGTATATCACTATACCAAAAACACCAAGATTAACTGATACTCTCTTTATACAGAGTTTATACATAAAAAGTAGCAGACATATTGAGTATTTTTATGACTAAGTGTATGACCTGCTGGACGTCCTGTTGGAAGACACAGAGCTGTAGGCGTTGATGGAGGCGGAGTTTGCGGTGCTGCCAGATGTTCTCCAGCTGCCTCTGGTGGTGCAGCACCTCATGAATGATATCCAGGACATGGTGCACTGCCTTGGAGTAGTTAGCCGAGGATGTCAGCGAATCCGCACTGCCTGGGGTCAAAGGACGCTGTAGCTTATCTAAAAGGGCTTTGCCATCCTGACTTACCTGAGGATGTCAAGGCAAAACATATTTTAAGACCTGAAGATCTTATTCACAGAGGAAAATCACAGTCTTACTGATTATTCTTTGCTTAGTTCTTGCTCCGTTTCTAAGAGAGCAGAGTTTACTATTGACAAACACAAGCAAAAACAAGTCTCATGTGTTGACTGACATTTTGAGTAACACTCTTTGTGGTGAAGTATCCTTACAGCATTATTTTTGACTAATGGACACAGGAGATCTGTACCTCAGAATAGGCGGCACTGATGTGTTCATAGACACTCTGGTGGTGGTGGATGGTGTCTTCTAGGTCCTGTAGCTCAGAAGGAAGTTCTCCCTCACCACAGGCCTTACACCATGAGTCCATGTTGCTCATATACTGGAAAAGAGACAAAATGCAATCAGCGTGACACATCCACTAAACAATATACAGCAACACTCAAAAACTACCTCAGGGGTTCTCAGAAACTGAAAGGCATATAGTAGCCAGTAAACTACTATATCCACAACCAAAACTGTATATTCTTCTTTGTTTGTGAGTTAGGGTAGAACGGGGCTAAAGGTTCCCTGGAGTAAAAAGCTCCTTTAATGAGATTTTCTCCCAAAACACTAAATAGCAACAAAAACTACCACAGGACTTTCCTTAAACACTTGTTTGTCACTATGAACTGCAAACAATTCCTCTTCCACGAGATCATTGTGTACATTGTCTAAAGGTTGATTTTGAGGCATATTTATAAAACATATAATATTTTTTTATATTGCAACTTTATTTAGCGGATGGACGGATGGATGGATGGATGGGCTGATCCAAGCACAATGGAGATTAATTTGTTTATAGAATACTTAAGATGTAATGAAATATAGATATATTCAGAATCAAATTTAACCCCATTATTTCCCCCTCCCCAACACCACCCTGTCCCTAATCAAATATCCCTGTGGTCAAAGCCTAAATTACACAATGCACACATGTAAACAAACAAACAAACAATAAATATTAGAGAAAATTAAAAATATAAAAATCAACAAACAACTTTTCAAATGCTGCTACCCTTACCAATTCGGCAAACCATTATTAAAATGAGGGAGCGCCAATTGACTTTCATTTTCTAAGAATTATCTGTCTGCTAATCATTACACTAGTTTAGACCCAACTTCTTGTATATTTGTCACCTACTTTAATAACCACCCCATCACCCCAATATACATAGTCAGGGACAGAATGAAATTTAAGTATCTAAAACCTCACAGATAAAATTCAGGACTCTTATCCAGAATTCTTGAACCTTCGCTCAAAACCACAAAGCATGAGCTATGTCTCCATCCTCCAACTAACATCACCAGCAGGTAGTTGTGTCTTTTAAACCAAGCCTAAACAATCTAGAGGGAATCTGGTAGAAATTATGCTTTAACAGAATAATGCATACCTTTGCATCTTTAGACATAGTTAACTTTTTTTTTTTTCATTCTTTCCTACTCCCCATCCTCAAATACCAAGTTCAAATCTCTTAAGAGCGGTTCAGACCCTGTAACTAAGAATCTGAATCAACAAGGAATAATACATACCAAAGACTGTGAGCACCATACAGATGCTGTCTGCAGTTTTAGGGAGGCTGTGTACTACCCCCAAATATAGTACAAAGTAGATGGCGCATCTATAAATACCTAAAATTTGAGACCTAGAAATACCAAATTGCTGTGCTGTATTTTCAAATGATCTCAAGTCTGCATTTTCATAAAGGTCACCAAATGTAGCAACACCCCTCTCCATCCATTCTTTCCAGAAAAAGGGGGACTTGTTAATACACAATTTGGGGTTCAGCCATATCATATGCTTGAGGAAACATTTAGCGGAGTATCAAAATTGAACATACGGGAAACCTTTGTCCATCCTGAATGTAAGTGTGTGATGCATTTTTACTTCTCCAGGCAATTTGATAGAAACATTTTGCAATGGTGAGATTGGGGCAAGGACTGCTTGTTCAATGTAGTACCAGGGAGGTTCTTTCTCAGGTGGAAGAGACCAATGGGCCAGGTGTCTGAGACTAAAAGCATAGTAATAAAACTAAATTTTGGGGAGGCCTAAATCTTCTTTGTCAATTAGTCTGTTACTTACTGAAAAGTAACCAAGGTAATTTACCATTTCAAAATAAAAGACTTCAAATTGTTTAAAATAAGAAAGAGGAACGTTCAGAGGGAGAGACTGTAGTAGATAATTAAACTTGGGGATACATTTTTATAACATTGGCCTTCCCTGCCATAGACAAATGTAGTGAAGCTCACCTATCCACATCACACGAGAACCTTTTCATTAATGGGTCAAAACGAACAAAATTTCTCAAATTTGCTTGAAATAAAATGCTAAAATACCTAATGCCTTGCTTGGGCCATTGAAAGGTGCCAGGTTGGCGGGGCAAGATGCTGTCAGAGCAAGAGCTTCCAATTTAAACCAATTAACCCTGTATCCTGAAAATTTGGAGAAAGAATTAATAATTTTATGGAGGCTAGGTATAGATCTACTAGGGTTGGGGACAAATAATAATAATATATCATCTGCATAAAGTAGAAGTTTATGCACCACACCTCCTGCTACAATGCCAGGAAAATCATCCTCTTTTCTTATTTCAGCTGCTAATGATTCCAGGGCAAGACAGAACAATAAAGTGGAGAGAGGGCAGCCTTGACGGGCTCCCCTACCAACAGAAAAAATCTGAAATGAATCCATTAGTTTGCACTGCCACTACCGGTTGTTTATAAAGTAACTTAATCCACCCAATATAAGTGTTCCCAAACCTGTACATTTCCAAAATCTTAAAAAGATTTCCCATTACATCCTATCAAATGCCTTCTCTTCGTCAAGTGAGATGGCAGCAATCATACTGACCACATAATATTTATAAAATGTCTAATATTATCACAAGAACTATGACCACGAATAAACCTCACTTAATCTATATATATTATAAATGTAATTACTTAATCGATTAGCCAGAATTTTAGAATAATTTTTTACATCTAACTGGATCAGGGAAATTGGATGATAACTTTTAAAACTTATTTGGGTCTTTATCTTTTTTAAGAATTAGAATGATCAGGGCTTGCGTCATTGTTGGCAGTAGTTCACCTTTCTCAGTCAGTTCTGTGACATAAGATCTAAAACATTATTCAGCAAAACCATCTGGCCCCAGTACCTTACCTGTTGGCAAGACTCAAAATTAATATCGGAGTCAAGAAAGTATTTTTGATCATTCGTCAATTTAGAGAGTTCTAACGGCTCTACAAATTTGCTAATATACATAGCGGTAGACACAGACGTAGAGCTATAAAGATCTAAATATAATTCTTTAAAGGTTTTATTAATATCTGTGGCAAAAGAAAATATATTGTCTCCAGAAGACTTCACTGAAGGAATGGTGGAAAAAACTCTCTCTGTTTTATGTATCTGGCCAGAGTTTCCCTGCTTTGTCCACAGACTCAAAGTATACCTATCTCGCCCTGAATAACCAAAACTCTATCTTCTGTTACAGAATAGTATTGTACCTCTACTTTATCTGATTCAACTCTCTAAGACCATTGGATGACATTCAGCACTTCAGCTCTGTTTCAGCACTTTTAATACTATTTTCTAATTCTAAGAATTCCTGTGCTTTGATCTTTTAATGAATAAGGCTTATTATATGATACACCCCCTAAGAACTGCCTTAAGGGCCTCCCATGCCACACCCACAGAGGACACTGAGGACCAATTGGTTTCTACATGAACACTGACTTGTCTTTAACATTTGTTGAAATGCTGGGTCCTGTAGAAAGGATGTATTAAAGCACAATCTATATGATTTTCTATTCTCTATATATGCGGCAACATCTCTAAACACACCAAAGCATGATCTGAAACTAAAATGTTCCCCATTGATCAGTCAGTGGCAGATGGAATAAGTGACTTATATGAATGTGTGTCTGGAGTAAATCTTATGAACTGATGAAAAAAAGGTGTAGTCTCTCCCAGATGGATTCAGGAGTCTCCAAATGATTGTAAGACTAAGATTTTTACACATCCTCTGTAGTGTCAATGCTGCTCTAAATGTTCTACACACCATTGCATCACTATGATCAAGGACTGGATCCATTAAAAGATTGAAGTTTCCACTCAAAACCATATCATGAAGGATCCCTTCATCATTGTAACTTTCCCTCAAGATCTATAAAAAAGTTCTGATCATTAGTGTTGGGTGCATAAATATTAACCAAAAAAGATTTTGCCCCTGTATTTCAGCCAAAACATTAATGACTCTTCCTAAAATATATTTGATCTGTTAGAGACATTTAAATTGTAAATGCTTACTTATCAGTGTGATGACTCCCCTGCTCTTACTCGAACCAGCACTACAAAAGACATGCCCACCCCATGCCCAGCCAAGTTTTTCAGCTTCTTGTGGAAAAAGGTGTTATTCTTGAAGGAACACTATATCACATTTTTTAATCTTAAGAAAAGATACCACCTTCCTTCTTTTTATAATATGTGCCAGCCCATTAATATTCCACGTGGAGAGAAAAATGTTACCTATATTAAAGTGTGACATATTGAAATGCAAAAACAATTGTGTACCCAAGGTTAAATTATACGGACAACTATGCAACATTGATGTAACCACAAAATCCCCAACAACCCACAGAACAGAAAAAATAATACACTTCAACCCTGTGCATAACAGCCCCAAATGGATAGAAGCTGACCAAGAGCTCTGTGCATGCGCTCTATCTCAAGTAGGTGGCCCAATGTGTCAAAAACTTCACCATATCTTGACCTTCCTTTCTCTCGGGATTCCAATGAAACAAACATTATTACATCTACTCTTCATACTTCCATATCTTCTAGTTTTTCCCACACCCATTCCATATCAGCCTTGGAAGCAGGCGGTTTACCCTGTAGCTCTCATTCGGCCGACTTAATATACTCGACCCATTTATCAACATCATCCATTCTTGTGATCAGGGTGGAAAGTTTCGTCTCCACAGATGTGATCGCTCGACATATTTCTGCTGCAAGGCCCTCCATGTCGGTTGAGATTTTTGTTAGTGCTGAATAAATGTTTGAGATATCCCAACCTATGTCACGAAGCTCACTGTCACTATCAACTGGACCTGTGCCATCTTGATCCTGCGAGGCATCCGACGTATGAGAACGTAATTGCATTTAAATGTCCCCACAGCGATGATGATTAAAAATATTTCTACATCCTGCACTCCCAGCGCAGTTACTACTACTAAAGTATTGATACTTCTGATACGGATGTGGTATCAAGAATATCGATCCTCACATAAAAATATTGATTCTGAAGTTTTTTTTAACAAGTGATCTTATCATTTAGATAACATGAATATTAATGCATCTCATAAGCTTCGAAGTGGAAAAAAAGGATTTGCATGGCACAGGAACTATTTTTCCTTCCCCTCATCTTTATGTGCAGAAATGCTAAAATACACCAGCAGACAGACATCACTCACCCTTTCAGTCACAGCACTCGTTCAGAGATAGAGCAGTGCTTTATGAGGTAATGACAGAAAAACAGCATCTGGAGATATTTCACACAAAGTAATGACAAACCTAGATGTGACATGTATTATAATGGGCTTGTGTGACCATTTTTATAAATTCAGGTGTTAAAACAGTGATAATGATCTTTAATCCTTGTTAATAAATGATACCCTTAAGAAAACCATCCATGGATTTACTGTAGTCATTTTGTATTAACCATGATTATTTTTTTGGCAGTAACCAAGGTTTTGATACTGTTAACCATGGTTTTGCTACAGTATTACTGTAGTATCCATATTGTAACTTGGTTTTAGTAATAGCAGCCATATAATATTTCTATGGTTAATTGTGTGGTTTTATATGTTGCTTATAACAACACATTTTTAAAAGATAAACAAAAAATATTTGTAAAAATGTAATTTATTAGAGGTATCGATATAGGCGATACTGGCCTAAAAGTACTTGGTTTCGGATCAAAAATAAAATAAGTGGTAAAATAAGTGCCCACAGTCTGTGTACTAACCATCTGACACTTATAGCACACAAAATTCTAAACACTTTCTCAGTCCAGTCAAAAAAAAATCTGATTGGCTGGCTTCTACAGGATTTCCGAGAGCCTAGTTTGTGCTGGTCCAGATGGTAGCATGTGTCAAGTTCACAAGGTTCAGTGTTAATACAATAAGCACTTTTGAGGACTAAATAATCACATAATTTGCCCACATTTGCCAGATTAGTGACATTAACTCTTTTAAAGTTATTCAGCTTTTGGTTTCAGGCATGTATCAGAAAGTAATGCGGATATCCATGAGTAGAGCTGCATATTCTGCTTTGTTTACTAGTTATGTCTGTGACATATTCTTTGATAAGGTTTTCTGTGCTGTACTTGCACTCGCTACACATTGTCCTCTATTTTGCCATACATTTTCTTTGCAATAGCTCAAGGAGTCTCACACACAATTATATAAATTATTTAATTTCTCATGCCGGACTTTTATTATGGTATGAGACGTCTCCGATAACCCCGCCCCTAAACACCACACGTCCAACCCGGTGATTGGTCGCTTTAAAAGCCAGTTTGATGGCTTTTCCTGCCTAAGTGGGCGACTCTTTGCCAATGTTAGCTGCGATAGATCCCAGACATTTGCTGTTATCTATGCGAGACCAAGCGTCACGTGAATCCGCTCCATCAATATTCAATCAAAATAAATGTATTTCTCGAATCTTGATACACTTTGTGATCCTTAAGGTGTGCCTTTATGGTACCCGTTGTACCATATATCTGTGAAGAAATCAGGACTTTTTACTTTTGAATGTACAGAAATTCCTGTAACAAAGTCTATACACTTTTTCCTCTATTATTTCCTGATTCAATGGGTTATTATAGGTGTTATGTATTAAATGGATAAAAACTGTCACTCTAGCTCTAAACAATGTTTATCCAAATGTCTCAGTTGATATAACTGCCTTAGACTTTAGCAAAAACAGCTTTGTGCCGCCAACCACTGCGTGTATTAGAACAGTGTATTATTTCAAAAGAAAGAAAAAAAAAACAAAACATTACAATCTGTACAAATACAAATTCTCATTTTGTTGTGCCCTAATAAAATCTAAATAAAATAATAAACAGACTAAAAGCAAAATAAAAGAAGAATAAACATAGTATCAGCCAAATAATGACACTGACAGTAGATAAATACTCAGAGATTAAGAAAGTATAGAAAGATCAAAGGAAATTATTTCATTAATTCCTTTAAGCACACAATATTATCTGCATGATTCTACTTAAAGCCAAGCAGTGTTTCATACATCGAACACACAGATAAACATATTTATAGTTTTATAGCTTCTCATTTCAACATCATTGATTTCATAATGGAGACAAAGCATTAGCTTTGCATAAACATTATATGTCTATAGGTGCTTCTCAAACAGAAGGCTGCAGCCTAGTTAGGCTGTATCCTTCCTAGATCAGTCCCTAGGAGGCTGTAGGCTAGATTCCTCCCCAGCATTCAGCGCTACAATGAGACAGTCTAGTAAGTGCGCATGGCGAACCATATGCTTAGAACCATGCAATATTTTACTTTGCTTAGAAATCCCATATACTTCAGAAAACAAGAAATATGTCCTTTTTTATTTCAGAAACATTTGTTCTTCACAAAGCAAGAGTCACTCAATAAAAACCTTATAGTAAACATTTTGCAACACTGATCTTAGAATTTATATATAAATCCTTTCATTAATGACAAAACTGAACCGTGGACTTTTCAGATTCATATAACTGACCTTTTATTCATTGTATTTATTTATTTTTGGTGCTTTGTAATATCTGTAGGTATGTAGGCAAGTATAGGCCTCACCTGGTCAGTTTTCTGGTGGAAGTTAGCAGACATTTCCAGCAGCGTGCTCCTCTCGTCCAGAGCAGCTGCGAATGCTTTCCACTCCTGCTCGAGCTGACCTGAGATCTGCTGGATCTGCTGTGTGGCATAATGACCCGACTCCAGCAACCTGTTCCCCACGGACATGATCCGAGTGATGTTCACATACACATTCTGCAAGAGATCAAAACAAAGACTCTGAGCCCTGTACATACTACATAATATCCTAGATGGACTGTTAACAAATCAAATTGCAAGTAAATTGCTCATAACAATGAAGTGTGTCATTTTTTCAATGTTAAATAGTTTTTCCTATGTCTACTGTCCCAGTTTAATATGCAACTATAAGTACGCCATCGGTTGATTGATTTCCCTGAAAAGTGTAAACACAGTGGTTCTGTGCCGCTATCAAAACATTGCCCAGTTTGTTTGTGCACCCTGACCAGACCGACCTGGCAACTGACATGGTAACGTTTGCTCAACCAATGCTACAAGTTTGGGGTGGGACTACTTGTTGGTTCGGCCAATAGCAAACAAGGAGTATGGGAAATCTGTCTGAAAACAATGATTATTTTTGGAATTTTGTTTGGTGAAGCAAGTAGATCAGAAGTTACACACTTCAGCTTTAAGGTGTAGAGATTTATTTAAATAATGCATGATTATGCGGTATAGGTGCTGGTATAAAACAACCAATTTAAATGCTGTATTGGTAAAAAGGTTTTAAAAAGGTTTTAAAATAGTTCTATTGTATTCTACTATTTCATATTCTCTATTAAAACAAACATTACGTGAATGTGAATTATCAGTTGTACATCTGTTCCTTATATGACCATGATCAATCCAGACAACGTTAAATCTGATACTAGATCAGCTCTTCCACACTCGCAAACCTCATGAATAAAGTTTGTTCTCTCTGAAGTAATGGGACTGGCTGTAGTAAGTGTGTTCTTTGAGGAGAACTAAAGTCTTGCGCATGAGCGCGCTGGCAGAACGCAGCACTCTGGTTGCATGCTGTTTCCTCACATGGGGGTAATTACACAGCAAAGAGGCATTCACATGTGTACAAGATCTATACGCAGAGAGCTGCTGGATGAAAACCTGATGGGAGTTTGGTGTCAGCCAGAGTGCAACAATATAATGAAGTAGTCGTGTATGTGCACGTGCAAATCTGGAGCACAATCACACGGTCAAAAATTATGCACACGCTTAAACTCTGTAGTGTCAAATCTAATTCTAATTTATTCAATGCATTTACATACACAGTTATAACTGAGCTACAGTGGGTTTTTGTGAAGTCGAGCTACAGTCTTTATCGGTCTGACAATTTGTGTATTCGAATATTTGCAGGGAGGATGTTAAATACAGTCGCACTTCAACTCTGTCTTTCGGAGCATGTGCACAATGAAAGGTCAATTGTGGTCTGATTAATGTGTATGCATGCAAAAATACAGGAATCAAACTTTTAAAGTGCATGTGAATGTATCGCACGCCTTATACAAAGAATGCACGAGGGATATCCATCTCCTCCAATTTCAGTGATTTTGTTTTCTTAAGAAATACTTAAGACAATGTGAGTAGTAATCCCTTTTGCATAATTCATTAGCACAATGCTAAGGGGTTGTGGGTGGTAAACAGAGCACTACTATGCAGTTGCTAAGGAACGTTGAATGTGTTTGGCATGTTGCAATACAATTACTTGGGTGTTGCTAGATGATCTCTTACTGGCCCGAGTTATAAGTGTATATAATATTCTGGTTGCTAGATATGGTTCTGGTCACTCCTTCCTTGTAAGTCTATGAGATTTAAAAAAAAAATTTTTTTTTTAACTCTTTTAAATTTGTATATCCAGTTTTCATGAGAGCGCTAATTCTAAGTAATGTTTATGCCAGTGCAAGTGCCCGTGGGTGGGAGTGTTTGCGCTAATGTGGGTGCGTGCAGTTCATTTACACAACCAAACCCAACTTGCACCTAAGACGTAGCACATGCTTGCACAACACTACCAAAACTTTATGGCAATGCCCATTGACTTGGCACTTAAGACTTCAAGCATAGTGCATCGCGTAGTGCTCTTAAAATAGTGACTGAAATATCAATATCAGTATATCCACAAGTTATACATTAACATATCCACACCCAAAGCCAGGCAGAATGCTTTGGTCTACAGATGTGTGCACCCATTCAGTCTGTTTTCGATTCTACCAATAATTTAAGGTGACCACTTTTAACTAATCCAGCCTGCATATAAAGATAAGACACTCCAATGCCACTGCTGCCTAAATGCACACATTTATTTGTTTAGATCACATGTCAAATTAAATGCATTTCTAACAAGTAATGTTTGCATGCAAGTTAGGGTTTCTCACTCTGTATAGCACTCCCACCATCACATCCCACCAATATGTATCACAAGCCTTGTGGATTGCATCATGGAAACAATTAAGTGCTTCTCGCAGCTAATTTTCATGTAAATCAAAAGCAGCTTCAAGGAACCACTGGCTAAACATATGCTAAACATAATGGGGTTCTAGTGACATGCCAATGTAAATCAGGTGGTATATTTGCAAAATTTACTTTCACATGGAGGGCAAATCAGTTTGCACAATTTACATGATTTTAATGGGGGGTTGGGGACACTTATTCCAAGTTGAAAGGACCAGAGTTACTGGTTGTCACAATATGTTGTGTTTTGGATGCTTGTATGCTGATGTCCCCACCAATATTCTTAACCAGAAAGACTTAAATGGTCAAAAAGCTTCACTAAAAAAATATGCCAAGTTTTAACATTCAGCATTATGGCTGTGTTGGTCAACCAGCTAGACCAGCACCAAATCAGCACTAGCATCCACAAACCACCCTGGACCAGCATATGATTCCACTGATCTGTAAGCTAGTCTTTTCAACTGGGTTACCTACAGGCTATGTACAGGCAGTACATATGTAATGTGTATGCTGTCTTTATGTTACAAACTCTTATTTTGAAATCCTCGCTTAGCACTCTGTGTTCATCACGATTTCTCCCAGGTGTGTCTTGTTAACCTCATTTGATCTTGTGTATATATTGCCCTTATGTTCTCTGTATCTTTGTTGGTTCTTGTCCTTTACATTTTCAGTTCTGGGTTTCGTCTAGTCTGTACCTTACATTGCTTTTTCTTTTTATCCCTTTTGTGTATTAATCTGCACTTGGATCCAAAACCTCTGCTATATTACAACATATTTTCACACAAAATTAGTTATTAAACTATATGTTCAATCAGTGCAGGATTTCACTGAAAACCTAATTACCTGAAGGACTTATTTAGACTTTATCAAACCCCTAAAAATTATGTTACCCAGTATGGTCAGGTTGATTCAGTCATATTATATAAACTTTTGACTCAAATCAAACCAGTTAATTTAGATGTTCACATGAACCAAAAGTCATTATCTGAACTAGAAATTAAGAAAAAGACATGTACATGTCAAGTGACTGGGGCACAGACAGAGGAAGAGCTCTGTCTCCCTTTACAAAGATCACATTACAGGAACTGAGCAGTCACATACCACTGAACAAAAACCTTCCTCACATGACAAAATCACTGATTGCACTTGATATAGTAACTGTATTGGACCCTGAAGTCTACTCAAATAGAGTCATGCAAGGACAGTCTACACTTTAAGAACAGTCTAACAGACACACACATGAAGAATATTAAGAATAATGCTTAGAGAAGCCAAAAAAAGCAAAATTGTCATTTTGTGTTATTTAGTCCATGTCTATTAGATTTAAAGGCATGTTTATTCTTATGTACTATTTAAAGTTGACAAAGCATATTAGCAGATATACACATTTAAAATGTACAATATTTCTCCACCGGAAAAAAAACAAAAAACATATATATATATATATATATATATTTCACACTGACAAATAGCAAGAAGCAAATCATGGTTTATGGCTCTGACGTGAATTAAGGCTCCTTGCAAGGGAAAGGAAATTTGATGATCCGTTTTATAAAACCTGTCCCAACATCCTATTTCATTAGTAAATACGTTAACAGAGAAAAGGGAAGAAGAAGAAGAAGAAAAAAGAGTTTGTCAAGCGATTTCATGGGCTCTTACATTTTTTCTGTTATGCCACATTAAAATGTATTAAATTACAGTATTAACCAGAAGTCTGTAATATGTGTATGCTTAGTGTAAAAGTCCCTGGATGCATAAATAGTCATATGTGGTACCATTTGCAAGCTTAGCATCTTTTCACAGAACTCTATAACCTTTGAATTTATATTACATAAAATAACAAGATAAGACCTGATATTTCCATGTCACGAAAGAGTGCCACTTTGTGGTAATGGTGAAGTTTTTCAAAAAGAACTAAATAGTCATATTTCAATAATCCAGTACTATATCTCAGACGTCCAGAACAAAATATGCACTCTTTCATAAAAAACATGAATAAATAAATCAGCAAAATATGTTTTCAACTATTGATCATGAAATATATATACACTCAAAATATTTTATATAAATGTTATCTCAGCTTTCCAATGACACCTACATGAAGCTTCTAGTCCACTCGGAGGCCCACGTATTCCACAAAAGAATAGGGAAGGTGCATGGGATCTCAAAATAGACTGAATGCCTATGCATGAGCTATGCTCTGCTGCGTTAGATCACCACCTGCATCTCAGATATGTATATTGTGATGGAAGATGATAGAGAAAATTATATATTTTTTTCCCTAGTACTTGCTGCTATCTAGTGGAATGAACTAAAACTTTTTGGAGAGACACTGAGCAAACAGAGCTGAATCACATGCTTTTTAAATGCAATTAGTCTACTGTATGTGTGTAAAGCCGGCATATCATCACAAATGCTACTTGTAACCATAGTGAATCTGTCACCAAGCATTTTTTCTGCCTTTTTACCAACACTAAAATGATATCAGAAAGCAGAGCCACGACAGTCTTTTTTTATTGAACGTGATTTCTTGACTGAAAGCTGCATATGGACAGGAGCATTCTACAGCAAGCCTCGAGGGGACAAATACACAATCACACACTCTCACAAGGCTTTAAGCAAGCCAGTTGTGAAAACGCCCTTAGGGGATGTGATTTATTGAGTTACTCCATGAATCACATCTTAAGGGTGTTTTCACACCTGGCTCCTTTAAAGCATTTTTTTTCGGAACCTCGTGCGTTTTCTCCCTTGGTTTGGTTTGCATTGGCATATATGAACATGGCAATCACACTCGGATCCGCACTAAAACAATCGGTCACAGACTCTGGAGGGGTTCACTTATGGTGGCCTGATGGATCTGGGAAGATAAAATCTGTAGTTCAGCTCGTCACTGTAATTCATCATCAAAAAGAGGATATCTTGGACATAGTTACATGTTTAAAATGTGAGTTATTTCATAATTCCTGAGATAATATTAGCACAATCACTTCTCTATTGCGGATGGCGGTAGGACGACGTTAGCAACATTATGAAAAAAAATGGCTTAATTCTTTGTGTGTATGTTTGTGCGTGTTCCCATTTCAGAACAAATCAAGCAAGTTACATGTCTGAAAATGCCCTAAATCACTATTACAATTGTATTACACGGTGCTCATTTTGTTATTTTGATGAGCTCCACGTGACAAGGAATCAGAGAGAGTTGCGGTGAGTTGGTATGTTTGCCACCATCTGCAAGTGTATCACACCACCAACTGAAGAGAGCGAGATCTCCACAAAACAGTTTGACACCCTCACCCTCGCTTTGTCTGTTAGTGTGGTGCCAGCTTAAAGTGAGCTTTTACATTTTGGTGTGATACATTTCAGCCAGCAGCAAAACAAAAATAAACATGTAGCAAATGAGAGTAAGGGATAAAACAAGGACAAAATAATGAATTCATGAGGCAAGAGCTTCTGTCTTACAAACACTGGATAATAAGAGGAGTGCACAAAACATTATCTCTTCCTCTGGATATCTCTGTTACTAATCAATACCCCACCATGATGAGAGATCATGCAGCCATGTTAAATTGCCTTTAGCCAGAAGAGGGTTTCTACATGTTATCCACCGCATTGTCTTTCATAAGAGAGTGGGAGCTGAGTTAATTTCCAAACTGACAAGCATAATGTTCCACTCAAGTGACATTACCCCTGGAACTCAATGACACAGCTGCTTAAGCATGTCTATTGCAAAAGGTTACAACCAGGCCCCCAGCGTGCCATGTGATGAATATTGACGTCTCCATAAAACAGCTATTGAATTACTGTCAATGCATGAGGCACATGCCACACAACCTGCAGGCAATCAAACCGGACTCCTCCAGGGGGCGTGCCATTAGTAAAGCGCTTTATTGATTATTACAAACATAAAAGGTAGTCAGCAGTCCGCTCTTCCGTGTTCATATTATCAGACAAGTGTCAAACAGTATAAAGCGTTTCAGCTATGTGAGGGAGTAAGGAAGACTAAAATATTTCACATAGAATAGAAAATTCTGTCACCATTTATTCAGCTTTATTTTGTTCCAAACCTATGCGACTTTCTCTTTTTCATGAACAAAATGTTAGTCAGAATGTTTGCCACAATGCACTTTCATTGCAAGGGGAAAAACTAGGTTGTCCACGACTGTGGGAATACTTGAAATCTCAACAATACCAACAACAACAACAACTCTACTTAATTTACAAACTCATTTGCCAGAGCCAAGGTAACTAAAAAGTGTTGACATCTTTTCATGCTCCACATCAGGAGAGGAAGCAAGGAATTTCAGAGGAGGTGGCTGTAGTGTCCTGGTCACCCAGCAGTCGTGCCAAACCAAAGCAAACAGTTGACACAGCATTTCATCGGTTGAGTTCAGTAATAGCAGCGTGAGAGGGGGTGGGCTATTCTCACAGCTCAGACAAGACATGTGATTTTAGCACACGCAGCCAAAGCCAACACACTAACAAAGAGTCTCATAACAAAACTATAAAAACATCCTAGCAAGTGTTATGTGGCTGTATCTTTAAACGTGTAATTCTTTAAGCAAGGAGGAAATGATGCAGGAAAATAATATTCACATGAGCTGCATTAACAACTTTCATTAACATTCATAAACATTATTAAATTATAGAATACTTTAATAATATTTAATAATTTATTAAAATATAGAATAACAGATCATTAGATTATGCCAATTAAACTGATTAGTAACATTTACTCAGCATCATGCCATCCCATATATGTATAACACTCTTTCTTCTGCAGAACACAAATTAAGATTTTAAGAAGAACATCTCAGCTCTGTAGGTCCAGACAATGCTTCTATTAGTCCTTATTATCAATCTTCTAGTCCTTTTTTTACTAGAAATTCTCCTCACTGCCCAGTAGGTGGCAATATGCATGGAAAAAGTGAATACAAAAACAAAAGAAGAAGAATGTGGAAGTGAAAGTGTAGATTTAAAAGTAAAAAAAGGACTTAAATAATGATTTGTTTCTCAACCTACCTATCTTATCGCTTCTGAAGACATGGATTTAACCACTGAGTCATATGGATTACTTTAATGCTGCCTTTATGTGATTTTTTTGAGCTTTAAAGTTCTGGTCACCATTCACTTGCATTGTGAGGACCTAAAGAGCTGAAGTATTCTTCTAAAAATCTTTCATTTGTGTTCTGCAGAAAAAAGAAAGTCATACACATCTGGGATGGCATGAGGGTGAGAAAATGATGAAGGAATTACACATTTTGGGTGAACTATTCCTTTAAAGTTAGGGATTTGAACAAACCTCTAACTCTATTAATCTCAGTGTGTAAGTCATCCTAGACCATCTGTGTGATGGACATGAATGATACAGTATCTCAAATTGTGCAGCTTGTTGAGGAGAAGTGTGCCATTACTTATTTAAAAGTGCATTCAGTAGTTTGAAGCCAATTTAAAAGGTTTTACACATTAACAAATTAATTGTGTTTTGGTTAAGTTTGATCCGAATGGTGTACACTCACATGAGATGAAGACTGCACTAATAATAGTTTTCTATAAAAAGTGAGCTCACTACCGCTGCCTATGTTGATACCCTTGGCTATGCTTATTTAGCACACAGTTTTGTTGTTTGGTGATATGAAGAGCGCATAGAACACAATGGAACATACTTATTTAGCAGCGGAGACAACGGGAGATCCAGTAGCTGTACTGCCGAAGAAGCAAAAAAAGGTCTGAAGCAAGAATACAGAAACACTGGCAAAAGGCAAAAATCTAGAGTAAACATCAGTAACAGTAGGGCATCTTCATCTTCATTCATGTAATGCTAAGTAGCTTGGCACTGTCACAGTCCTGTCACTCTGTCAGTTTGGGTTTTTGTCTGACAGTACCGTGGCATTATTGTCCCATGTCTGTCTTGTGTTTCGTTGTCTATCTTAGTGTGAGCGCATGGTTTCGTTTGTATTCCCTGCTGTGCGCTCTTCTGTCTTGTTTCATGTCGGGAGCACGTGTCTGGATCCTGACTTCCTGTCTGGTTCGGTTTCGATTGTCATGGATTTTGTGTAAACCATGACTTTGGTTGCTTGGAAACAAAGCAAGATCGTCAAAAACAGTATTCATGGACATCCTAAATTTGATCATCAAAAACAATTATAATCTTTCCTTTACCTTGACCTTCTGTATCACTAGATAATGCTTCTCATTTTACGCTAAACAGTTCTCTAATAAAGTTAATAACTGTCTTTAGAAATAACTTAAAATGCAGAGCGTCTCCAAAGATTAATGATATGAGGGACAATAATAATCTGTCCTAAACAGCAGAAGCATGTTCACTTCATTTCTGATGTTTAGTTTTTAGGCAAAGCAATTATATTATAGTAGGCTAGTAATAACAACTTTAGAAACTACCTCAAACTACAACATTTTCCAGATGCAAATGATATTCCAAAGCTGGCGGGGGCAGCAGAGACGATCATGCTTATCCACATCGATAGATGGCAGTACAGCATCTAACACCACTGTCCTATCCGTACTTAAAGTACATGAAGAAGAGCATTGCTAATGCTAGCAAGAGAACGTTTGGTTACGTATGTAACCTCCGTTCCCCGAGGGAGGGAACGACACGTTGTGTCGGAGAAGCGACACTAGGGGTCTCTCTTGAGCGCCGATATTCACCTCTGATCTATGAAAAAAGGCCAATGAGAGTTGGCAGCCAGTATTTGCATGTCCCTCCCCCGGACATACGGGTATTTAAGCGGCGCAAATACGGGAGTTCATTCAGGATTTTTCTGAGGAGCCGGAATGGTCCGCCACAACAGTGGCTCGGTTCAGTGACATGGCGGAGGAAAGACACAACGTGTCGCTCCTCCCTCGGGAACGGAGGTTACATACGTAACCAAACGTTCCTCTTCTGTCGCCTTCTCCACGCTGTGTCGGAGAAGCTGACACTAGGGGACCCATTCCAATCTTGCCATGTGCTGAACCGTGTATGCGGAACTGCCGATACAGAGGCGGGCAGGGATTCATCCAGTGCCACGCATCGCCTGTACCCGGCTGCACGCACTCTTCCCCAATGCCCCATACGTAACATCGGATCCTTCTAGTTACCCTGGGAGGGGAACAAGGCGATGTTTGCCAACATGGGAACGGGCCAGCCTGGCTGGGCCTCTTTTCTCTATGTTTCTCGCGATAGAGCAATCACGGCCGGGCCCTTACACGCATATAGGGAAGGGGTCTTACCCAGACCCTCGCGGAGACCACACCTGCCCTTTTTCTTGGGGAGGAAAAGTGGTAGACACGCCACACGGCCGCTCTTAGGGCTCGTGGTGGAAAGTATGGTGCGGTGGTAGATCCCAGCCTCGAAGGGGGAGTTGCTACAGCACGGCGCACCGGGCAGCTGTAACTGCCTAAGGGAGACACGGGGTCCGCCAGAAGGGACAGAACCGTGGAAATACACACAGGGGCATCCGCACAGGAGGCCTTCTACTTTACCTGTGGAGCACCTATACCAGTACAGGGTAGCCATCAGGGTACCCGCAGTGGCTTGGGTCGGCGAAGTTCCTCCGCTGAACCGCTGGACCCGAGGGCTGGGGAGGAATCGACCAGGGGCCCGACTCGGAGTGGGGCGCTCTGGGAAGAAGGCGCACTACTTTACCTTGACGCCAGGAAAAGGGCGCTGGCGCAAGCTGATCCACCCGGCCGGTCGGTTCACGTGTTACCGAAGTTCTCACGGGCTCGACCTGAGAAAACACGAGACGCTAACCGACTCAACGCCGAGGTTGTAAAACCTCGCAAGGTGTTGGGTGTTGCCCAACCCGCCGCTCTACAGATGTCTGCTAGGGAGGTGCCCTTGGCCAGTGCCCACGAGGACGCAACACCCCTTGTTGAGTGAGCTCGACCCGTAAGGGTAGGGGCACGGCCTGGGTGTGATAAGCCAGTGTGATGGCATCGACAACCCAGTGGGCGAGCCTCTGTTTGGAGACGGCATTCCTTTCTGCCGCCCCCAAAGCAGACAAAGAGCTGCTCAGAGCGCCTGGTGCTCTGTGTGCGGTCCAGGTAAATGCGCAGGGCGCGCGACTGGACACAGCAACGAAAGGGCTGGGTCTGCCTCCTCCCGGGCAGCGCTTGCAGGTTCACTACCTGATCTCGAATGGTGTGGTAGGAACCTTGGGCACATAGCCCGGTCAGCGTCTTAGGATCACAGACGTATCTGCCGGACCGAACTCCAGGCAAGTGTCGCTGACAGAGAACGCTTGCAGGTCCCCCGACCCTCTTAATGGAGGCGAAGCGCGATCAGCAGGGCCGTCTTAAGAGAGAGGGCCCTGAGTCCAACTGATTCGAGCGGCTCGAAGGGAGGTCTCTGGAGTCCTGCCAAGACTACCGAGAGATCCCAGGAGGGAACTAGGCCTGGCCGGGAGGGATTCAACCTCCGGCCTCTCAGGAACCTGAGGATCAGGTCGTGCTTACCCAAAGACTTGCCGCCTACAGGATCGTGGTGGGCGGCGATAGCGCAACATACACCTTGAGGGTGGACGGGACAGCCTCCTGTCCAGCCTCTCCTGTAGGAACAGAAGCACTGACCTAATCGCAAGATCTCTGCGTGGTCTTCGGCTCGGAAGAACACCAATCTGCATAACAAGCTCCACTTTAGGGCGTAAAGGTGCCTGGTAGAGGGAGCTCTGGCTTGGTTGATGGTATTCACAACGGTCGCCGGTAAGCCGGCTAGCTCTTCCGCGCCCCGGCCCAGGGACCAGACGTGGAGGTTCCAGAGGTCTGGGCGCGGGTGCCAGAGCGTGCCCCGGCCCCTGAGAGAGGAGGTCCTTTCTCAGGGAATTCGCCAGGGAGGAGCTGTCGCGAGGAGCCTGAGTTCCGAGAACCAAGTCCGAGTGGGCCAGTAGGGGGCCACCAACGTGACTTGCTCCTCGCTCCTCCCTGACCTTGCACAGCACCGTGCAAGAAGGCTCACTGGGGAAATGCGCACTTAGCGCAGCCCCGAGGGCCAGCTGTGTGCCAGCTGCCTGTCCCGAGGGGAGCCTCTGTTAGGGCGCACCAGAGCGGGCAGTGGGAGGTTTCCTGGGCGCTAACAGGTCTACCTGGGCCTTGCCAAACCGCTCCCAAATCAGCTGGACCGACTGGGGTGAAGCCTCCACTCGCCGGGCAGGCGTTGTCGCGATAGCGCGTCCGCTACGACGCTGAGCTTGCCGGGATGTGAGTGGCACGCAGTGACTTGAGTCACTGCTGGCTCCATAGGAGGAGACGGCGGGCGAAGTTGTGACATGTGGCGGAGCGCACGCCGCCTTGGCGATTTATGTACGCCACCACCGTGGTGCTGTCCGATCTCACGAGGACATGTTTGTCCCGAACTAACGGGAGGAACTTCCTGAGAGCAAGAAGGACGGTCAGCAACTCCAGGCAATTGATGTGCCAACGCAGCGGGCCCCTTTCCAACGGCCCGCTGCTGCGCGCTCCGCTGCACACGGCACCCCACCCGACCGGAGGCGCCGGTTGTGACCAGGACGCGTCGGACACCTGCTGCAGGGGCACTCCTGCCCGTAAAAAGCAGAGGTCTGTCCAGGGTCGGAGTGTTTTGAGGCAGGCGGGGTGATCCTCACCCGACGCGTGCCGCGGTGCCATGCGTGTCTCGACTCGAGTCTGGAGCCAGTGCTGGAGTGGTCTCATATGCATCAACCCCAGCGGCGCCGACCGCCAGGAGGACGCCATATGCCCCAGGAGCCTCTGGAAAAGTTTTAGAGGGACCACTGTGCCTGGCTTGAAGGAAGCGAGGCAGTCCAGCACCGACTGAGCACGCCGCCGCGGAGACGCGCTGTCATTGAGACTGAGTCTAACTCCAACCCGAGAAAAGAGATGCTCTGAACCGGAGTGAGCTTGCTCTTTTCCCAGTTGACCTGAAGCCCCAGCCGCTGAGGTGCCGGAGCACCTGGTCTCTGTGTGTGCATAGTAACTCTCGAGAGTGTGCTAGGATGAGCCAGTCGTCGAGGTAGTTGAGAATGCGGATGCCGGCTACTCGTAGCGGGCAAGGGCGCCTCTGCGACTTTCGTGGAAGACGCCGAGGGACAGAGACAGGCCGAAGGGGAGGACTTTGTACTGAAACGCCTGGTCGTCGAACGCCAACCGTAGGAAGGGTCGGTGTCGTGGCAGAATTGAGACGTGGAAGTACGCTGCCCTTCAGGTCCACCGCTGCGAACCAATCTAGATGCTGAACGCCAGCCAGAATATTTCTCTGCGTAAGCATTTTGAACGGGAGTTTTAACAAGGCCCGATTGAAAACTCGCAAGTCCAGGATTGGTCGTAAGTCACGCCTTTCTTGGGTACAATGAAGTAAGGGCTGTAGAAACCCTTCCTCATTTCGGTTGGAGGGACGGGCTCTACCGCGCTCTTGGCTAAGAGGGTCGCGATTTCGCGCGCAGGGAACTGGCGTGCTCGCCGTGTACTGCGGAAAGCGGACGCTCCTGAAGGGGGCGGAGCCGGGCAAACTGAATTGGCGTAATCGAAGTCGAATGGTCCGGTGCAGCCAGCGTGATGCGTTGGGAAGCTTAAAGCCACGCTTCCCAGCTCTGGCGCTTAGGGGCACCAAAGGGACGAGTATTTTGGACGTACCCGGCGGGCCTCGCGAGCGGGCGGAACAGGTAATGCAGCGCCGGGCGGCTTCGCTGCGGCCTGAGGCTGAGGTGCTGAGAATAGACTCAAAGCACTTACCTTGCTCCAGCGCCCGCAGGGGCGGGTTCTTGACTGAGGAGGAGGTCTGATGTTGGCGCCCTCTGAACTCGCCTGAACCGGCCAGCCGGGGACAGTCGTGGGCAGGCGGAAGGCGGATCGCCGCGCCCGTGTACCGGACTGTTGTGATCTGAAAGCACATTGCCGTGAGAACGGCATTTGCGGGCCAGGTGACCCAGAGGCAAAGGAAATAGCTCTTTTATTGAGAATGTGGGTACCACAGCCCCCGCCAGGGGTGTGGCAAATGAAAAACAAAGGATTCTCCTCCCGCCCTCCACCGGGGACGGAGCGGTCTTACCACCTCCGGAGCTAACGCCTTCGGCTCTGGGTCGGCTGTCTCAGGAACGCTTGGGAGCCTTCCGGTCCTGGAGGGGTTCGTGAGACAGGGGCGCGCGCCGCCTGCGGAGTGCTCGACGCTGGGGCTGAGAGCTGGGCCCGGTTGAGGCGGAGCAGGAGCTGGTTTCTCGCAGGGGGACGCCTCGGCGGGCAGACGGGCAGGGCCCGTGAGCGGCAGGTCTGCGGCGGGGCATGATGTGCGTAAATGGCCTCCGCCTGCTTCTTCACCGCGGAGAACTGTTGGGCGAAGTCCTCGACGGTGTCACCGAAAAGGCCAATCTGGGAGACAGGTGCGCCCAGGAAGCGGTTCTTGTCAGCCTCACGCATCTCGACCAGGTTGAGCCAAAGATGGCGCTCCTGGACCACTAGGGTGGCCATCGCCTGTCCGAAGTGCCTGCGCTGTGGCCTTCGCCGCCTCAGGGCGAGGTCGGTCGCTGAGCGCAGTTCCTGCAGCACATCAGGATCAGGTCCACCCCGCGCATGTTTCTGAGAGCTTTGGCCTGGTGGACTTGCAGGAGGGCCATTGCATGCAGGGCGGAGGCAGCGCGTCCAGCCGTAGTGTAGGCCTTCGCGTTGTAGGATGTTGTCCTACTGGGCTTGGATGGGAGTACGGGCTGACCCCGCCAGGAGGTAGGGCTACCGGGCATAGATGGTGCGCAACTGCCCTATCAACCTGGGGAATCGCGTCGCACTCGTGGCGCCTCGCCGCCGAGGGTGGAGAGAGTGGAGCTGGTGGCACCTAGACGAGCGGAGAGCGGGCTCTCCACGTAGACGCCAGCTCATCATGCACCTCCGGAAGAAAGGGACCGGGGATGCGAGGCCGCTGAACGCGCGCTGCCCCCAGGAACCAATCATCCAACCGAGAAGGCTGTGGGGAGGATGGAGGGTTCCAGTCCAACCCCACGCCAAGGCGGCCCGGCAAGCATGTCGGACATCTGAGCTGCCGGCCTCAGCCTGGGCCTGCTGGCCCAAGGCGGCAGTCCAGGGAGTCCTCGGCATCAGACACCGCGACTCTCCGATGCAGCGGCGAAGCTCATCTGCTTCGACTCGGAGGATAGACAGCCGGGCCGTGAGGCGAAGCCGCTATCGCCGCTGAAGCGTGGACGGAGACCAGCGAGCGCGGTCGGGAACGGGAGGTTCGCGGAGGCTACCCGGCGAAACTGCACCCGCTGCCGCCTCAAATCGCCTCTAGCGCCAACCGCGACCGCCCTTAATCCCGTGGGAAGAAGGAGCAATGCGGGTGCAGCTGGGGTGGCTTGCTTTCTGTTGAAAGCGAGCCACGATCGCTAACGTGGTCATGGTCATGTTCTCGCAGTGAGAACATGAACCATCCACAAACGCCGCCGGTGTGATCGCGCCCAAACACACGAGACAGCGTCTGTGGCCGCTCTGAAGCAGAGAGCACTCTACCGCGATCCAGGAACGACACAGGGGCGGAAAGGCATCTTGAAAAAGACGCGCCCTTAAAAGGACGCTCAACGCCGCTGTGTTTGCTCTTTTAGAGAAAATTACTCTTTTAGTAAAAACTCTTTTAATACACAGTGTGTGTGTGTGTATGTGTCTGCGCTGTCGGCGCTCAGGGGCAACAGTGCACGCCGTGCACTGAGAAGGAGAAAGCCGCTGTTGTGCGCCGTCAAGATCCAACAGCATGCAGATCGTCAGAGGAAAACAGGAACGCTTATAGTGGTGTGTAACTCGCAGCAAACTGCAGACAGACCATCGGCTCCGAAGAAATTTTCTGAATGAACTCCCGTGATTTGCGCCGCTTAAATACCCGTGATGTCCGGGGCGGACATGCAAATACTGGCTGCCAACTCTCATTGGCCTTTTTTCATAGATCAGAGGTGAATATCGGCGCTCAAGAGAGACCCCTAGTGTCGCTTCTCCGACACAACGTGGAGAGAGCGACAGAAGGGGAACTACTGAATGCCACTTAAAGTTATCAAACTTAAAAGTTTTGGCAAGTAGACAACAAAAATAAAAAGGCAAAAAATAAATAAATAAATACCAGAATATCATAGATACTTGAGGGGTGACTTTTTTTTTTTTTTTTACTTTTAAGTAACCACCTATAAACTACTTGAAACAACCTAGTAACCACATAGCAATATGCTAAATAGCACTCAGAACACCTTGGCATCTGCTTAGGAAGCAATCAAAACACCCATAGCATCATGGAGGTGAGTTTTGCATAGGCAAGCGTGGCCCACATTTTCTATTTTATTCAGAAAATATAGAAAATTATTAAAAAAATGTAATTAAAATGATATATCTTTTCATACAGTATATGGGGTTTTCTTCTACTTCCGGCAATTTCTTGTCCCAGTGGTTGATTTGTATTCAAATGAACGGTCTCATTTAAACTGACTTGGAAACTTTTTACCAGGCCTTCATCATTTATTTTTAGTACCTTTCAAATAGATCTGACTGTTGTACCCTTGTCTCAGACCGAGACTTTCAAATATTAAACTATGAAAATACATTTTAAAAATACAAATGAATAAATGTTTAAAACTATGATAATCTAAACCAAGACATGAAATAAACATAAAATTGCCTTAAATAAAATAATAAAAATGTAATTTCCATCAGCATCATTTTCACCGTGGGATTCTATCATGGGAATTTTCATGAAAAATTATAGAAATCTCCAAAGATGCATGCACATGCACTGTTGGACATTGATATTAGACACATACAAAAATAAATAAAAACATGGGCATGTAACACTAGACCAGTAGCTGATGAAGTATTTGTGTGGGTGTTTCTTCAACTTTTTTATAGTCAGATGGCTCTTCCTGTCTAGGCTGGTGGTTGCTGGCCAAAATTTAATGCAATATGGACTTTTGTCATTTCTACAGCATGCAAAAATCGGATCAGCACCACAGCACACACAGAGTTTTTGTGTGTCCAATAATATCAATGTAGCATTATAGACCTTCAGGCACATATTGACATGACTATTATATGACAACAGAAAATTCATTTCAGATGACTAACTGAGTCAGGTCATGTGTACAAACACGCATCATTTTAATGATGTAACGCACATCAAGCTACACTGTCATAATGCCTCAGGTGGTGACAGATATTACTGCAGGACCACTGGACACAGTCTTACCATGCAGTTCATGGCAAAGTGGTTGTGTTGAGTCTGCAGCTCCAGCACGTGTTGATGGTTGGCTCCTATCTCTGTGCTGGTGGTCAGGAACAGGCCTTTATTATGGATGATCCAGTCAAACATCTGCAGAGAGGAGAAAGGGAAGGAATGGATTGTGAAAATACTGAGAGATATGGCACTTTGAGGCATAACATTGCTACAACCTTGCAGATGCACAAAAATACATTTAGACGTGTATCATTGCGCACCCTTGAATTGCATTGTTTACAGATATTGCATTAATTAGAAGCAAACATCTCAGATGCTCTTTTGCTTGTTATACATAGATTTGACAGAGGAGACATGATATAGATTCCTTATCAATTCCTTATCTATTATTGCAGCACTTCAAAAGCCAAGCGCACGACTTACGACATCGTCTGCCCTGCAACACACAGCCTTTTGTTTTGTCATATTGGTGCACAGACTTGGGAGCAGAATGAGCAAAACAGCTGAAAATAATAATGAGACAGCAGTTCAGGAGATGTGGGTGATGTTTCATTTTATTTTGTAATTATTTTTAGTCTCCTGCTTCCCAATGCCTTGCCCTTCTATTGGTTTCTCTCTACATTTAATTGGCTATTGCTCATTACTGGTCTCTTGCTCGTCTGCACAGAGCGCACACCTGACAGCTCCTCTGCCTGATTTCAAACAGGTTTGTGTCCCAACAAGTCGCAGGAGTGTGCACACTACCTTCGGTTGTACAATCTGAGACATCTAGTTTCAGACCCGATGCTCACTCAAAACGTTAAAGGAGACGAGCTTGAGTCATGTAGAGTGTGCTAGGCTAGCTGTCTCTGTAGGATGATTCAGCTTGTTGTAGAATTCCTCATTTGTACGTTACTTTGGATAAATGTGCCAGCTATTACCATGGTGCTATGTCTAAAGCACATGGTAATAACATGGTAGTTTTGTTATAGTACAAGCTATTACCATGTGTTTTAGACAGTACCATTGTAATACCATGTTTTGTGGACATAGTACCATTGTAATACCATGTTTTGTGGGCATAGTACCATTGTAATACCATGTTTTGTGGGCATAGTACCATTGTAATACCATGTTTTGTGGGCAAAGTTCCATAGAAATGCAGTTTTTTGGACATAGCATCATGTTAATGCAATTTTTTTGAACATGATTCCATGGTAATACAATTTCTTGGAAATGGTATCATGGTAATAAAACATTTTTGGACATCGTACCATGGAAATAAATTTATTTTTGGATATTGTACTGTGATAATACCATTTGTTTGGACAAGGTTCCATGGTAATACCATTTTCTTTGGAAGTGGTACAGTGGTAATAGCCTTTTTTGGACACTCTACAATGATAGTACCATGTTACTTGGACATTATACAATATTAATAACGTGTATTTGGACATGACACAGTGTTAGTTGTACATGGTGCCATATTAATACCATGTTTTTGTACATGTTACAGTGGTAAAACCATGTTGTTTTGGAATAATACCATGGTAATACCATTGTTTTGGGAATGGTACCATGGTAAAACCCTTGTTTGGACATGGAATCGTGGTAATACCATGTTTTATGGAAGTGGTACAATGGTAATACCATTTATAAATATATATATATATACACTCACCTAAAGGATTATTAGGAACACCATACTAATACTGTGTTTGACCCCCTTTCGCCTTCAGAACTGCCTTAATTCTACGTGGCATTGATTCAACAAGGTGCTGAAAGCATTCTTTAGAAATGTTGGCCCATATTGATAGAATAGCATCTTGCAGTTGATGGAGATTTGTGGGATGCACATCCAGGGCACTAAGCTCCCTGCTCCACCACATCCCAAAGATGCTCTATTGGGTTGAGATCTGGTGACTGTGGGGGCCATTTTAGTACAGTGAACTCATTGTCATGTTCAAGAAACCAATTTGAAATGATTCGAGCTTTGTGACATGGTGCATTATCCTGCTGGAAGTAGCCATCAGAGGATGGGTACATGGTGGCCATAAAGGGATGGACATGGTCAGAAACAATGCTCTGGTAGGCCGTGGCATTTAAGCGATGCCCAATTGGCACTAAGGGGCCTAAAGTGTGCCAAGAAAACATCCCCCACACCATTACACAACCACCACCAGCCTGCACAGTGGTAACAAGGCATGATGGATCCATGTTCTCATTCTGTTTACACCAAATTCTGACTCTACCATCTGAATGTCTCAACAGAAATCGAGACTCATCAGACCAGGCAACATTTTTCCAGTCTTCAACTGTCCAATTTTGGTGAGCTCTTGCAAATTGTAGCCTCTTTTTCCTATTTGTAGTGGAGATGAGTGGTACCGGTGGGGTCTTCTGCTGTTGTAGCCCATCCGCCTCAAGGTTGTGCGTGTTGTGGCTTATACCTCGGTTGTAATGAGTGGTTATTTCAGGCAAAGTTGCTCTTCTATCAGCTTGAATCAGTCGGCCCATTCTCCTCTGACCTCTAGCATCAACAAGGCATTTTTAGCCCACAGGACTGCCGCATACTGGATGTTTTTCCTTTTCACACCATTCTTTGTAAACCCTAGAAATGGTTGTGCGTGAAAATCCCAGTAACTGAGCAGATTGTGAAATACTCAGACCGGCCCGTCTGGCACCAACAACCATGCCACGCTCAAAATTGCTTAAATCACCTTTCTTTCCCATTCTGACATGCAGTTTGGAGTTCAGGAGATTGTCTTGACCAGGACCACACCCCTAAATGCATTGAAGCAACTGCCATGTGATTGGTTGATTAGATAATTGCATTAATGAAAAATTGAACAGGTGTTCCTAATAATCCGTTAGGTGAGTGTATATATATATTTATTTATTTTTTATTAAAAAATTTTACGGTATTACCATGGTACTGTAAAAGTCAATTTTTGTAAGGATATTATATTTTGTAAAATATAAAACACATGATTTAATGTGATTTCTATTTATTTATTTTTTTTATCTAGCATTGAGTATTCTCCTAGGTAGTATCTTAAATATTATGTTATAATTACTGGGATTTTGCTAAGAAGGATCTGTTCCAGGAATATTCCCATCCTAACCCTAACCATTAATAACCTCTAAAATCAGAGAGACATTATGAGTTGAAAAGACTGACGTTCAAGCCCCACCCATTTTTCCTATGCCTAACCCTAAAATCTCTGTTTGGTTAATACCAATGTTGTTCAAGGTCTAACAAGGATCACATTACATCAGGCAGTATACACCTGCCATCGCACTACTACAATATTTGAATGCACTCTGAGACTTCTGATTCCCAGCAATTCTAGTTCTAACCCATTAAGCCTCATATAGTACCAATCACTGGAAATGATCATACCTTCTCTGCATCCTGCTGGAAGAGTCTTAGCTGAAAGCACTGATCCAGTTTGACTTTGCGCATGTGCCAGGCCTGGTGTAGATGTTGCCGTGTGCCGTGGAGTTTATCCAGCAGCGTCTGGACTTTGGGAGCTAAACCCTGGATATCTCCTCGACCTTTATCTCCACTCTGGATCCGTTGGAGCAGACGTTGGCCCTCTGCATCTAACTCCTCCACAGGAGCTTTAGTAACCTTCTTCTTCAGAGAGGCATGCTCCTCCATGGCTCGCCGAGACCCATCCAGGTCTGAGGGCAGTTCCCGCTGCGACACCATATCCTGTAGCTCCTCCAAACGGGCCAGGGCACGAGCGGCATTGTTTGTGAACTCTTCAAAGGCCACCCGAACCTCAATCCACTCCTCGTGGTTGTAGTTCAGACTGCCCTCAAAGTCTGGGGTCAGCTGGGAGGGATCGACCACTTTGGTCAAGCCCTCAAGGGACACCATGATGGTCTGAAAGGAGGAGAGAAGGAGACTGAGGTTCATATTGTGAACATACATAAGGTCCAAAATAGTGGTCAACCAATATGTTTTTTTGTATTGCCCATACCGATATCCAGAGAGCAGGGTTGCTGATATGCTGATACAATGCCGATATATCCCACAATTTAATACAGTAAATAACAAACATAGAATTGCTTTAAAAAAAATCTAACGTAGCACTATATTTACTCAATTTCACACAAAACTACAAAATAATGTTGTATTTTAAATGGTAGATAGCAGTTATGTTATGTATGACCTTGTCTTGTTTTACCGTTGCCCCTTTGTTTTCCATTTTTGTCCCTTTTGTAGCTCCACAGTCTTGTTAGCGTTCGTGTTTTCTGTCATTGTTTTCACCTGTCCTCATTAGTTTGCCATTTGCTTCTATTTGTCACCTTGTTATCTTGTTTTGAGTTCTGTTTGTTCATTGGCCCCTTTGTCCCTTGTTCATGTATTTATACCCCGGTTTTTGGTTCAGTCCTTGTCGATCGTTGAATGTTTGTGAATGTAGTTAGCCTGGTCTGTGTTCCCTGCCCTAGTTCTCTGTTCATGTTTATTTCCCCATTGAGGGTTTTCCTTTGTGTTTTGTTTATAACAAAGAAAGCTGCATTTGGATCCTCAACCTTCGTCTGCCTTCGTTGTCTGCAATTCGTGACAAGTTTCTTCAGATTTCTGTTTAGTCATCAAATTATAGTTTATTTGCACATGAAGAAATTGTTAATATATTAGGAAGAATGAAACGCAGTACTCTCAGTAGTCCAGCAACATATGGCATATACAGTGTATGGCATATCCACGTTAGCAATTGCATTTACTAAACAAAATATTGAATCAAACCAATTGTACATACAGCGCATAGTGATTAAGACATTTACTTATAGTACACGTGAAGCACTTTTCCTTGGGCTGCATCTGAAAACATAGGCAGCTGACTTGCTACCTTGCTGCCTAATCAGTTAATGGCTCAGCTGACATCTGTTTTGAATGAATGGAACTCTTAAGAAAACTGATCTCCTAACAGTTTGAAAAGCACCTCTGTACACACAGCCTTGATGCTGCACTCACGGGCTTGTGCGGATCCAGCTCATGCCTGGATCACCTGACAGTTTAAATGGCCTGGATCACCTGCTTGGATTGTCGTTATGATTTGTGAATCAGAGGAACTTTTGATCCTATTTCTGAAGTTTTTTTATTCTGGCTGATAGAATATTTGCTTCAGAGGAAGATATTAGATGAGCGTTCGATGGGAAGACAATGCTGGATTTTCACTAGGTTCGTGAATGACATCTGTTTAAACAAGATATCTGCATATTTGCAGATGGTATGTAATAGAAGTTTTATTGACATTTGCCTTTTATCATTAGAAAAGTGACAGGGAACTGCTGAGGAGTGACTATTAGAATACGTGCTTCAGAAGTAAATAAATAAGTGTTGGATCTGCTGAAGTTGTGTGAGGTTGGTTTATTACATCTGTTTAAACAAGATATGCGCATATTTGCAGACGTATATGATATTAGTTTTATTGATATTTGCCTTTTTATCATTAGAAAAGACAGTTAAAAGTTACAACTGTTGAGGAGAGAGAAGGAGAATCAAACAGGCGAGCACTTAAACATTAAGTGCACAAACGTATCTGCCGCGGCTCTGATATGCGAACCGTTTAAATGACACTGTGTTGCACACCGGTCTATTATTGTAGTAACACAATGCCACGGAACAACAAAATTAATCAGCATAACAATTTCAGCTGTTGGGTTAACTGAAAATTACTATCAAATTCAGAATCGCTTAGTATTTGTTAGAGCAGTGTTTTCCCAACCACTGTGTGCCGTGGAAAATGATCAAATTCCACAAAATAAATAAATGCATGAATTGTTTTTTTTTATTTCAGGGATCCAAATTCCTCACATTTTGGATACATTTTTTGTTTTGAAACCACAATCGGTCACTTTTGTGAATTTGAAGAGCAATGATTGAATATCACTCAAAAATGAGTAATATTTATATGCATTAAGGGTCTTTCACATGACTCATGTCAGCGCTGCAGAATACATTGAAGTCTACGAAGTGACTTTACACTTTTTGCTTCACCAGTAATGTCTTTGAGAGTACTAAACCACAATAAATATTTAAAAACTTATAAAATATTACCTTATCGTTTACGAATATCAGACTTACAGTTATTGAACTAATTTAAATTCACCAAGAAAACGCTTAGACTTAAAAATAAACGAGTCCTTTTATTACTTTCTGCTATCAAAGCAACCGCAAGCTTTTTTCTCTCTTCAAAACATTGTTTTCAATGTTTATTGTGCATATGTAAAATCACCCCTCTTTGACGCTTTCTGCAACATGTCATGTGGAGGGCAATGCGGCGCTTGACGCTGGGTTCAACCTCCAGAACCAAATTAAAACTGCCACGAGAAGTCGTCTGTCCGAGGCAAATATGCAAAATCTAATGACAATTGCCTCAGCATCAATCTCCTTGATGCAATTACGCACAGACGAGCACCCAGTTTAAGTCTATGTGGACCAGGAGGAAGGTTTGAGTTGTCAACTGATTTCTGTTCAGTTCATTTTTTATGTGTTTTGTTCATATTTTAATCGTATTTGTTATTTGTAATATTGCTTTGTTGTGCAGGCACAGTACAAATACATTAAAATGCACAATGGACAAAGTGGTGCCCATATAATATATGTATGTAATATATGTAATATATGCCTATATATATATAATTGCCCTTTTGCTTGTGAAATGGGCAAGTTGTGTGACGTTGGCACCAGCTATTGGCCCTGGCTGGCCATTCGAAAGCCCTGGCTCGCACTGGCCCGATAGTGGAAAAGCAGCTATTGATCTGCTTCTTTGTGAGAGCATGAAAATTCCAAAACACATTGTCATAATATTTTGTCTGAAAGGAGTGAGGAAATAAAGATTCCATTGGAGAAGGATCACTGTGGGACAAAGAAAGTTCAGGTGTGTGTGTTAATGTTGGATGGATGAATGGATGTTGGATAAAGTTCAGTGTAGGATAAAGTTCCTCTGTGAAAAATAAAGTACCGTATGTACTACTCAAGTGTGTGTGTTTGATAATGTTGGATGCAGTTCAGGGTAGGATAAAGTTCATCTCTATGGAAAAGAAAGCATGTAATACTCAGCGTTTCTGCGTGTACATGTGCACCTGTGTGTTTGTGTGTGTGTGTGTGCTCACATGTGTGTATTTGCACAAGCACAGGTCCAAAGCCTTTATTCTTGCAAGCACACATGCACAAATGTGCTCATCTAATGGATGAACATGCTCATGAACATTAAAGCTTTCTCTTATTTCTCTTATCCCCATTAATGTTCAATGGTCAGTCATTTTTGTCTGGGAATACAAAACCTATGCTAATTGACAGAAAACAAGTTGCCAAAAAAAATCTAATCCAATATTTGGTAATAATATAGCATAATGAGAGATTTATAAGCTATTTTTAAGAGGCCGGTCATTTAAAAAAATATATAATTATAATTTTGATAACCTGTGTGAACAAAGTCAGCACATTTTAGTCCAATAGGATAACATTAACTAGTATTTTCAGGCAATAGAAAATCATGAGGGTACCATGGTACCACAATACCATTTCTGTTCTTTACATTCAGTTGTTGATCAAAAACAACTTCAAAAAAACATTGAACCGTGCATCGCACAGTTGAAGTAAAAACATTTGTGTCCTTTCTAGTTAACATGTGCTCATTTAAAGGCACTGTTTAAATGCCGTTATGTGTTAAAGAGACAGTGCCGGGTTTAGCACATGTTCAACAAATCAATGTAAATAATTGTAAATAGTACAAATTATGTAATTTAACAATAAATATGTATAAAAAGAATTATATATTAAATATAATATCTTATTTATTGATTGAATATATTTATTCCTTTTAAAAAGCCAAAATGTGACCAAAATGATGAAAAAGTAATAAAATCTTATTTGTAAAATTAATATTTTCCTAATGTACCTATAGTTAAAAGGTCCCCTGTATAATTAACAGCATTAGCAAAAGGGACATTATAACTGAAATAAACCCACATGAATTGATATTAAATCTAATCTAAATCAGAACTCAATCGAATCGAGAGCTTGTGAATTGGAATCGAACTGAATTGGGAAATCTGTATCAATGCCAGCCCAAGTATTTGGCACTGTGTATCTTAAAGAGCGTTTTTGTGTGTTTCAGTGAAAGCAAGGAATTCTGACATTTTGCAGAAAGACATTTTTTTATATATAAGAAAAATATTTCTTACACTATGTGCAGTAAACTTTATTTCTCCCTATCTACCGTAATGTGTTTTTGTATCTGTTTGATACCTTGCAATATGATTGAATATCTCTACACTCTTTCCATAATTCTTGATACATGTTTATATACAAAGAGTGATTTTGTCCACTTGTTATTTCAGAATATAACATCAGAATGCATTGTTTTAAATGTGTACATACTTTGTTAAAAAGGACAGCTGTATAAGAACCAAAAAAGACCATTGCAACTTGTGATAATATTTTGGCAGCACTGGGTTCTGAATACATTGCTTTTGTCAGTGACTCAGTGGGAGGTCTCCAAGAAGCCAAAGTCTTTTTTAAAACAACAATGCAATTAAAAGGTGATAGTATGATGAATGTGACCCCTTCAGCTCAGTTTTATAGAATGCTTTAGTCAAAGGGAGCCAGAAAAAACATTCCAGAGATTGCAGCTCAGGTCATATTGTTAAAGACAACAGCAGAAACATTAGGGGATACTGGACCCTTACGTCTGGGTGGTGGACATAGGCAAGAACTCTGTTTGTCATTGTAAGCTAATTTAAGTCAGATTTGTTATGCCACTACAAAAATCCAATGCGTTTTTTCATCAATTACACTTAGTACAATGTAATAACACTTTTGAATCTTGCACTGCTGGATAAATGCAAGATGCAGTCCTGTCAGACTGAAATAGGTCAGAACTAAATTAGAAAGCTCCACTTTCACATCAGCACCAATGAACGTTACAGTAAAATATATGCAAATTGTGTTATATCTTTCCTCAAGAACAGAAACGCTGTAAAAACAGGTATGGCTATAAAACAAAGAACAAAGATTTTGCCATTGCAATCTCTGGTGAATCGATTTTACAATCCGAGACGATAGGAGATTTTACAATCGAGACGATATCAAATACTGTACTGAACACATATTATTATTTATTTTGTTTTTATAGCTGTAAAAAACAAATGAACAAAAAATATCAGCAGTCCGGTGTGCCTATGCACTGTTTCACATCTGTGTGTGGGTGTGTGTGTTATACAAGCGCTAATGTAAAAGCATGGATAATCTTGCTCGATAAGCATCTGTGAGAATACAAGTTTTAAACTATCATCGTGGTGCTTTTGTGATAGTTTGGCTGTTTCTTTCAGACAACAAATGTATTATATGCCTGAAAAGACTGTTTGAGTTGCTGTTTGTGTGAATGAACCGCATCTGCACCTAATAAGCAGACGTGGCTGCATGCATGGGAAGATCGCGTTTAGATATGATGGCTGTGCATATACGAGCTGTGAATTGTTACTGTGGTACTTTGGTGACAATTAGGCTGTCTGTTACATAAAATAAACATATGTACTTGAAAAGACTCAGAGTAGCTGTTTGTTTGATGAATGACAACCGCGACTAATTTAAACAAATGGCAGCACGCATCGGAGAAAGATCGAGTTTGATGTATTGACTGTGCGTATATGAGCTGTGAACTTTTATTGTGGTACTTTGGTGACGAATTGGATCTATGTAAAATAAACGTATTATGTGGTTTAAAACAGTGGTCTTAACCTTTTTGACTAAAAGGCCCCCCACTGTCCAAGACAATATTTGAAGGCCTCCTCGCCCGAAACTAGACATGTCTGTTTAAAATAATATATCATGGATCATTTTTTTTTTCTAGAAGTTTCAGAAAGAGTCAGTTTATAATTTGTAGGCATACATCTTAAAGCATTTTTTAGCATTTCAATAAAGTAGGATTATTTTAATTATTTTAATATTTCAAATTTTAAATGAATTTTAAGTCATCTTGAGGCCCCCTTGGAAGTGTGCTGAGGCACACTTGTGGGTCCCGGCCCACTGGTTGAGTAGTAACTCATAGTAACATGTATTTGAATGCACAAAAATACTTTTAATCACTGCCATCTTCTTTCAAATAATTCACAGGAATAACCTGCCTTACCTCAAATTCAAACTTGGAACTGCCGAAATTAGTCCTCTGCTTCTGCCAGAAGTTGTCAGGTTTGATGATGAGCGCGATGTGGATGCAGGATGGAAAGGACTCTTGCAGAATCTTCAGCAAAGGTCTGATAGAGTCCCATTTGGATCCTCGCATATCCACGATGACCGTGAAGCCATGTCTGCTCACCTCCTCGCTACACAAACAAACAAAAACACAACCTCAGCTCGTCTACAAACCGCTGGCACATCATAAAAATACAAAATGAAGTGAGGACCTTGCATTAAAAATAACACTCACCAAAGTATGTTTTGCAAAAAAAAAGAAAGAAAAAAAGAAAACCTTTCTTGCTAAATTGGCACAAAATAGCTGCAAGAGAAAAATAAATAGGGGAAAGAAAAAATCTAACTAAAGAGCTCTCTAGCTCGAAAAGCAGCCTGTTAACTCTAAGAGTGTTTTCCTATACACAGCTGCACAGCTTCTCTGCTGTGATTCTTAAATGGCAGCGAGCTCTGAACTCTAAATCGTTCGAGAGAGAGAGAGAGAGAGAGAGAGAGAGAGAGAGAGAGAGAGAGAGAGAGAGAGAGAGAGACGAGGCAGTGAAAGATTACACAGAATGAAGAAGGAGAAGATGAAATGAGTGCGACCGAGAGACAACAAGAATGAGAAATAAACTGATTTGGGGTGATAGTATGGATGGACATGTCAGATTAAATAAACTGGGAGAAAGAAAGATTATTTAGAATTCAGGAATTACATAATAGGCTCAAATGAATGTTCCAGATTCAAAGTAATAGCAAGCCAATTTCAACTTAAAACAAACCAACATTAACAAGGTACAAAAGTTGACGGTGTTATTCTTATAATGGAAGTCTAAGGGGCAAAGCATTCTGCAATGTTTAAAGTAGAAATATAAAGCTTAGAATTGCTTATATAAATTTTTCCATACAAATGTGTGTTAGCGGTAATTTGTCTAAATAATTATTTTTGCATTGGGACTACTGGTCTAGACGAATGAACTTCTGATTATATATTAACAATGAAATTTGTTTGTTGGTTAAGTTTGCGCCATGTAAACAATCAATTTCTTGTATCCAAAAACGTATAATGTAAAAGTTACCGGCTTTACAAATACTGGATGTAACTAAGCACAAAAAAGTATAACAAGTATAAAACATTATCGTATTAACACATAACCTTTAAGCCTTGTGTCTATACTTTTGAAACTGTGTGTATTTTTACAGTTAAATGTATATTAATTGAAACCAACTTTAAGCTATATTATTACACTAATCTTTTTTTATGTTAACACATATAATGTTTAAGTCTGATGTTTTCCATTGTAAGTGCATTACTGTAAACTTAATTTTTTGTTTCTCTTTACAGACTGAGGAGCAAGCTAATATTCTTCTTTTGAACTTGTTTTGGACCCAAAACATTCCTTGTTGAAAAAAGGGAGAGCAAGAAAATGGAAGAGAGAATACTCTTAGAGAAATTGAAGAGGGATGGAAGTCGACCAGTGTGGCACAAAAAAATGCAGTTCCAAGCCAAGGAACATACAGTATATATACCACTGAAGCACAACAGACACCAAAAAGAAAAAAAATGAAAAAGGTTGCAAGAGTCTATACTCCCTCACTAAATCGCTTGTTTTCCTAACCAGGGTCATACTTTGGATATCAAACATAATTCTGAAATTTTTGCACTTCTAAGCAATCGTCAGAAGAGAATTATTCCTTTTTAAACTATCACACATGTAAAAAAAGTGTTCACCACATTGAGAAGGGCTCAAAAAGAGCATAAAGTCTGGGCAAACCCTAAGGCAGATGCTAACCTAGATAACATTTTGAACTGTGCAGAGTTAGATCCCTCTGGCTGAAAGCAGCGGTTCACGTGGAGCTGGTTGAGTTTCACAAAAAGTCAAATCAATGGTAACTCCAGAAGGACACAGCAGGGGAAAGACAAATTGCCCATGTGATGTTTAAACAAACCAGAAAGCTGGGAGTGAAGTACTTCAAAACAAAGTCTGGAAATTTGTACATTTTCTGAACTAAATAAGAGTGGTGCTTGCTCTTGCTAAACCCGTTGCAAAGATGATAGGTGCTGCTATGTAGTTGCTAAGGTGTTGTGGGTGGTTGGTTGCTTTATGCTTTTATAATATTCTGCAGCCTAGCTATATCTTGGGTCCCTCATTTAATGTAGAGTAAGTCTTTTTTGTAAAAAAAAAACCTCTTCTCAACAAGGACAGCAAGCAAAACGAATAATGTCAACATGAAAAGAACTGTGATATTTAATTAAATACTTCAAAGAAACAGAGAATTATCCAACGATAAACACTTCAATGCAATCAGAAATCACCACTTGTCACTGAATGGGCAATTTCAAATGAATTGACCATAAATAGACCAATTGCGGAACTATATTTCCTTGAGCAGCTTATGGTTAAGAGACATGGACTATGCTGACTGGACTGTATCTTCACTATTACAGTAGCTCCCTTGGGATCAATACTTAAACTTTTGCACTGACTGCACCTGATCCTTTACAACAACAGCTATACATTTTGTTGAATGATAGGTACACACATTTACACACAGACAAAGACCCACACATGCAAGTAGTACCTGGGGATGCCGGCGAGGTACGCAATGAGTCGTCTGAGGTCCTCCTGTCGTATTCTGTCATGGTTACTTCTGGCTGGAAATGTGAGGACTGGCCCTCCACGACGATCTCTTCCACCTGCAGGACATATAAGCACCCTGTATATCTGATTCTGGAAAATCTCCAGCTAAACTCTGAGAACATGAAAGAGCCTCTCCAAACATGTGTGTCAGCAAAGCATTTGTAAAATAGGACAATGGCTATATCTTAGGATCACAACAAATCCAACTAACCTACTATACCTACACACAGTAGTGATGTTTAGGATCACTATAGCCAAACAGTCTATAGTCAACTACACCAAAAAAAGCTGTTTCTATATAAAATTGCTTGACTTAAAGTTTTGTTTAAAGGGGCGTTCCACCTAACGGTGATATGTAGCAAAGATGCTAGTCAAAGTTATCTATATTCCTTAAGAGTTTACAATTTGTGGCGACATGTTTAAGGCCCCAGCACACTTCCTATGGAATCTAAGATTGAATGGGTGTGACATTATTTAGAACAAAATCTAGGCAAAAAGAAGGTGTTTTGGTGGTATGTAACAGCTTTCCATTGGACCATATCATCAAGTTGTGACCTAGCGCTACACCTACTTTGAGGCCGACAGCTAATTCCAATTCAGTCAGTTAAGATCAGTCAATATAAACACACCAGCGTGTAGAGTGAACTGTGAACAGTGAGCTGGTGAAAACTTACCTACATCTCTACGATGGTTCACATAGAGATAATTTCCAAGAACTTGTCATGCAATTATTATTTTTTTGTTTAATTAGTCTACAATAGGAATCAAATCTACTCAATTACTCTTAAGTGCCCATTCACTGTTGTTTGAAATGCTGTCTCTCTCATGTGCCTTCTGCAGCAAAAGCCATTCACACATCTGTCCAAAGTAATATCTGCCTGTCATCATTCTTTTGTCTGTGTTCTGCACATTAACACAATTTTACACACCCATATTTTCAGTATCAGTCATCATAAATTACAGTAACAGTGTAATAGGCACACATTATGGTTGCATATAGCGTGTTAGCACATTAGCACCATGTATGTCAAAAATATCTTCTGCATATACGTATATGAGTTTAAATCATCATCGAGTAGTTAACACAGCTTCTTATACTGATCTGAATTAATCTCATAGAATGAGGCATGAAGTCATTGATAACACATTTTAATGTTGTAAAGTGGAGGAGGGTGGGGCCGGGCTGGAACAACACACGCCTGGTCCCCAATCAGCCTTATAGGGTCACGCAAGGGATAATGGTGGCCGGTGACAACAGTTCGAAAGAGAGAGAGTGACAGGCAGCTGCTCAGTATGTTTATGTTGGTGTTTTTTGGTTCAGTTTATGATTAAACTATTATTTATATTACAAAGCCGGTTCTCGCATCCTCCTTTCCCTTAACCCCCTTACATATGTCATATGTTTTACATGTAGTCTTGAGCGTCCTCATATTTAAATGTTCCTCTAATCGCCTCCCACAACAGTGTGGCCAGTGTCTGAATGTTTGCAAACAGTATGTCACTGCTCAGCTGTTTCGAAGTTCTTTTTGGCTCTGAGTGTAGAACGAAGCACTATCAACTGACATTTTAATGAAAGGACTGACCAAGATATTCAATAGAACAACTCCCTTTGTGTGCCACATTTGAAAGAAAGACCACATCCACACTAATCTGTTTTTTTTTTTTAATTTAAATTTTCCAATGTTATTGTTTTCTCCTTTAACAGTGAAGGAAATTCTGTTGCAGTGTGGGTGAGAGGCGTTGCAAAATAAATGTAGGGTGAGCATATTATGAAAGAAATTTCATTTTTGAGTGAACTATCCCTTTAAGAAAGAATCAAAATATAATTTTTTTCCTAATCAGTTGTGACACCGAAAACCGCAGAGCACCAGGACATTTTATTGATTGCTTTGTTTCTATTTTTGTGGTGACATACTGAGAAGCCCCACCCACATGAAATTACTGTGAAATCTCACTGGTCGAAAATTCCTCTCCACATAACTGTACATTATCAAATATCTTCTGATTGGCTCTGATTGTGTCAAATTGCTGAGCAGTTTGCCGTACAGTGCGGACGGACATATTTCTTATCACTGATAATTTGTTAAAACATGTCTGATTAGGACACAGTGAAATACTGAATTTGATTTTTATTGTATACTTCATTGCATACAGTCATATAATTACTTCATAGAGTCATTGCATACCAACCTCCATTAAACTCTTTCCTTTAAGTACAGAAGTGGAAAAGGGCAAAGTAGGAAATGAGTTTTATCTGTACTTAAGGCAAGCTAAGCTGACGACAAGCAAGTTGGCCTGCCAAAGATTAAGATATTGGTAAGATATCTGGGTCAGGAGCCAGCTCAATCATCACTGCATTTCCCCAGTGATGCCACTCTGCCTTTGAGCTCACATATCTGAGAGAGTTTTAATGACTGTCACAGCAAATAAGTTTCCTCTCATTAAAATTCATAGAAATCCAGGTCCTTGGAAATGAAGGGAACGGGTCTAAATAAATGGCATCCAATATTATATGAAACAAAAATGCTGCTTTGAAAAAGATATGTTATGTTTTTCTTGGATATGTGGGTGAATCTCATGTACACTGACAAGAAATGTCATATTTCAACCTTGAAATTTAAGTAATATATGATTTTTTTGCATTATGACAATTAGGCAGCAGTTTGTGTGTGATTTTTTTCTTTAACTGCTGTAATGCAATAAATGATTTTTAAATGATTTAAGAATCTAATTAAAAAAAAAATATTCAGAAGCCAAATTTTCTGAAAGAAGGAAAATGTTTCCTTTACAGACTCAAATGGTTTGTTGGCTCACCTGATAAGAATGCCACCTTCTCTTTAAGAATGGGCAGAACTTCAATGGCCTTCATGTCCTCATTCCTGTGGAACCCTGGAAAATATCAAAAACTGTTCAGTCTTCAAAGCACATGAAGACAAACACACTCATGCGCATAAACATGTAAACATGAAAAGCAACACATGGCATAATTTATTTATGGGCCTGATGAGTCTACATTTTTGAGTGAGCTCTCTGGAATAATGGTTGAAGAATGACTGAAACTACGTGCCATCTTATCCAAGAGCACGATTAAGATTTCTTGATTTGCCTTAATGTGTTGAAAGAGCACTGATTGCAAGATGTGTGCTGTTAACAGCATATTTACAGCTCTATGGCATGGACAGATTTGATAGCCCACTCCACCTGCTCCTCCTCAACCCTGATCCTCATTCTCTCTCTCTAACCCGCCTACTAACCAGATGGCAAGATCTTAATAAATCCACAGCCTTGTCAATGCATTTGCACATACAGCATGCAAATGTACACTCATTGACACCAATACTCTCTCAAATAGAAATAAACCTATAGTCAAAATTCTGCATTATACATTTCTTTTTATAAAACTCATTATCAATGAAAATGACAAAAGACTACACACATCACATGTCTAAAGAATGAACTGGTCATACAAAAGTAACAAAACTAAGTTACAATTAGGGATGCAGCGATACCACTTTTTCTCTTCCGATTCCAATATCAGAAATCTCAGTATCGGCCGATACCGATAACAAGCCGATACCAGTGATGTTTTATGGCATAATCAGTTTATAATATCTTTACATTATTATTTGGAAGTAATTGTGCTCTTGAATATGTAAAGAAACACAAACCTCTAACTACACATTATTTCAATATAAATGTATAGCTTATTACACTTTATTATTCACTTGTATACCGGATAATGTAGCACAAAATTAACATTAATTCAAGTCTTCAGTAGAAAAGAAACCAGCATCTAATTTTTGCCTTTTATTATTATTTTTTTTTTTAATGTTTCAACTTGCATCAGGGTCTCCAAAAAAATTGCCCTGGAGGTGAGTGTGAGTGTATGTCTGTCTATGTGTGGCCCTGCGATGGACTGGCGACCTGTCCAGGGTGTCCCCCGCCTTTCGCCCAATGTTAGCTGGGATAGGCTCCAGCCCCCCGTGACCCTGTACACAGGATAAGCGGTTGACGATGGATGGATGGAACTTGCATCAGGACTTTTCTTTTGGATCTCTTTTTTGTTCAATTTAGTTGTACGATATCAGTCCAC
Organism: Xyrauchen texanus; assembly: GCF_025860055.1. Classification (NCBI taxonomy): domain Eukaryota; kingdom Metazoa; phylum Chordata; class Actinopteri; order Cypriniformes; family Catostomidae; genus Xyrauchen; species Xyrauchen texanus. The sequence goes on along the minus strand of NC_068292.1, from coordinate 14,183,502 downwards.
TTTTCTTTCACAGTTATTTTTTGGAACCCATTCAACTTAAATATTGTTATATATTGTAAACTAATACTAATGATGACAATAGTAATACATTGTTATTAATATATTATTATTGACTTTTCATTTTAAATACAACAGTAATATATTTAAATCTTTTTAAACAAATCACGCTTTTATTTTGACATTCTGAACTCCAGTAATTCCTGTATGTGTCTGTTTGTAGGCAAGTTCACAGTTGAATTCACTTCTTATTCAAATTCTGGTCAAATGCACCTCCGATGCCGTTCTAAATGCATATTATATGTGAACCGAACTATTGAGCATCTACATCTGAGATGCTGTTCATGAGTAGCGCTCAAATATTGTGCACCGCTGTGAAGGAGTGCATCACCAGCATGTGCGTGAGTTTGTGTCATTAGAGCAGCACCATTCACTAACGCTGCGCATACTGTATATTTACTTATTAAACAGCCTTTTGTGATTCACAGAGCTATTGCCCATCTTCAAGTGGCTTTGAATAAGTCATATGAACTACTTTAATTGTGTTTTTATGGTTCTTTTATGTCATTTTTGGAGCTTGACAGTAACAAACATGACAAACACACAGTATCAGATTTGGATCGGGCTCGACGGACTGATACCCAATCCATCTAAAAGCTTCAGTATCTGAGCCGATACTGATCCAGGTATCAGATCGGTGCATCCCTAGTTACAATAAGGCTCCGAAAACCTCAATTACCAGAAAGCAAATAGTGCAATGCCTGGATGCTGGGAGTTTGGGATGGGATTATCTGTTTGACCAATGGCAGATGCAGGAATATGAGAAAACTCTCTGAAATTGTTTTTTATTTTTATAGTTCCGTTCAGTGATGCAAGTGGTAATTACACATTAACTTTTATTTTATCTTATTTATTAACTTATTTACTTACTCAAAATGTGATTTTTTTTGTTGTTGTAGAAATTTTTTATAGAAAATGCATTATTCATTAACAATTATGTTGATAGATTTTGGAAATGTCTCAAGAGATATTAATTGGTCATCTGATAATATGCATTTTTTGGGGAATATCTTAAAATGGATAAATATTGGCAGATTAATCAGCCTAGTCAATATATCGGCAATATATCACTAATTCTGAACCTTAAGTGACATATTACAGATAAGTTCATATTGTAAATATGTCTACATTTTTCTTCACACTTTCTTTTAGATGAAAACAATGCCTGTACATGATATATTTGTACTAGCAGGGTAGTGGAGTCTGCTATACATTCAGGGCAAAGGAGAATAAAAACACAGACACACTAAAATAAATAAATAAATAAAAATTGTTGAGCAAACATAAAAAGTCAAGGCAACATAATTCAGCAGGATCTTTGAGTCTTAATTGTCCACAGTAACATTGCTTAGTTTAGTCAATGTGAATTTGTTTGTTCATTAAATGGCAAAAATCTTGAGAAAATGACTAATTTCTTGCTCAGCCAACAATCAGTTGGCAAAATGAGAACTTTCATTTTGTCACTATTTCAATCACTTTTATACGACGTTAACTGCAATCTTTGCCTATGAAGAGAGAGGTGTCTTGCAAGGCAAGGCAGTACATAAAATTGTTTGACATAAACACACAATAGGCCGCAATGATTAACGCACAAACCACAATAATGCTGACAATCAACAAACATCATTCATTTAAAAGAAGAGCTACCATCACCACACAACAATTGACTAGCAATGGCAACAAAAAACAACAAAAACAGAATAAAGTCAGCAAACAGCAAAAAAAAGCTTGTAACACTAACCACACAATTTATTCATGTTGCAATGCTTGCTGGAGACTTGCAAATCAGTAACATTGTTCAATGTGAAATTGTTCATTCAACTCTGTAAGACTAATTGGGACAACATTTGGGGGACTATTGTTGGTCTAACATGTTTTTATATAGATGCAAAGTAATCCACATTTTGAGTTTCTGCGACTCAAACCCCCTCTGGATAAAATTATATATATATTTTAATATACATTATGCAAACATAAATCAATGTAAAATTGCTCCTGAGATTTTACATTTTTTTTTATTATTGAGTGTGGATGTTTGGTTTTCACAATGGCAGGGCTGAATGTGGGAATATTAATGTGAATGTTAATAGGAGGTATATCTATAGGAAGCAGCAACTGCCTTTTTTCACTCCATTTTTTCTTTAAACACCCTCAGGGAAACAACATTACCATATCAAACCCTGCACGGTCCAAATCCATATCTAATATGGTACAGTTTATAATAAAGGTGGGCAGAAATATTTTAAAGAGCATTATAGTATTTTACAAATTTTCTTATAAATTTTGCTTTTATTATTATAGCATAATACATTTGATTGAGATCAATATAAAGATCTAAAGACACAATAAATCTTTATTTCAGAAACACAGTGACTTTCCAATGACTGTGCTTTTCTTACTCATTGTATCTGGGTCAACATATTGCTGTGCAGCTTTAAAGGCCAAGCGTATGCCGTGTTTGTTTGAATTCATTTATTTAATGTTTTATTAAATCGACTGTCATATCCCAGTATGGAAAGTCATCATAATAAATCCTATTCCAAATTTAGCTATCCCAGTTATCTACATTAACATTTATTCATTTAGGAGATGCATTTATCCAAAGCGACTTACAAATGAGAACAAGAGAAGTGAATCATTCAAGTTTCAAAATTGTTTAGAGAAGTACCCCAAGCAAGGAGGACAATATATATATAAAAGACTAAAGGGATTGGGTCAAGTGCTCACAGAAGATATGTGTCTTTAGATGTGTCTTTAGATGCTTTTTGAAGGATGTTAGATAACCAGCTGCTCGAGTGGATTTTGGCAGGTCATTCCACCAGCGAGTAACAGTTGATGTGAAAGTCCTGGACAGTGATTTTTTGCTTATTTGAGATGGTACTATGAGGTTCCATTCACCCAATGAATGCAAATTCTGGAGGGCACATAGACCTGATGTAGTGAGTGTAGATAGGGGGGTGCACAGCTGGTGGTTGTTCTGTAAGAAAGCATTAATGCGAGCAACCACTGGCAGCCAGTGCAGTTTTATGAATAGCTGTGACATGAGCTCTTTTCGGCTCGTTGAAGACCAATTGTGCTGCTGCATTCTGGATCATTTGCAGAGGTTTGACTGTACATGCAGGAAGGCCTGCCAGAAGACCATTGCAGTGGTCCACCCTGGAAAGCACAAGTTCCTGGACAAGGAGTTGTGTGGCATGCTCCGATAGGAAGGGCCTAATTTTCCTGATCTTGTACAGAGCAAATCTGCATGATCTGGCAATCCTTGCAACGTGGTCTGAAGTTTAGCTGATCGTCAAACACAGCCCCAAGATTTCTGGCTGTCTTGAATGAATTTGTGCAGAACTGCTGGGCTCGCTGGAATCACAAGAAGCTCGGCTTTAGCAAGGTTGAGTTGGAGATGATGTTCTTTCATCCAACACGAGATGTCTACCAGGCAGGCTTAGATCTGTGCGGCAACTGTAGGATCGTCAGTTATTTATTCGCTGGTTTCTTATATTTAGACAAAAATACAGAGAGCTTGATATCATTTAAATTAAAACATACAATTTTTCAGGTCCATGTGAAATCACAATCTTATGGCATCTTTATGTCTAATTAGGTGTACTGTAAAGAAATGTATGGATGAAAAACTAATGTATTTATTTATTTTAGCTAGATTTTAAGTCATACAAATATTTAGTAGAGATTCCGTTTTTTGTCTTTATTTTTGCTGTTGTTACCAAAACATTGGGCTGGAATCAATAACAATACATTACATTTTTTAAAGAGTTTTATTTTTAATTTTTTTTAATTTATAACACCATTTTAACACTTTTGGAGTGCTTTGCTGCTAAAATAAGGACGCAGAATGAGAGATGACGACAATCATAATTAAATGACATTTTTGGCCACCGAAGCAAATTTGAATTTCAATGCAGGAAAAGCACTGTAGTGAAAGACATTAGGTTAAATGTACACTTCCACAGCTATTGATTTCATTAGCTTTATGAGACAGCAGTAGTCAGGCCTGATTGCCCATCATAACACATTATGTCATTGGGCTAAATTGCCCAATGAATCCTGGCGAAAGGTTAAGGTTGTCTGCAGGGAGATATAACAGGCCAGAGCAGGTGTGTTGTGTATGTGTGTCACTCTGTGTGTGTGTTATTCCCCCCCAACAACAATGACCTCATCAAAATTCAATATTCACATAACCTTTGTGTTATATGTATGTGGGCTTGCATGTTTGCCACTAATTCTCCCGTCTTCAATGACCTCATCTCAATCCAATACCCACACAACCTTTACACTGTTTTATTTCTAAGACACATTTACATTCCGCATACAGAGGTCTACACCAGACACTGTGGCTTTTCCAGTGGCACTAATACAACAGGAGCCAGACGTTCCTTTGCTTTGTCAGTCTGAATGTAGATGATTTGAACAATGCTTTAATGGCAACAACATAAAACTCTGTGCAGATCCACCACTACTCTCACACTACCCACAGATGGCATGCCCACAGAAAGTTAATGGGCAGGGTGCACATATTTTTATGAGTCCATTTGGAAACAAAGTTGTGTTCACATTCAGCACATTGTTTGGGAAGCTACTTAAAACTCTAGCATTTCTGTATTCAATGTAGTTGGTTAATCTGGCACAAAAAAATAAAGCTAGAAATCACCCCGATTTACATAAATGAGTCCAAATGAGCCAGTTCACTAAAATGAATCGGACTTCCCAACACAACATGCCAAACAGTAGAGTACCAATGGCCACAGCTGCTCAGACACAGCTGGAATGACAGAGAAAATATCCAAAATACATCACTTCCCCCTGCTGTTCCAAAGTTCATTCCATTCCATTCATTACACTATCCACAGGGAGGTTAAAGAAAGTGTAAATCAGTAATAAGAGACAGAACAAGCAGTGCACAATCATGATCTTACAGAATAATCCAGTAATCCAAATCTTGATCTGAATTAATGATGTCTAATATTTTGCCAAAGCTGTGCCAAATCCCAACTCAACAAAGCTTGTATGGCACAAAGAAACCTAAACCATTCCCACTATCCAAATATCTTACAACAACAGGACAATGGGATTAACATCATAACGCAGCATGCAAGAATTGTAAATGAAGAGACATGGTGTCTGTTTCCAAAATCACAAGACTGCAACCTGTGTCCATTGACAATCTAATTCAGTATTTTTATAGAATTTCAAAATCAAAAATAATAATAGGTTTCTGCAATGCTTCCTAAATTAACTGGTCCACCAAGCATGAAATACAAGTCGTCAATCAACCCTGGGGTCCAGTAATGCATTATTCATGACATAAAACCCATTTGGCAATAATTTCTTTAAACATCTGCCCAAAAGATAAAATAAAAATGATTGTGAATACCGTCACCGCACAGCTCAACATACACGGAATTACTTGATCAAAAGCACACAAACATGCAGGGACTAAATTGTCACTAAGTAGAGTTATAAATAGGGGTGGGTAGAAATATCGATTTTGCAATATATCATTTCTTAAATCCCAAAATCGATCTTTTACTCTATGCGCAACCCTCCACTACAATGAGAGGAAATCACTCACACTTGCAACCAAATTCTGCATTATGCGACTAAAATACTGTATACAGTATATTTGGCATTACTGTAGCTTGCTAGCCTGCTTAGCATTGCTTATTCCTCTACGTTTATCATTTTATCCTTTGCTATTTTACTGTGTGCTTCGTTTTCCCCTGCTTTTCTACTGCTTTGACTGTGTGTATATCACCGTGTTTACCTGTTTTTTTCTCTTTTTTTCTTTTTCTCTGCCTGTCTACATCTCGTATTTCGATTGCATGCATTTGTCTTCTCCTCTGTGTTTTACACAGATTATTGTATCAATCTCAAACCTCTGCTGATCAGGAACCACCAAAACAACAGCAAACAATTGCGTGAGGGATTCAAATAGATCTCAAACCTTCGCCGCTCAAGAACCATAACAACAACAACAAACAAACAACTGCGGTAACTCATGGCATCCGCTCATGTTATATCTTCCTGCATTGCATGCCACATGTGTTCTATAGCTTCTTATGTCAGCAGTGAGGGTTTCACATGTGATACATTTAAGGAATTAGAAGTTTAATGAGTTATAGACATGCATCCGAACACTAGTGGAAGTCAGTGAGAAAGAGAAGACGAAGTCATTCGTCAAACAAACAGCTACTCAAAGAGTCCTTTCAAGCACATAATATGTTTATTTTATGTAACAAACAGCTATATTGTCATCAAAGTACCACAATAACAGTTCACAGCTTATATATGCACAGCCATCGCATCTAAACGCGATCTTCCCATGCATGCAGCCACGTCTGCTTATTAGGTGCAGATGCGGTTCATTCACACAGTCTTTTCCGACAAATAATATGTTTGTTTTCTGAAAGAGTCAGCCAAACTATCACAAAAGCACCAAGAAGTTTAAAACCTGTATACTCACAGTGAAAACATGCTGATCGGGTGCAATTATCCATTCAAGCAGTCAAGTCTGTTTACATTAGTGTGTAACACACACACACAGATGTGAAACAGTGCATAGGCAAATCGGACTGCTTATATTATTTGTTCATTTATTTTTACAGCAACAAAAACAAAATAAAACAAAAATAGAACAGCAGACATAATCCATTTGTTAACATGTTTACTATATTATATACAGTATTTTTTTTTTAATAAGAAATCAAACATTTTAATAAAATAATAATAAAAATATCCTCTTCTAAACTCTGCCCCTCTACCGGCTGTGCAATGTCACGTGCAAAAATAATTGTCTCCAGGATGTACAGCAGAGGAATTTAGACCCTACTCATGAAAAGGTTAAGAAGCCACAGCTTGAGCCTGGAAAATTAACTAACTAGAAACCAATTTCAAATTTCCCATTTATGTCGAAAATACTAGAAAAGGTCCTCCCGACTATGTTCATTTCTACAAAGAAATAGTTTATATTAACAATTTCTGTCAGAATTTAGGCCCCGTTATAGTACAGACTGCACTTATCAGATTTAGTTTTTTCATCTGATCACCGCTGCATTTCTCTTCTAGTGTTTTTAGATCATAGTGCTTCGACACCATAGATCATGACATTCTTTTGAATAAGCTTGAGAATTATGTTGGTATTTATGTATTTGCATTAGCATAGTTCAGGTCATATTTAGCAGACCGCTGCCACTGTGTAAACGAGGAATTGTCAGATCAAACAAAAGTTAAGTATGGAGCGCCACGTGACCAGTCAGGCTTCCTAAGCAACAAATTGGCCCAGTTGCTAGGGTAGGTAGACCTCCTTGTTGTCGCTATAATGTGTTTTTCTCGGTAGGGCGTGTAGTGAGTTGTGAGTTGACGCCACAGAGAATAGGGTGAGCCTCCACACGCTAGGTCTCCGTGGTAATGTGGGAGGTAACTGAGATTCGTGATCCGCCACCCGGATTGAGGCGAGTCACTATGCCACCACAAGGACATAGAGCGCATTGCGAATTGGTCACGCCAAAATTGGGGAGAAAAGGAAACGATGCATGTTGCGAATAGCATTATTCTGTACAAATAAAAAAACGACTTCACTTGGTTAAATTTAACTCACCAATATATGTGTAGTATATTGGTTAAATATTCAGCAGCGAGATGCTTTCAGTACGTGTTGAGAATAAAAGTTGTTCTGTGTGTCCAAAGACGGAATGACATATTTGTCATTGAATAATGTCTCTTTTAAAACCCTTTCTGTTCTCTACGGTCAAATGTTGATCTAAAACATCTAAAAATAAACATTTAATTGTAATCATGCATGGCACAGATGACATAAAGCCATTTATGTCCTCTCTCATTAAAATGCACTCATTTACAGATGTTCAGAGATATTAGAAATTAGAACATAAAATGTATATTTTTGTAATGTGCCTAGTTAGGAGGTCCCCTGTATGCATGTAACAGCATTAGCTGGGAAATCATTTCTGTCATTTGTGAGCAAAAGGGACGTCACTGAATATACCCATATGAATCGATATCTAATCGGAATCAAATCAAATTGAGAGCTTGTGAATTGGAATAGAATTGGGAAATCTGTATCAAAACCCTGCCCTAGTTAGGAGTTAGATTTCTGACATTTCAGAACGTGTGATATCGAGCTTGCTTACCTCAAAGTTTTGAATTCATATAATTGCATAGAGTATGTTTCAGTTGTGGACAGATGATGTTATCTGGACAAGCATTCAAAGATGTGACTACAGCGCATAGAGCGGACAAACGGAGAGGTTTAGCCCAGTTACCAACCAGGACTGGTACCTGTAAGGCTGCAGGTTTGAACCCTACAAAGGCATCAGGGAGACATCACTGTAATTTATGATAGTACTATTCCAAGATGATGGCATGTAAGTGTAACAGTGCAGTTAGTTCTGGCCCTGAGTAATGTGGCTGTCAATAAAAAAAGATTCTGACTGATAAGCTACTTTAGATCAAGGGCAGTCATTTGTTGCATTTTCATTTTATTAGCAGCTGAGTGAGCAAGAGATTCTAAGTTTGGTGGTGTGACTGGCGACCAATGCAGATTGAAGAGCCACAATACATTGCAAATTGATTTCATTTAACAAAATAACTTGTCAAGTACACCACCGTCTGCTTTTCATTTACAAAACTGAATGACTAATTTAAATGATTTAGCCACTTCAAGCTACATTTTAAAGTTTAAGTGGGGTACTGTATATTGAAACTGACCAGCCTGGTTGGAGAGTTTCTACTGCATATACGAAACTTCACAAGTTCAGTTAAATTTCTGCAAAATAGACAGAAAATATATGGGTGTCTGACCCTATCCTTTGGCATAGCCTCCACTAATCACGCAGGAATGGAAACATTGGCTGTGTGTATATCTCTGTGTGGGTGTATACTGGCTGGTGCTAGGCTACATTTCCTTTTACTTTTCTTTTTTTTTTTTTTTTGGCTCCTGTCTAAATATAGGCCATCCTCAGAGGTAATGATGTGCCAATTTCTCAGCTTTGGGAATTGTGATTAAGCAGGCAGTCCTCGGCCATGCCTCTGCACACCAAGCCTGGTTCACAACCCATTCTGTCAGTCCACATCAATCACGTTAAGTCTGAGATACACCTGACAGAATGAGGTGTATCAGTCTCCAGCATATCAATACTAAAGCAGTCTGTTAAACTACTTTCTGCTACTACACATATGCAGCCCTGAACTCATGACAATGACACAATCTCTTTTAAAAGAACTGCTCTGGTTATAGATTCCTCCACAATTTGCTTAAATAGGCTGTACAGCTTTGTTGCAAACCTATTGTGCAATTATCTCCCTAATGATAAGACCAGCATTGCTGGTCACCAGCATGTGTTTGTTTAGGATGTTGGATTCCTGCATAAGATGTTTGGTGTCTAAACCAGGCTTCTTAACAAGCAAGTTAAGTTAATGAGAAACATGCCGGTAAACCAGCTTCATAAGCTTCATGACTGGTCCATCAGCACCTAAAAATCTTTGTGGCCAAGCTAGTCTACTGGAGTCCCAGCTTAACCTCCAACCCTATCTTAAACCAATCTCGGTTGGTTACTAGTCTCCCAGTCTGGCCAAGCTGGTGTTCAGCAAGTTTCACAGCATGATCAGTTGAAATGTGCCCAAATCCTCTAAAACAACACAACAGACCAGTCTGATCAGGTTGGGAGACCAAAAAATAATATTTAATTATTATTATTATTTTGGTTTTTTTGCAGAAGAGCAGTCATTTTTGACAATCTCACTTTCTTGGACAGACTTCAGAGTGTGTGTCTGTGCACAGAATTCTCAATTTCTGCTCATTGGTCTTTTTCGACATGAACAGTTGGATAAAATGTTGAGGGAATCATCTTTCAAAACATTGTGGAACTTGATTCTCTCAATTTGCTTAGATCTTGGTAACTGTCATAACATTTGCTGTAGGCTAACCACACCTACATAATATAGAATATTAACTGACATCCAAGGAAACAGGAACCACCCTAGTCATGTTTCATACTAGATACAACCACAATTTTCTACATGATGCTAAAAAAAACTTCCAGTCTAAATCAGCAATTCCCTATTGACTTGGAGCAGTCATAATGAGAGCCAACAGAATTGTGTGCAAATAATTTACTTTACATTTGTATTTTTATTTTTTTCCCTGGCTGTGACTGATGGCTGAGAGCGTGTCTGAGCTAATGCCAGCCCATTTCTCTCACACATCAGTGCCTCTCAATACAGTCTGCACCTCAAATGAATTATGGATCCCTCGGCCCATTCTCCCATTTACAGGCTGCATTTCTCCCCCTTTCCTTTGCTTCTCTATTGGCAACCTTTACCGACCAATTCCCATACCTCGCTTTTATGGGCCTTGTTCACAAGTCTTGATTGCTTGTTGTTTTACAACCAGTGAGACTCTATGATGGCTCAAATAGTCTTAACAGGGGAGAGCCAGACAAGTTAAGACAGGGCTGCACAATCATACTGTATGTCCCTTCAAAATTACACAAGCACTGAGGAAAAATTCCCCAGATGTGCTTTAATTTCACACTGCCATCCTTGTGACGAATGGCCTTCATTTCTCAGAGCTGGATAGGCATGTATTCCGTTATTGAGGCTGGTTTAAAGTGATGTCTGATCAGCATGGGAAGCCAGACTTAGTACAGCAACAAGTCATAAAAGCCATGGATTATTTTTATTGTGTTCGTTGATTGAAAGGAATTCAATTGAAGCGAAGTGCAGTCAGGTTAATGTATCAAAGTCATTTCGATTCAAGCCCAACTTACAAACGAGAACCAGGAAAAAAAAAATGCAAGAGAGTTGAATATGGTGTTGCAAACAACCAAAGGCACCTAAGAATGAATTGCTGCCATTGATAGTGTTTATTTGAATGTGCTATCTGCGTTGTTTCAGTACCTGATTATCTAAAGGACTAATGAAATTCATGTAAAGGTGCAAATGGCCAAAACATGCTGAATGCATTTTGTCCTGTGCAAAAGGTCGGTTCTGAGTACTAGATTAAGAATAATGAAGCAGACCACCAGATCTAGCATACTTTTCTGGGACTGCACAGCATCACTCCGTCATTGCAATTCAGGCTCCTGAATCGTCTGTTTCAAATGCTGAAAGTACACTCGACTACACTGCTCATCAAGATATATGCACGATTAAAATTCTCTTAGTGCCATGATCACTAGAAAATGAATTCAGTTTAAAGCCTTCAGTCTGCAGGTGGTAAAACGCTTCATTAATTGTGCCAGAAAAAGAGTGCTGATTTTTGTATATAAACGCTGCATTGATAATAAGCCCTTTCGCATAGAAATGAGAAATACTGAAAAATATGACAATGATATAATTTAAGTATGCATGCCACAGCCAGCATAAATGGTTCTTTTCTAAATTGTATTGTGCATGGTTCATCAATAAGACACAACTTTTTGCACTGAAATATCACATGCAAAAGTGGCTCAACTATTTAATGAATTCACTCAATAGTTGACGTTAAATTATGCTGTGCTACAATATTACAATAATGTTCTCTTTAGCAAGATTTACTTAAAAGAATATCTCTACTCAATCTCTGTGTTAACAAATCACATTTACCAAAGCCCTTAAAATCAGACAACTTAAAACTGCAATAAGTCAGAATACCTGAGAGTGGGATCAGTCTCAATCCTGCTTGAGCATACTGCCAACAGTGGCTGTCCACAACCGTTCCCATTATACAGACACATTAACAGCCCACAAAACTACAGATATTGCATTTACTCCAAGAGATTCTGGGAAAGAACAGACAACTGTAGGACCTAAAAGGGGAGGTGAAAATGGGAACATTAGCAGTGAATGCTGTTACAATTAATGGCTTGATATAAAGGCGGTCCAATTCTAATTCAGCTTCCTTACACTGTAGCTATTCACTTCATGTCCACAACAGCAGGAAAGATTTACTAGTTTTCCTCTGTTTGCACGCACTCAAAAGCTCTGGGGCTCTCAAGCCAGGCAAGCACTCAGAGTGTGTGCAGATTTATGCTGGAACAGGTTTTGTTGATGGCCTCTAATACACCTGTTAACTCCCAGACCCCCTGTGCACTCACTGTGCCAAACATATTCAAACATTGCTGCTTATGTACAAGACTTATGTACATGTTAGCACTGTCAACAAGAACGTTCAAAGCTTTCCAGAACATATTTTAGTATTAAGCAGTCATATTTTCAAATTACTTCAAAGGAAGAATAGAATGATTTAAAGATGTCTGCCTTCACTAATTAAAAAAATGTATAATACTTTAGCATAATCAGTGTAATATCATAAACATAATCAATGATAAAAACGTTTGCTGATGAATGTTTTTTTTAATGCATCTCATATACTAATATATATATATATTAGTATATGAGATATATAACTCTCAATATGAGATCCAAAGAGCTGTCACTATTAGTGAAGCAAGCCATCATTAGGTTGAAAAATCAAAACAAACCCATCAGAGAGATAGAAAAAACATTAGGTGTGGCCAAATCAACTGTTTGGAACATTCTTAAAAAGAAAGAACGCACCGGTGAGCTCAGCAACACCAAAAGACCCGGAAGACCACGGAAAACAACTGTGGTGGATGACCGAAGAATTCTTTCCCTGGTGAAGAAAACACCCTTCACAACAGTTTGCCAGATCAAGAACACACTCCAGGAGGTAGGTGTATGTGTGTCAAAGTCAACAATCAAGAGAAGACTTCACCAGAGTGAATACAGAGGGTTCACCACAAGATGTAAACCATTGGTGAGCCTCAAAAACAGGAAGGCCAGATTAGAGTTTGCCAAACAACATCTAAAAAAGCCTTCACAGTTCTGGAACAACATCCTATGGACCGATGAGACAAAGATCAACTTGTACCAGAGTGATGGGAAGAGAAGAGTATGGAGAAGGAAAGGAACTGCTCATGATCCAAAGCATACCACCTCATCAGTGAAGCATGGTGGTGGTAGTGTCATGGCGTGGGCATGTATGGCTGCCAATGGAACTGGTTCTCTTGTATTTATTGATGATATGACTGCTGACAAAAGCAACAGGATGAATTCTTAAGTGTTTCGGGCAATATTATCTGCTCATATTCAGCCAAATGCTTCAGAACTCATTGGACGGTGCTTCACAGTACAGATGGACAATGACCCGAAGCATACTGCGAAAGCAACCAAAGAGGTTAAGGGAAAGAAGTGGAATGTTATGCAATGGCCAAGTCAATCGCCTGACCTGAATCCGATTGAGCATGCATTTCACTTGCTGAAGACAAAACTGAAGGAAAATGCCCCAAAAACAAGCAGGAACTGAAGATAGTTGCAGTAGAGGCCTGGCAGAGCATCACCAGGGATGAAACCATGGTGATATATAGGGCTGTCGATTTAACGCGTTAATAACGTGCGATTAATTTGAGTTTTTAATACATAAGTGTAAATTTATGTCTATAAAGCCCCTATTTGCACTTTTTTGTAAAGACTTAAAATATTATTTAAATACTCTTTGTACCTCCAACAACTCCAGAGCATTGAAAATCATTGCACTATGTAAAGAATATAATGTCTTGACATTATTGTAAAATATATCTGTAGTATTGTGTACTATGTACCCCTGGCTTGTTTCAAAAAAAAAAAAAAAAGTCTAACGCAGGTGTAAATTGATGGGTCCCTAAACAAACCCTCACAATAAATCTCCAACTGATTGACAAATTCACTTGTGAAATGGATTGCTGTGAACTGTATGCCAATGATTGACTTATGATCAATAATATTATAGTAAACAATACACTGTATTTTAAACCTGCTTTTTGAATGGTCTTATCAATGATGAACTCTTCTGCCACAAGAATGTAATGCATTTTAATTATCTGAATATTTTTTATTATATATATATATATATATATATATATATATATATATATATATATATATATATATATATATATATATACACACATTTTAATATTTAAAGATAATTAAGGTATATAGTAATAGTATAGTAATAAAGTACAATTATTTCATCATTATATATTGAATTATTGTTATATGAGGGGCTTTCTCGGCAAATATTTGTATATGCGATTAATCGCGATTAATTAATCGGGACACCATGTAATTAATTAGATTAAAAATTTATCGATTGACAGCACTAATATATATATACATATATACACACATACATACATACATGCATACATACACACATGCATACATACATACATGCATACATACATGCATACATACATACACACATACATTTTCTTTAGCAGATATACTTCAGAAGAAAAAATTGTTATCTGAGAATTTTGAATATAATATTTATTTAATTCTAATATTTAAATATTTTAAAATATTGAAAAATACTTAAAACAAGATGCATTAACCTGAGAAGCAACATATAAGATATTTAGACTTGCTTTTAGAGCAAATATCTTGAATATGAGAATATGTTTTCTTTACTGCACTGGCAGAAGTATGAACAAGTGAAGAAATACGTTATATATATACAAAATAAACTTATATTTAAGATAAATTCTCTTAAAGCAAGTCTAAATATCTTATATGTTGTAAAATGTATCAACTATATTATAAGTAAATTTATATTGTTTTAAGGATTTTTAGACAATTTTAAATACATAAACACTTGATAACAATAGGATCTTATTGCAGTGAAATTTTTAATTCAGTGAATGTCTGAACATGTATTTTTAAAATATGATTTTGTCCTCTTTATTGTTAGTAGTCATGTTTAATGCAACCTTTTAAGTCGTGACATGTTAAGCTGAATAGTCTGTTAAGAGCTAATGATTAATCGTTGCAATTAGGGTTGTGCCGATGGACGATATCATCGTCCATCGTGATGGCTGACCAACATCACGATGTAGAGCCACCATCGTGATGCCATGCCCCCTTTTGTGAGTCTTGCTAGTGTGACTCACTAATCCTAGTCTCTTCTATAGTTAACCTAAAAACTTTGCAGGGATTGCTCTGTAAATTAAATTGAGAATATTACTAATGCATATATGCTATTTTAAATACTGTAGTATATGCCAGAGACGTGACGTGTTAGTCTGTGAAAATACCGTGTCAGGCAGGCTACACAAATATTGATCTTGACAGTGTTAGCTTCTTGTCATTTTTTTACATGTCTTACACTGTACATTTAGATTAAAATATTTTATGTTGTAGGCTACAAGAAAATAGCCTTTATTAATTAATTATTAGTAGTTGTAGTGTCTCAGAAAATCTTGCTCATTGTCACATACTCTTGTATACACTGAAGCGGCAGTTTAAGATAAACCCAGACCAGCGAACGTCAAATAACTTTTGTCTGGTTAATACTTTTAAAGAAAAATTTCCATGGCCATAAATCCATAACGTCAAATCAAATGAAAGAAACAAGGTGAATATGAATAACACACATTTATTAAAACATAGAAGAACAACAAATAAAGAACTAGAAAACGGGAACAACACTCAGACCGAAACTCGGCACAATTAACTTCAGCACAGGCTACAAAATAAATTATGTTATTGAAATATTGTAAAGTGGTCATATGAACTACACAATTGAACGTTTAAAAAATAATATGCAAAATCGAATAGCTCCGCAACGGATGGCGAAAAATGCGTAAAGAAGTCTAATATCTTTCACCATAGACCATGTTTAAATTTCGATGTTTCTGGCCAGAAATACCAACATATTCACTTTATCTGGTTTTAATAAGCTGCGGATTGGAGTAACTACACTACCCGCTCTGCTGAAGACCCGCTCTGATGGAGTACTGGTAGCACATATGCACAGATATTTCCGTGCTAATCTTGCCATGAACGGAAACCTTTTGTCGTTCGTTTTCCACCAAGTCAGCGGGTCCTCTTCCCCATCAATGGCCATTTCCTGCAGGTACATGGTCATTTCTGCCTCGACCTTTTGCTCATCAGTGAGTAAAATAATGAAATTATAGTTTTTAAGTGGAAAATAGTATTTATGTAAAGAGATATATTAAAATAAAAAAAGTGCACAACTGTTCTTAAGTGAAAGCTAAAAAAAAAAAAAATGCTTCACGTATCATGCAACCTACTGATAAAGCGCCGACGAGTCATTAGTTGGGTTAGTAAAATAACGAAATTATAATTTTTCATATAATTTTTGAAAATTATATGAAATGATATAATCCCCACGCGAAATCATCGTCCATCATGATGTTTTACTGTCAACATCGTCAACTGCCAATTTAGGGGACATCGCCCAACCCTAGTTGCAATAATCGGCCAAATAGTCGAATAATCATTCTAATAATCATTAGATTAGTCGATTATAAGCCCTAATGTGTATATATATATATATATATATATATATATATATATATATATATATATATATATATATATATATATATATATATATAAATTATATATATACACACATAATTATTACAAATTTTATGATTCAATAATCCAGTATGTTGGGTATTTCTTTACTTGAGCAACTGAACATGAACATAAAGAGCAGAACACTGACAAATTGAACCACTTTCCAAACAGGTTAATTTCCTAAATCAAAAGCATATAGGCTACTTCAGATAAATCACTATATCCACAAGAAATATGTAAACTTGCATCTGCACAGACAATGAAGCAAATAAACAGGTGAACTTGAACTAAGTACGAATCTAATACATGCAAGTCAGAATTTGTAACTTTCGTTGTGAATATAATGTTTCCATCAAGTGCTGCATGAAAAGCAATTTCCTGAAACACAAGATTAATAAAATTTTCTAAAGCATGAAGCATTCGAAAAACAGTAACACAACGGTCCTTTTATATGTTTGATACAATATTAAATAAATTTATGTTTATACATTTTGTTCTGTTTTCAGTTGATCTGTTACAGTTTGAAACACAATTTTATCATTCCCTATCAGTCACATACTCGACGTTGAGCCGATGTAGTGAAAATAGGGGTTGCTCTTGGGAGCCCCAAATACCTCTGATCTTTGAGAAAAGGCCAATGGGAATTGGCTAGTGGAATTTGCATGCCACTCCCCCAGACATATGGGTATAAAAGGAGCTGGCTCGCAACAACTCATTCCGATTTTTTTTTTCCCGGAGCCGAGCGGTTGTGTTCAGCGAGCTGAATTCCTCTGTCGATCCATTTACCTCTCTAAGATGTTGGATTTACGGCACATTACAGCGTTTTTTTCCCCCTTGTGCAGAGAATGCCCCTGGGCGCTTCAGCAGCTAAAAGAGTATATTCTTCCTAATAAAATAATATATTTCCTACTAAAAGATTGGCACTGACAGAGCGTATTTTTAAAGATGCCTTTCCGTTTATGTGTATTTCCTGGTTGCGGTCGAGACTTCTCTGCTTCCAATGGCCACGATCGCTGTCTCATGTGCCGCCCATGCGGAGACGGGGGCAAAAACAAAAGCAAACGGAAACAAAAAATAAAAACAAAACAAAACCTAAACAAATACCAGCCAATTGACTCTTCTGCCCAATATCTGGGTCTACCACTACTCAAATAATCAGTGTTGTAACATTCTTTATCTCCCCAACATTCACCATTAGGAGCTAAAAGCAACTTGGAGTTGTTACTACTCTAGAAAAGTATATCTTAAGCTTGCTGCTGTGACAATTGGTAAAGACAGTTCTTTAAAGAAAAAAAAAAAGGTCTACCTTCATCAGAGGTTTGATACCAACCAGTGAGGTGCCCTTGCCTCTTCCGCATAAAGCCCACATATAGAAAGCGAAAGAGCACCGTGAGGCTTGCCATGGCTTCTGTGAGTGATCAATTCAATCCATAATCATCCATACAACATGACCGTGTCACTGTCTCAAGGAACAAGCAGTGAAGTATGGCAAACAGGGTAAATGTGGATGTTGTCTTCACAACAGACTGTGAAGTCTGAGGTCACTATGCACTAAAAGTCCCCTGTTTAAAATAACCAGAGAATGCTGCCAATCACAGGCTGAGTCAGCTGTCCATCAAAGAGAAATGGACAGAGGAGGTAGGGAATGGAGGATTTTAGAGCTGAGAAAGGGTTGCAAATTGCAATGTGGTTGCAAGAAGCACAGCTGCCCAGTTCCATACCGGGAAATCTTTACCTAAGGCATTTGGTTCTAATCCTCAAAATGCTCCCTGGCAAACTTTTTTACCACTCCAAAACAACCCTCCTGACCCCTTGAGCAGGTGACCAAGTGCAAAACCCACTGTTGTTTAATTATAACCCCTGTGATGCCACAATCACATTTAGTATGTCCTTTTGCCCCCATGTACCCCACCACATGATTGATACTACAGGTGGGAATCCACAAGGACCTGGAGATCCAATATTGTGTTGAAATCTGGGTCGCAATACAATATTATTGTGATTTGTAATCTTCAAAACTTTCAGTATGACTACAGCAGGTTTTTGAATAGTCCAGCTCAACTGTCTGTCCAAATAAACATAATGCAATATGTAATAGAATACTTGACGAAATGATATCAGCTCAGAAAAGTAAAATCTCGCTGCATTAAGCTTTTTGAAAACTTAAAAATATATATATATATATATGTTTGTGTACGAGATCTACTAATAAGGCAGTTCAGGTCAGTCAACTTTTAATGTTTTCCTCAATGTCACACAGACAGCTTCAATGACATACAAAACAGCACTGAGCCTTCAGCTTCACACATCTATCAAATTGTCCGTTCTTAGTGGTCATTTATCTACACCACATCTCATATTTGTCTGTCTCTCTCCCTTGGAGGCTCTGTGGCTGCTCTCTTATGCCACTCTCCCCGTGCTCACTGAAATTGAAGACAAGTGTAAGACATAATTTAGCTCAGGTGTAAGCGCCCTTACTGTTTCCTCTCCCGGACGGGCACTTGACCACACCCCGCTGCCACAGTTTGCTCTTCCTTGTTTATCGTCTGACAATGCTTTTAAGAACGTTTCATTCTTTCAGCTGCAACAACATCTGCAATCTCCTCATCCATCCAAAATTGTACATTTCTAGTGCTTGCCATAATATTACTACATAGTTTATGTTGTTTTCAAATTCTGGGTTAAATACAAATTGGATGCCTCCTCTGTATTTCAAGGTAAGCGCACAACACAGAGACCAATGTGCCAATAAACGTGTAAAAATGCTAGACAAAGCCAAGCTACAATCGCATTATCTACAATAGATCTATTAGTCCGACTTCACGAAAATCTCACTGGTACGATTCAGACTAAGGTGTTTACGTGACATTTTAAAGAGAAAAATTATTATTTTTACTCCGTTACATTTACTTTTTGAAAAAGGTTTTACTTTTAGAGTAGGTTTAAAAGTGGGTACTTTTTACTCCCACTCAAGTAAATTTCTAATGAACTTTTTACTTTCACTTCTTTATAATGGGTGGCATTCCTGTAGTTACATTATTAGGTTTAATTTTTGTTAATGTATAATTTATTGAGAGATTACTGAATGGGACTTTTATGAGAGTGGAAGTTCACACAGCTGCGCTGCTGACAGACTGTCACTCAAGTCATCAATACTGCAGCATCGGACTCTTCAAACTGAAACACTTTATTCACTCCACATAGTGAAAAAAATAACAGTTTCGCCATGCAATGCCTTCATTTTACACCAAGACAAGCTGATATTTCTGAGATTAAAATCACAGCTTCAATTTAAGGCAGCACAATGTGATAAGTTTTGGCTCTAATGCTAGTACAGGATTTCTGTATAATGAGATGGTAATTATCAGGGTGATTCTGTAACTGGGCTCTTATGAAATCAGTTTTTAAGTGTACATATTCAAATCAGTGTAGCAATATATCAATGTGCTTTGTCCCGCATGTCA
This sequence comes from Xyrauchen texanus, assembly GCF_025860055.1. Lineage (NCBI taxonomy): Eukaryota > Metazoa > Chordata > Actinopteri > Cypriniformes > Catostomidae > Xyrauchen > Xyrauchen texanus. The sequence continues at coordinate 14,163,586 of NC_068292.1, read as the reverse complement.
AGAGCAGTATTTACGTGTTTACTGGAAACAATTGCAGCTACTTCGGGAGGATAAACTGTATAAATACATGTAAACATCCAATTTAAAGGAATAGTTCACCCAAAAATGAACATTTGCTGATAATTTACTCACCCTCAGGCCATCCAAGATGTATCTGAGTTTCTTTCTTCATCAAAACAGAATTTAAGATTTTTAGGATTTCATTTCAGCCTCCTCCTTTAAATAATGCAAGTAAATGTACTCCATTATTTGACGGTCCAAAATGCATATTTAGGGTGCATCAAAATAATCCACACGACTCCAGTCGACAAATAAAGTTCTTCTGAACCCAAACGATTGATTGTTTTTAGAAACAAAAAAAATGGTAAATGGTCTGCACTTATATAGCACCTTTTTAACCTTAGTGGTATTCAAAGTGCTTTACACTGTGTCTCATTCACACACCAATGACGGCAGAGCAGCCATTAAAGGCACTAGCCTGCCATTGGGAGCAACTTGGGGTTCAGTGTCTTGCCCAAGGACACTTCGGCATGTGGAGTCGTGTGGGCCAGGAATCGAACCACCAACCCTGCAATTGGTGGACAACCTGCTCTACCAACTGAGCCACATCCCTCATCAGAGACATTATGTAAGCTTTTTAGTAAGGTCACGCGTCACATGGAGGAGGAGGCAGGAAGTGTGTCATCCATACCTGGTAAATTATGAGAGAGTTTAGATTTTTGGGTGAACTATCCCTTTAAAGTGATAGCTCAGCCATAATTTAATATTTGGTCATCATTTCCCTACCCTCATGTAGTTCCAAATCCAGTTGACCTTTTGTATTATGTGGAACACAAAATATGCAAGTATGTTAGGGACTGTCTCACCATTCACTTTCAAAATATAGAGAAAAAAAACATTCACTGAAAGTAAATAGTGACTCATTCTGTAACATTCTATCTAATATCTCCTTATTGTGTTGCATGGAAGAACGTCATACAGGTTTGGAAAAATATTATAGTGAATGATGACAGAATTTCCATTATTAATAATAATTCTATAATACATGTTAAATGTGCATTATGTAATGGAATATAGGGGAGTTAACGTCCATTATGTCATTTGTGAATTTACTCACTATCTGTGTTACTCACCACTTAAGTACTCTTTATATTGGATACTGAGGTAAGGTTATGTTTAGGGGTAGGGATTAATGTAGTGTGTCCGTGGAACTCTAAATAAACACAATAAACACTGCAGTGATGCCAGTTAGTATTTAAATATGGGTGCAAATAGTTTCTGACAATTAGTATATAACATTATTTGCACCAGGGTTGGTATAAATATATATATCACATATATACACACTTGTTCTGAGTGGTGTTCAATCTTTTCCCCCCAAAAAAGTAAAACTGTAACTAAAATGATTTATTCTTGGTGTTAGAATATGCATACAGTATCATGAGGTAAAATACCCCGATATGTCTTCATCCCCAGATGTGCGTTTGTTATTTAGAAATATCAGACTGCTAGATGGTGCAATTGACCAATCATAATTGAGTATTCCAGAGACCCATGTAATTATTTGAAATATTGTCGCTCCCACCATCCCAATTGATTCAGTGACAGTCTAACTCAAAAGTGCTGAATGAACTACCAGTGACTGAGTTGTTCTTTGTCAGAAAACACCAGCCAAGACTTACTGTTAAAGGCATGTGTACCAGTAGACATTTCAGGCAAGGGCAACCCCTCAACGTTGACTTTAGGAAGTTCCACAAGGCACTGTGTCAAAGGAATATTCCATATTCATGACAAGTTAAGCTCAATCGACAGCATTTTGGCATAATGCTCATTATTGAAGAAAAAAGGCACAAGTCGAAATCAATCTGTGTTAATCAACAATAAATCACAAATGCTGTCTATTTAGCTCAACTTGTATTGATCCGGAATATTCCTTTAGGATCTTCTGTGAAATCTTCAACTGTCAAACAACAGCAGTATCAAGTCTCCACACTGCTCTGGATAAAGAACTTAATGACAGAAAAAATAAAGCACATTCTGAGAGGAAGAACATCAGCACAGTATAAATGGCAGCTGACACTACAAAAGGACTTTTTTTTTTTCACACAAACCGCCAGCTGCATGCAGAGGGATAAATTCAAACAACAAACCTTTGTGGATTTTGTTTCTCTTTACTACAGTTCTTTACCAAAAAGTAAATGACAAGTGAAAAGTAAATGTATTTATTCTGGCCTTGGCTAGCAGCAGTGCATTTGTTTATGTGTAACCAGTAGAGCTGAAAATTAAAATAATGAATGAAGCCTGTTTTTAAATTAATTATATACAAGTAATTGTCCATTGTCAAATAGCCATTTCGTGGATCAGCAATGATTGATAAGAAGATTGAATATTGCAATGGTTTTAATTAGCTTATTTTGCAGACTGATCTCTCAGTGAATTAGGCAACAAAGGGTTGATATTTTCTAAAGCTGAACTCGTCTGTATTTATCGAAATTGTATCCACTGCTCCCAGTTGGCCAGTGGGCCAACAGTAAGTGTTGTTAAAAGTATCAGCACATGTGAGCTTCAGTTTCCAGGTGAAATGTCCACATAGTGGCACCAAAAGTGAGTTGTAAAGCAAATTGTTAATAGCTGTAAAGGATATAATATAGTAAAGAGGAATGCATATTTGATTTTAACTCTACCCCCAAATCAAAACATAACCATCAGTAGTGTAAACATGTAATATTCTGGAAAATGCAACCTCAGAATCATCATTACTTCCTGATTTCAATGTGGGACGAGAACCAGTTCTCCCATGCAGCTGATGCCATGCTTCCAGTCACAGGAGAATTTCAACACTTTTAAACTCATTCAAAAATGACTGATGGGAGATGGCACATGTCAGTAAGGCTAGCGGCACACCAGTAGCGTCAAAGCAACTCGATTTTGGTCACACATGCAGACTGTTTTGCTGAGATCTCAAACTCTTCAGTTGGAGGTCTGAAACACTTTATTAAGAATGGTGAAGGGATGACAAACATACCGACTCACCACAACTCTCTATCTCTCTGATTCCCTGACGAAAAACAACAGTAGTATCGCGTGAACATAAATAATTGTAAAAGAGTGATTTAGGAAGCGATTAATTGAGTAACTTTACCATGTGAAAGTGTGTGATTGTGTATAAATTCCCTCAAGGCTTTCCGTAGAACACGTCCATATACAGCTTTCAGTGAGAAGAGAAATTACATTCAATAAAACAGATTTCATTTAGCAAGTAAAATCGCTTAAGTGACAGAATCACTATGGATTACAATCAGTGTTTGTGATCATATGCAGCTAAGTGTGATCGCAGATGAAAACGTACAGACGTTCACATCTTCAGTTTTTAAGTAAAACTAGAATGTCATGCACAACGAACCACGTGACAAGATGCGTGGTCTCATAAGCAGAAGCAACTGAAACTTGTCCTCTGCCACCCGGATTGAGGTGAGTAACCATGCCACCACGAGGACCTAACAAGTAGTGGGAATTGGGCATTCCAAATTGGGAGAAAAGGGGCAAAAAAGACTATAAAATAAAATTTATATTTATATATATATATATATATATATATATATATATATATATATATATATATATATATATATATATATATATATATGCAGGATTTATATTTATATATAAAGATTTACAACTATATATTCAGACTAATAAAAATATATAACAATACAATATAATTATATATAATATATATTTATAACTATATATTTAGATTTACAAGTAGTATTTAGATTTATGACTACATTCAATTTACAACTATATATTCAGACGAATAATAATATATTCATGATGTACTGTATATTTATGTATTCAGATGTAAAACTATATATTCAGAATTATCACAATACAGTATGTTCAGGAATTACTGTATATTCCAATTTACAATTATACATTTGGATTTATATCTAGGCCTATATATTCAGATATACAACTGATAATTGTTTCTTGTTTGGCCCACAAAACACAATATACTGTAATAGTAATATACTGTATAATATATTTCTTCATTTAATTTTAAACCACTGCTTTTCCCTCCCTGCTCAAAACGAATCCATTGTAACAGTCTTAGTTCATCTTTCATGTCTCTCTTTCAAACTCACTCTGTGACATGTGTTTATCCACCTGTCACAAGTTGATGTTCAAGTGTAATACTGACACCACCCTGTATCGCATCTCGTCTGCAATCCAGTAAGACAAGAGTGGCTATATATTCAGTCAACATGTACACAACTGATTACAGTGCAGAACTCCATTACGACATGCAGCAGCATATCAGTTTACATCTCTCAGATGACAGGCATGTATGTAACATGGCCCTGAGGTCATATCAACCAATAAGAGCTGTGATGGCGTTGAGCATGCGGCTGGGCTGGGAGGAGGAATACATTACGCTGGCCTGACTGAGCTGCCTGTCATTTGTTGTGTTTTCTGTCCAGTCAGAGAGGGCAGAGTATATATTCCCCTAAAGTCAACAGACAGCGCAGAAGGCGTGGCCACTCTGCTGTCAATAGAACAAAGACAACAGTATACGAGACAGAGCAAAGTTGATGAAGGGATTAAAAAAAAAGAGAAGACTATGACTGCATCCAGTTTCATTCCTAGTGTGGAATAAAAGTATGTACACTCCTTGAAAACATGCCTTGATTATAATAGATCTTTAATGTCTTTTATTCTTGCTTTAGACTAAACATGTTTAATCTACTTCGCAACAATGTGATTTGCCAAAACAGTGATTTCTTGTTTTCACAGCACTGGCAGGCTTAACCGTACCAGAGCAGGAACAACTTTTGACAATGCAGAGGCGTTATCCATTTCTTACAGTAGTGAGAGGAAGGTAGTTTATAAAAAAGACATATAAAAATACTCTAGTCTAACTAATAATGAATTAATTCAGCAGTCAACTGCAGCAGCCAAAAGTAAGTGCTGACTGTAGCTACTCAACTAGCAAGATATTTCACACAACATTTAATAAAAAATCATTTAAATAGGCCTATAAATGAAAGACCATGAGCTCTATTCATTGACAAGACTGTGGTTAGATATTTGTATGTTGTAGATTCTGTATATTGCTCCCAATTTTAAACTGTGCTATCCACAAGCCTCTTCTGACTGTTGCCTAGTTAACAAAAACATGAAACTAATAGAGACTACAAGTCTCTGGAGTGATGAGTTGCTAAGTACATCATACTCCAACATCCAAAGCTCTTACTTCAAAAAGGCTGTAAATGATATGGTAACTCACAAGGCATTTCTATGTATTGTGTAAAAGACATTTGTAGACCAATATCAAATGAAAGCTGGATGAGTTCATGAATATCCAAACATGATGATTTCATTCATGATTTCAGTATAAAGTATCTTCTTTGCCAGGAGTTAAATATTCTGCCACTTCAGGTCAAACTTGATTTAAATATTGCCCATTTTGAGATTATACCTATAACAAAAGGAACGGCTATGGCAAAGCTTATTCAGTGAGGGATTGGCCATCCTCAAGACAAGGTGACCGAGATAACACATAATCTTTCAGAAGGCTACAATGTCTTCTCCCATGTCTATTTGGTTCAAAAAACAGCTTAATTAACCAGGTATGATCAACACCACTTTTGAAGGATCAAGTACCCAGATAGCACAGGAACATCTCCGAGACATCTGTTTAAGAGCATTTGATCTGGAAAGCATCACATTCTTATTAACATCTGATAAAATTATTAAAAATAAATGATCAGATTTACATACATTCTAAATCATAAACATCTCAGAGATATCTGCTGAATGTCTTTTTGACATCTGAGAGGAAACGTCTTATTGCAGATGAGCAAACAACCTAAAAAATATATCTCCCAGAGGTAAACATATAATAGACATCCGGGTGATGTACGTGTGCTATCAGGGTACAGGTAGATAGAGAAATGTGTGAAAAGAGTCAGGATTTATTGGTATCACTCAAGCAAGTCTTAATGAAAATGCTGTCATCATTTACTTACCCTCTTGTTGTTTTTCTAAACCAACTTTCTATCTTCTGTGGAACACAGAACGGGATGTTAGGCAGGTTAGCCTCAGTCACCATTTACTTTCATAGTATGGAAGAAGAATGCAATGGTTACTAAGGATAACATGCAGCTGAATATTACTTTTTGTGTCCACTGAAGATATACATTTTTGGGTGAACTATCCCTTTAAGGCAGCTGTCAAGGCCTATGACCTCATCAATCAATTCTCAATGGATTTGAGGTATTCAACAAATCTATCCATCTGACTAAAGCCTTAAAAGCTGACGCCTCATCTCACTGACATGAAGTAGGATACTTTCTGTTTTCCATTGGTCTGTGTTGACTTTAAAGTATACTTTCACAAATGAAGGGTGCAAAATAAGAGGAAAGCTGAAAAATTGTGCACAGCAGTAATGTTATTCATGAAGCCATGAGTCCTCAGTCTGTGCATGAAGATGCCCTCTCAAGTGACACTGTGAATAGATCCTCAATTCCGCATCTCTCTCACTCACACACACACAGTCACACACACACACAGTCACACACACACACACACACACACACACACACACACACACACACACACACACACACACACGTTGGTCTACCTATCATTATGAGGACTTTCCATAGACAATGACTTTCATACTGTATAAACTATAGATTCTATCCTCTAAACCTAACACAACCCCTAAACCTAATCATCACAGAAAACCTTCTGCATTTTTACATTTTCAATAAAACATTGTTTAGTATGATTTTTAAGCGATTTGAATTATGGGGACACTAGAAATGTCCTCATAAATCACATTTATAGCATAATACCCTTGTAATTACCAGTTTGTAACTTACAAAATTGTCCTCGTAAATCACAAAAACACGCACACACACACACACACACACACACACACACACACACACACACACACACACACACAAACTCTCTCTCTCTCCTCGCTGTCTCTCTTCCCAATACACACATCATTAATTACAGACTGATATGTCAGCCAGGCAATTAATTGTTTGATACTTGGCCAATTTGAGATGATCAGAATCGGCCAATAACTTTGCCCACTTGGCCGGTTAAGAGAAGTGTTGGTTCCCCCTTGTGTAAGTTCAAAAACCTATTTTACAACATGTTCTGCTTTCAAATGTCTTCTTTTAGTCCAATTTTTGTAAATATGGTCCCTTTTAACAGACAGTGAGGAACTTATTTAGCAGTGTAAATCTAGCAAACTTTTTATATTTGCAATTTAAACTATTAATGTATATTTATAACATTATAGCATTATATTACCCTGGACTTAGTTTTAAAAAACAAGTTATAACAAATACAATTAATGTTTCTATAATACAGCTGCTGAGAGAGTGACTTATCTCTTCTGTCATAGATGTAGTCCATCGCTCTCTATTTTTTTCTCAGATGGGTTTGCTGTACAGCTAAATACAACTCGCTTTACAACTCACTTTTGTGCCCCTCTGTGGACATTTCACCTAGAAAATGGAGCTCACACCTAACCGTACGCTCAGCAACACTTACCGTTTTGGCCACTGGTGGCAGTGTTTTGCATTTCAGTAAGCACAAACCGAATTCAGCTGACAAAAAGTTAATTTACTGTTTCTGATTTTGCTGTGAGATCAGTCTGACAGGGTTCCTACACATCTGGACCAATTCATTTGTATGATTTTTTCCACGATTTTCCATCTGTTTGTACTACTAAATAAGGATGTTTATAGAGAGATTACAATCACAAAGAGCAATTTCCAGGCAATAAATATTAAGAGCAGAGAATATCTAGAAAAATAAATATTCTCTATAAAAAATGTCCATGACTTTCAAATGTCTTTTTGAGATTCAACTCATTTACATGACTTTTACAGACCTGAAAATTCCTATTGTATTGGCATAGGCCAGAGAAGAAAAAAAAACACTCTCATGGGTAATTTGTATGCTGAGTCACAAGTACATATCTGTTTTCAGATAACAAAAACTGCATTGTCTCCATGTCTATTTGAACTCTCTGTGAAGCCTCTTCATAACACTTATCTGATTTTGTGATATTGATATCATCTACATTCAGCCAAAGCGTAGGCTGAGCGAGTGTTTTCCTCCAGAGCGTCCACACTGCATAAAATTTACTGTTGTTTTCAAAAGCATGCAGTGAAACATCAAAAAGGGACACAGTGCTAACCTGGTAGAAAATTCCATTACCAGGAAGCTACAAACTCTAAATCATTAATGATCCTGGCAATCCTATAAATCTCAATCACAGCATCATCAAATAGAAAAAGTCTCGAAATTTCTATAGAAAGACTGAAAAATAGGACGAGAGAGAGAGAGAGAGGCATGTGGCTGCTGCACCTAATTTTGGACGTACTGCTCTTATTTTGATAATTGCTGGGTTTCAAACTGGGTTTTCATGCAACCATACAGTGCACAACCACAACTGCCCAAACTCCACCCAAAATCCTCCAAAATACAGACTATAGAAAGAGGATACTCCTTTAAAACTTACATCAAACCATAAACTGCAGTGGTGTTTCAACATATTTTGTCTGTCTTTTAAAATATAATTCTATTAATAATGATCTGATATAATTTTGCACAAAAACATTTCATATTCATATATAAGAGTTTAATATGCTCTTTGGATACTTAAAAGTCTGATGTTCAGAGGCCAGTCTCCAGTTTTACCACAACTGCAGACAGATCTCCCCCAGCAGGTGTCAGCATGCACTATATATTGTTCCATATTTTGAACTACGCTACCCACAAACCTCTTCTGTTGCCTAGAATAGATAATAAAAAGATGGAACTAATAAGACGTCTTTTGAGTATTGCGTTGCTAAGTACACCACATTCCAAAAGCAGAACTCTTACTTCAAAAACATATCTGTAACTGTAGTGGTAACTCTGTATGGTGAAAGCTTAAACTTGTAGGTGTAACAAGAGTTTAGGAATAATTTAAATATGTTAATGTGTGTTTTCATTTTTAACAGTATTTAGCATCCTTGATGTCACTGAGTATTCTGTTCCAGTTTCTCAGAGGCTTCTAAATGAAAGTCTTTGGTTTTCATTTTTCTTCCAGTGATGCATTCCATGTTTTGGATAACCTTTTGAACTAAATATCCAGCCAGTCATGACTGAAATTGTGTAAAATGTACAAAACCAGAGATAACTAGATTTGTTTTTACATTTTCTAAAGTAAATCTGAGCTGTGATTACACGAGCAAAACTTGCCACAATATTAGGGCAATATGGGTGGTTGCTAGGGCATTGCTTGATGGTTGTTCGGGTGTTCTGCTTGGTTGCACACTGGCTTAAGTCAAAACAGAATATATCTGTATATGGCTCAGGTCCTTTCGTCAATGCAAGTCTATGTGTGTGTGTTTTTTACCTGTTATATCTTCAACCTGGAGACAATCATAACTTTTTATTTCTTAGAGAAGTTATAGCACATCTCAACCAGTCACATAATTTGAGGCATCATTCATGTTTGTAGCACAAACGGTGAGGGCTGAGATTTGTCGAATTTCAATACTTAAAGGAATATTCCGGGTTCAATACAAGTTAAGCTCAATCAACAGCATTTGTAGCATAATGTTGATTACCACAACAATTTATTTAAACTCCTTCTTTAAAAAAGCAAAAATGGAGGTTACAGTGACGCACTTACAATGGAAGTGAATGGAGACCATTTTTAGAGGGTTTAAAAAGGCAGAAATGTGAAACTTATCATTTTATAAAAGCACTTTCAAAAATTCTTCTGTTAAAACTCATGTATTATTTGAGCTGTTAAGTTGTTTAAATGATAATTTTTTGTAATTTTAGGGTTTTAGGGTTTGTTGATAATACATAGTCACTGCAATGAAGTTGTAAAATTGGCTGAAACTTTACATGGAAAAGGTTAGTAAGTGATTTTATTACATTAAAATCATGATAACACACATTGTTTTTTGGGTGAGTATTTTAACGTTCAAAAATTGCTTAGTGTAAGGCTACAAAAAAATGGGCAGTATGCAGACAGTTCACTGGGACTACTACAGACATGAATGACACCTGAAATCACGAGGCTTGTTGAAGACTGAGGACAGTTTGGCTTTTTCTGTTTAAAGAAATCAATTTCACAGTTTGTGTGGACTGTGCTAATGATGACACACGTAAAACCGAAGCATACTTTAGCCTTTAGGGTTTGAACAAATCCCTAACCCCAAGAATGAGCAATAGTGATTTGCCTCTGCACTACAAAAAGGGACACACTGTCTGAGCTATGCTCAGGAGATGCTCTCAGATTGTCTTGCAGAACAAACAGATGTACAGAGTCATACTCCATCTCTGATAGGTCAGTGATGACATCATCTGGGTATTCTCACATGGGCACTAGTGTAGGGTCAGAGGGGTAAACGTGATTTGGAAGAGTCATGTCACTACTACTTGAGCTGTACTACTACTGATCAATAACAATCAGAAAAGACGATTTCAGTGGTATGATCTGACAACAATTGTCCCCTGACTAACCTTGTCGGAGAGTAAACACATCATAGACATTCCATGCTAGTCAAAGTGGGAATATACTGGTTAGTGCTGGTTTTGGCTTGGTCTACTGTAGCCGGTGGGCCAGCATAGCCATTTGTTCACCAGCTAAATAAGCTTTTTTTTTCCAACCAGAATGGTCATTTTAGAAAAAGGCTGACCAAGGAAGTCTTTCTGGTTAAGCATGTTAAGAAGCCTAGTAGGGACAGCAGCAGTCTGGCATCCCATACTGAAGACCAGCATCCAAAACACAACATTTTCTTTTCAACATGTGTTCTCTGTCCAGGAGAAATAACATGAAGCAAAAAGAATGGCTTTAAAGAATGAGCTTTTAAAAAAATGTTACTCAAGAAGTGCTGGTGATTTGGCAGCAAGTCTCTGCTCTTTATACCAATTCATCTAAATATTTTATTATGTTTTTAATATGCAGCCATCTTTTTAGAGCATGTGAGGTTGTGGGATATCTAGGGCTGGGTGATATGGCCAAAATTGTTATCACGCTAATCTTTTTCATATTGTTCGATATCGATATTTATCACGATATACATTTACACGTTGCAAAGTTGATGGAAGAAAAGAAGAAAAAATCAATTCTAAACATTCAAAATAGTCCCTACAAAACTGCACAGGCGGTCCAGAGACGGCCAAAGCAGTGGGGTCTGCGGGATCTTTGATTTTACCATCTTTTACAGTTTATCAATTGAAAATGAAAGTTAAAAGATCATCTGTTTGTTCTGAAGCACAGTGACTGTACAGTATATATTGGAATATTTTTACATTAAAATTAAAAATAGTTTTTATATTTCTTTAGATTCAGATACCCAAGTATGGGGCATAGAAGCACTTGTGACTGTGGAATGATGCTGAATGTGGGTTCAGGGGTGTCCCGAGAGAAAATTTAGAAAAAGTTTTTAAATTTAAAAAAAAAAAACCTTTGTATATTTTCATTAAAGTGAGAGACTAGTCTATCTACTAGTAATTTTAGTCTTTCCTTATCCATTCCAGACATATAATTAATTTTCACAAAATTAGAACAGAAATCGATTTGTTTATTTGATTTGTTTATTATTAAAGGCTTGTAACACGCTAATTAATAAAGATACATTTAGAAGGGAAAAAGAATTTGGTCTATAAGGTGCTTTGAAACCACGTTAACTCATGCAGCACTTCACGTCTACACACATGCAGGGAAAAGAGGCAACGCTTGCGGAGCGGGGCAGGGCAGAAATGATGCATGTTTGGTGCTAGAGAACAATATTCAAGATTACAGCGCAGAAAGATCAGAGCTGTTGTCCACATCACTGTTCTGTCGCACTCTTCACTAGAGATGATGAGAGGGCGCAACCGTTGTCATGAAGTCTATAGGTGCGGATGGAATCAATCCAGTGTCTGACGTAAACTAATTGTTAGCAAGGCAGCTAGCATTAGCAAGTTCATCCAGTCCGACCCTACGTTCCCACTGGCGTGGTGATAGCGAAGCTGAGAGCGTTTTCAATTCATTCCTATGAAAGCCGAGCGTCATGCTCACAAGGTGGATCGTAGGATTGGCAGCAGTGCAGAGCAAGCTCTCTCCTAGTGCTGTGAGCACCTTTGAGCAGATTTCGTCCGCCCCAGTGGAAACGAAGTCTGAGAAAGCCGAACTGCTTGTGTTTTAGCAACACGCAGTAAATATAGAAAATTCCTCAAAAGCTTATAGTGGATTTTCTTATTGTGATATATATTGATATCGTTTTATCACCCAGCCCTAGGGATATCCTAAAATGAGAATTCATTAACCCCAGTTTCCCAGAGCATTTCGCCCCTTTTACTCTGAGAACATGAAAAGCAAATAAAAACTGATTAATTATCAAGGAAGGACATTTTTATGTCACAACTCTAATGCAGGAGCAAAAACATCTGCTGATGATGTGGTGAATATTTTATTGCACAGCAGCAGAAAATCTCTGAAATATAACAGTGGATTTTGACAGGGTGGAGGGCGGGGCCGGGTCGTGATGCTGCATACCCAGTCCCTTATCAGGCTAATTATACCTCAGAGAGGGATAAAGGCCGACTGAGGATGGTGGTGCGATGGAGAGAGATATCGTTTACGGGCAGCTGACCATCGTGTGTTTATGTTCAGATTACCATAAAAATATAATTTTCGTTCAAGCTGGCTCTCACCTCCTCCTTTCCCGTATACTCCCTTTACACTGGTGTTGAAGACCTGGGAAGGATGCTGCACACCCTGTTCCTTATCAGGCTAATTAAGCCTCCGAGAGGGATGAAGGCTGACTGTGGACGGTGGTGCAACAGAGAGCGGGATCGTTTATGGGCAGCTGACCATCATGTGTGTTTTGTCTTTTGGTTCAGTTTACCATGAAAATATTATTTATATTGTCAAGCCGGTTCTCGTCTCCTCTTTTCCCTTAATCCCCTTACATGGATACATCTACTTCCTGCCAGGAGGGTGTTCCATTAAGTCATGACCAGCTAAAATGAGATGTGTCCTTACATGCATCATCACACTTATAACAGGCAACATTTATTGTATACGTTTTGAACTAATTTGCTCTCTAGGTCATCTCAAGATTACCCAAGACGTTAACGCTATTGAAAGGGAGATGGACTGTCTCCAAAGAGCTACCTTAAAGAACAGGTACCAAGATAAAGTCTGATTTAAAAATACAGATGCTTTGGCCTTCACTCCATTATGTATAATGGGGAAATACTTTTTAGAACCATTTAGGTATTACATTTACTAATATTTGGCATACTTTATTTTTAATACTATTGCAGGCAGCTGAAGAATAGACTTAAGTTAGACTTAAGGCTCAACTTTAGTTTTTGCTGTTGTTGTTTTGTTTTAGTAATACAAACAGTAATCCCACTATTATGCATTTTTAAGTCCTCATGAAATCAAAATTGAGTCGTATGGCCTTTAGTCCATGTCTGTTAGCTTTGTACTCCTAAGTCAACAAAACAATTACATTTTTACCAGATATGGGCATTTTAAATGTCTCTCTCTACTGGCACAACATGGGCACACACGGGCGTATGCAATTTCTATGGAGTGAGAATGTCCCAACCCATTTATTATAAATACTAACAATCAAACTTATACAATAACACTCATACTTTATTTTCTTTCACAACCAGTTTTGGGGAAGCTCCTATAAAACTGTAGCTTTCTAAGCTACATAACTTAAAGTAATTAAACTACAGTCAAGTCATTCTTTAAAAAAAGTAGGTAGCTCCACTGCAATCTACTAACAGAAATTAGCAAACTACATTGAAGCTATTATAAGAAAGAAATAATTTTAAATATATAACAAATGTGTATTATTATTTAATTCAGCAATTAATTATGGTGACATTTACCTATGGAAATTAACCATGGTTTTAAAACAGTAATACAGTTTAACCATGCATTTTTGTAGTAAGGCCATAGTAACCACAAAAGAAACAATAGTATAATCATGGTGGTAACTACAGTATTATTATAGTAAAAACCATGGTTTCCACCAAAAAAAAAAAAAACTTGGTAATACAGTCATGGTTACAGTAATATTACAATAGTAAAATCATGGCTTTACTAGTAGAACAATGGATAATTTTCGGAAGGGTTAAATAACATAATAAGGGTGACAACATAAACCATAACATAAATGTATACTAAATATACACAAAAAACTAGAAAACACTAGATTTTTTGTAACTGAATCAAAATCTAGAGATACATAGCAGTAATTAACTAAATTGTTCACTTAAAAAGACAAGACAAAGCACCTTAAAGGCTGTGCAGAGTTTGAGAGAATCTTTTATGTTAACAAGTTCATTTACATAAACTGTATGAGAGAACAAACTCATTAAAATGAGTTTCCAACAGTATATTTAAAGGGAATCATTTATTTTAATTGGTTCATTTACAGGGCTGTCACTGGCCAAATTGATGCCCTATGAGGAGTTGGAGCCCTAAGCAGATTACATCGGATAGAGTCTTTTAAGGCCTGTTTACACCAAATCCGTGATGATTTTGCGGGACGAACTTCCGAAAGTTCTACTCACACCGAGACACAACTAATGAAACAAAAAACAATACAGTACAGTACCCTGTAGAGTTGGTGGCGTTGTTACTGCTACTATTTCATTATGTTCTTTACATGTTTTTGATAAATTTTGAAGAATATAGTCTGCATTTTTTTATGCGAGTGTGATGAGTAAAGAGCGCTCTTGCATAAATATATGTCCAGTGTTTTTATAGGCTAAATGCGCATTAAGAATAACAGGTATAGTTTAAAATATGATGCATAATATACAAAATAATATAAAACAAAACACAGGCTCACATTGTTGTTGCGGACCGTTCTTCCATCAACGTAGGTACGATGCCCCGGCGGATTGTACGCCGTCTCCGTGTTTATATCAGTGTCTCCCGCTGAACACGTTTAGATGTAATCTACAACATGGAGCCTCCCTCCAGTCCACCCCTGGAACTATATACTGTAGTTTTAACTATACAATTTTGGGGGGGTGTATCAGCTGCTTGTCCAATGCTTGTGTTTGCCAGTTGATTAGCACCACCAACGCTCTGGATTGAGCAGCTGCAGTGACTGGACAGGAACAATTACAAAAGCTTGTATCTCATTGTATCTCATTGGCCAGTCAGTTTTCATTGCAGTCCGAAGAAGAAGAAAAAAAATCAGACAGCTCTCCGTAAAAAATAACCTCAGATTGTCAGCAGACGATTAGTCGGAACCAATGTGAATAGTGCCATGGAACCCATTGTCCAAAGCTCGTTCAGAACGAACAATCGCACCGGAAAAAAATGGATTTGGTGTAAAAAGGCCTTTAAAGAGAATTTCATTACTTCCTCAGCTCCATTGCTGCGTTCAAATACAATGTGACAAATGTATTGTTTTGTGACAATACACAATGCTCATTGCAAAATGAAGCTGGTTACTGAAAAAGCTACACCACTGTAAAAGTAACTAAGCTACTATCATGCTACTGAAAAATGTTACTAGTGTCACTACTCCCCAAAACTGTTCCCAATCATCAATTGGATGTTTTGCCTGGCTGTGATGTAAAAAAAAAAGAAAGTCATTTAGCCATAATCAGCCATTAAAAAAAGTTAAGACAAATTATTGGTAAGTTCTTCCCTGTTTCAATAGGATATTCATCAACATAAGAAAGCTGTGCTTGTCAAACCATTTAAGAACCTACATTTAACTTCGGTTTCATTTTGTAAAGTAACAATACCATAAGATTGTATTGCATTACTCAAAACATGACATCGGCTAAATGAACAAGAGAGGGTAAATCAGACACTCAAACAGCCTTTAACTGTAGTATATCCTACGAGCATTTGAGGTCTGAGCCAATGAAAACATGCAACCCAGCAAGGACAACTATAGCTCAGGGAACCACAAACCAGTCCACTCTCTCTAGTTACTAATGCCAGGCTGAACAAGATATAGCTAATATAAGATAAAACACTGTTTAGCACAAAAAAAGAAATTATAAATATAAAGCACAAGAGCTAAACAATGTTTTTAAGCACAAGTACCTTTTAAGCAGCACAATAAAACCTTGTAAACAACCACCACTATACACAAAAACACATATCACATCCAAATCCATCAAACACACCAAAATAGCAAGCGTGCACGCAGTCTACTTTGAAATAGGGCATCATCGTGTGTAATCAACGATGAGTTGTATTTGAAATGTTAATCTGCCACACAGAGCAGCAGAAACACAGTCCACAAATATGCTGCTGCATTAAACTGAGTACAAGGCACAACAAACTGCACAGTCACAGCATGTATCACAGAAACATCACTTACAAATGCCTGCAGAGAGGATCTGCAAGGCCATTATTTCTCATCTGAACCATCCAGTACAAATCTTCAGCTACACACACACACACAGGCTCAGTTGCAATAGGAAGGCCAGGCTTGGATCCAGTTCGTAGTAAGCTAGAATTCCTCTCCTCCATTCCCTTTCACTGCCATCTTCCCTCGTATCTCCTACAGTCAATACACGGGCCTCAGTATGCAGCTCTGTGACAGAACCCATTATAACCTCATTGGTTACCATTGAGTGAGAGCTATTCTCAGTTGGACGTGATTGGTTAGTGGGGCGGTTGGGGGCAGGGCTGATCAGGTGGTGGTGATCTGAGCATCACAGACATGGACCCAACTGACATGCATGGATGCTCTTGAGGAATAGGCAGCAGTATGGTTTGTCATTTGGTCTTGTGTGAATGCTGTGCTGCATGCAAGGTAAACATGATAGGTAAACAAAAACGAAACATCTAGTTTAATCTGGAAACATTTATTGAAAGATTGGAAATATGTTGATAAAATGCTAATCTGTGGAGCTCAAATAATTAAGCAGGTTTTCTGTTATAGATATAATGGGATACATCTATTCTATTCCAAAATGTTCTAAGGAGTAAAAAATGTCATTGAAAAATAAACACAAATTTAAGAATTTCTTAGTATTTTCTTTAACGAGTTGTCATGCCCTAAAAGTGGCATTGACACATTTATTTCTATAGCACAGTTAAAAACAACACGTGTTAACCAAAGTGCTCTACAATAAAATACATTAATCACAGATTACAGCAACTTCAAAATGGCTGAATTTATAGTACTTCATAAGCAAGGGAGAGATGATACATTTTGAACCTAGATTTTAAATGTTAAGATTGGGAGATGTCCTATATGGAGAGGTAGTGAATTCCAGAATCGTGGGCTAGCGACCTAGAATGCACAATTACCCTTACATTTAAAACGAGTCAGAGGAGGCGCATATCATTTAATGACCTTAGAGCCCTAGAGGGCTTATAGATGGTTAAAAGGTCTGAAATATATGAAGGAGACGGTCCATGGAGCCCCTTAAATCAAATAATAATGTCTTGAACTCGATTCTGTATTTAAATGGAAGCCAGTTCAGAGAAGCCATTACAGGTGATATCCTGTCTCTTTACTTGGTACCAGTCAAGAGCTTTCAGCATTTTGGACTGCCTGAAGACGTGTGTCAGATAGGGAGATATACAAAATGTGCGTGATATAGATCAGTGGTTCCCAACCCTGTTCCTGGAGCACCAGTGGGGTTGGAAACCACTGATCTATATCACGTCTTCAGGCAGTCAAAAATGCTGAAAGCTCTTGACTGGTACCAAAAAAAAGAGACAGGATATCACCTGAAATGGCTTCTCTGCATTGGCTTGATGTACAATGAGTTACAATAATCAAGTCTAGAAGAGATTAAAAACATGCTCCAGATCCACAAATGACAGAAGAGATGATGGACTCGAGTGTGAAGAAACTGGCTTTTACAACTGAATTTATTTGTCTATCAAATTTCAAAGAATTTGTTGTGACAAATTCAGCAGTTTGAAGGGCCAAAGACTAAGACTTCTGTCTTTGAGTGATTAAGCTGGAGAAAGTTGACATCCATCCAAATTTGATATAATTTAAACACTCGAACAGAGATAACAAACAAGAATTGTCATTGGATTGGAGAGGAAGATACAACTAGGTATCATCAACATGACAGTGGTATGAGACATTGTGCTAGTGAAATATCAAACCCAAAGGAAGCATATATAGAGAAAAAAGAACAGGGCCTAAAATAGAACCCTAAGGTACCCCACAAGTAATGGAAGCAGTGGTAGAACAGTTAGACCCAATTTCCACAGACAATTCTCTCTCTTTGAGATATGAAGAGAACCATTCTATGGCCATGCCCTGGATCCTAACACATTGATTTAGACGCTCCAACAGAATTATGTGATCGATGATGTCAAATGCTGCACTGAGATCAAGAAGAACTAATATAGCACAATCCCTTGAATCGACAGACATGAACAGATCATTTGAAACTATAAGAAGAGCAGATTCTGTACTATATTTAACACTAAATCCTGACTGAAATTAATCTCCAATGCTATTTTCGTTTAAAAAAGTGGACAGTTGTTAAAAAACAGCTTTTTTCAAGACTTCAGACAAAAAGGGAAGTTTTGAAAAAGGCTTGATGAGACACACTAATCAAGGGTGGGCTTCTTCAAAATATGATGCACCACTGCGTATCTAAAACAAGTTAGCACTGTACCAGTTATAAGACTGCTATTTATCACAGATAAGAGACTAGGTCCCAAAACATCTAAAACCTTAGTAAGAAAGCAAGGGGGAACAACATTATAATGAACAGGCTACTGGTTTTAAGTGCAAGACTATGTCCATCAAGTGAGAGTGCGATATAGGCTCAAACTTGGTTAAGTGAGCAACACAACTGATTTCATCAGAACGATTATTATCAGATTGAGGATTTTTGAGGAAATTTTGCTTATAAAAAACTGCAAAAAAATTCACATGCCTCAGAAGTTGCATCTGAAAAAGTAGCAGAAATGGGATTGAGCACTGAATTTATTATTCTAAAACAGAACTTTTGGACTATTAGAGTTTCTAGAGATAATGTTGGAGAAATATTTTGCCCTTGCTGCCTTGACAGACCGCAGGTAATTAGTCAGTCAGTCCCCAAGCATTCCTTCCTGAGTGCACAAGTGTTGTCATTTAACTAAGGTTGAGCTCTCGTTGTCAGAATGTGAGTTTTAAAAGGAGCAACTGAGTCGAGAACATTGCTGCATGTATCATTAAATTAAGAGACCAGCTCCTCTGAGCCAAAGCCAGGAGGAGGGGACTCAATAAAACTAAAAACAGAAAAAGATTTGTAAACCTCGGAAAACTGTATAGCCGATGAAGAATTTAACAGGTGATAACGATGGACTGGCTGCTACAACATAGTCGCGGAGCCTGGTAGAATAGTACTAAATATAACAGGCTTATGGTCCTGTAGATATCTATAATACTAATATTATGAATGGGCAAACCTAATGTAAAAATCAGGTCAAGAGTATGATGTGTATGTCATTGGAGTAGTTCATGTTGGAGAAAAAAGTATATTGCCCCGTAGTGGAACATACTCTAAAGCAGGGGTTGGCAAACATTTTGACCTGAAGTGCCATTTTTTTATTTTACTGGTCAATGGCTGTGCCAACAACAAAAATGTGTGCATGTGAATTTTCACAGAGCATCTTGTCAAAGTGCTTTAATGAAAGAAAACCTGTCTTTTTGTGCAAAATGAGTTAACAAATTTGCTTATTTGATTAGTGATCATGAAATTGTGTGGAATCTTAAAAATGTCATATCATATCATACATTTTTCAAAATCACACAGAGGGGTAATAGTATGCAAACAACAGTGAGAGAGAAGTCTTGTTTATTTATATTACATTTTTCACACCTGACCTGCATTCCAGTCTACATCTTAATGTAATCCTTCCTTATGATCACGCAGCGTGATTTCATCAGGTGAATGGGAGGCTAAACAGAGTTAAAGTGTGACAAGACTCCATTCGAACCATTCGCACATCACAAGCTGATCAAGTATTTAGCCCTTTTAGGTGAAGCACACCTGCAAAATCCTAAAACTTTATTTCCAAGTTGAATTCATATTTGAAACCCCAAGATGTGAGTTTATGTTTTCTCTTTTAATCGTTTAATGTAATTTTGTATGTGACCGTGGTTTAAGGAGGGTGTGCTTGTATGCTGGGTTGGAAAAGGATTAATTGTGGTTTTCCTTATTACATCACATGTTGTTCTGAAAGCAAAAAGAAACAAATGAAACACGGAATGTAGGCTGTCATACGTGCAGTCTGACCGAAGCAATTAACAGAATGTGAAGCACTACCTGCTCGTGATGTTTGAATGGCTTAAACATGCTGCACGAGTCTGTTGGGTGTACTGCAGTCTCAATATAGTTTAACTTTTTGTTTAGCCTTCACTTCAGCTCAGGAAAACAAGATGTAGATTGGAACGAAGGTGCGGAATTTCATAAATAAAATAGTCTACTCCTCTCTGGCTATTGCTTGCATGCCAGTGATCATCCCTCCGCGTGCCATAGTTTGCCGACCCCTGCTCTAAAGCCTGGAGATTATGAGGATTATCTCCTCTCCTGCAGACATGCATTCTTGTTGACTCCAATAACAGGAATAAGACAGGAATTCCTTGGTTATAAGAATTTTGATGAATAAAACCAGACATTTCAAGGATGGAGATCGGGTAGCGCCACGGGAGTGGATATACTGATACCAGCAGACATTTGTCTATCAGACTGCTAAGGAATGGAGGGTGAGAAAACGTTTGCCCTCCACTGTGGCGACTGCAAGCATCCGCATCAGAGACTCGAATATCCAGAAGATATTCTGGATGAAACTCTTTGAACTGAGGAACAGAGGAACAGAACCAGCAGGTACAAAATGGGTAACCTGTAGATGAAGCGGGCGATGGCATGCCGACAAATCCACTGGTGCCACCTTGCCCATCTTGTTCTCAAGACACAAAATTGGCAAAAATCGCCATGAACTTTACAGGTTTGTGTAAAATATAATAAACCATGTTATCTATTTTCACATTCAATGGAAGCTTGTGTGCATCAATGGAAGCAAGGAAATCTGACAATTTGTGTAAAGGAGTTGTATATATGTTTACTTGATAAAAAAGGTTGACTGATAGTGGATTTTGCCAATACCGATAACTAAAGGTGATGGAAATGGCAGATAACCAATTTAAGTTGATTTATAGAATTTTAGGTCTTTCCTTACTATGAAGAGGACACAGACACTGAGGCTACAAAATGAGTACAAAATTTATCAAATCCCATCAATTTATTGTGCAACCAAAATCCCAATAATAACCAGAAGAAAAATAAAGATTTGCTGCATGATGTGGGACTTTTAACTATAAACAAGCATGGAATACACCTACTTATTTTAAAAGGACGGAGACTTGGCTCTGTTACAATCCTCTATAATTAAGTATTCATCCAGTTAAGCTTTTTATAGCATACATTCACTAGATTAAAACTACTGGCAACTTTCGGCATAGATTTATGCCAATAACCGACAGTTCCAAAAAGAAACTATCTGCACCAATTAAACGGTAAAACCACTACATTGGTGACCTAATAATGCAGAATGTTAATTATTTCTTATTCATTTACATCATAATGTTTCTTTGTTTTACATTTTTCAAAATCCTAAAACTTTCTGACCCAAGGTTTAAATTAGATTTTTATTCACATACCTCAAAGTTGTCTCCATTGTACATCTTGAGATGTTCGTAATTGTCATTCTGATGTCCTTTAGATACACTATACTTTATGATTCAGTTTTGTAATTGAAACTCCAAGACCACAGATGGCCTAGTTGTATTTGTGTCAAGCAACTGGAAATTGATAGTGATTTAACTCTATATCACATTGGCAATGTCATACTGAAGAACATAATCAACATAAAGCTTCAACACACTGCTAAAAATGCCAATAAAGCGTCTCAAAACCCTTTAGTCTTTCAGAAAATTAGATGCAGGCATAATATTCCATTCTAAGTGCGATTCCAAGCTAACTCCTCGGAGAACAATTATATTGCCTGTTTACATTAAGTAAACACACTAGAATTAGCCCACACTGCGCTAACTACAGGGTGCAATGTAAACAGTAGGGAGGGCCATTTGCATAATGTAATTTCATGCATAAACTGTCCAGTACAGCTCTTTTTCTGTAAATATCTCAGTCTTTCCCATCTGCTTTGTTGAAGATTCAGGAGAAAACGAAAGGAGATACTGAGTATAAAGGTAAATGGTTGAAATCTACGATGGTTCAATGCATGACTGGTCAAGCAATCATTATGGAGTTATTACTGGCAATTTAACATGGTATACCATTGAATTAGGCATTGCAAATAAACACTGAATTATGATCACAGCAAATATTTTTTACATTTAATTTTAATCATAGCAACCAATCCAAAAGGCTTGTACTGTTATTGATTCATGGTGTTCTATCGATGAGAAAGACATCACTATTATTGTTGATGATTTTAAGATGAATGCTTTTCAGTCTTTAGATTTTGACAGACACTGATTTTATAACCTTATTTGAAAGCAAAATTTGTTAAGACAAGACAAGAAATGGTATAACTATTAGGACAAGTGAATAAGGATAACAAAGCAGTCACAGAGGAATCATTATTTAAAAATACATGAATATATAGGCGATGTGTACAATATCTTAAAGTTAAAATTTTGGGGTGGGGCTATCACTTTGTCTGACCAATAGAAGATGGGGGAGTGTTTAGGAAACAACCCCATTTGGTGATGCTAGTGGCTCAGATATTACTTCAAGAAGAAATATAGCAGTTTTGCAATACTGGCTAAACCCTTTTTGCATCAGCTGCATGAAAGGTGTCAATGTTACATCCTGTAAAAAGACAAATTAGTTTTGATGGCACACTGAAAATGAAAATTCTCATCATTATTTACTCGTCCCTAAAAAAAAGCTGTTTGTTGGAATGTCTGAGCTTCTGCTTTCCATATAAGGAAACTGGATGGCGATTTATACTGTCAAGCTCAAACCACAAAAGTATCATAAAATTTGTCCCATGTTGTCATTCATCGATAATCTATCCATCTGCTGTTGCATTCAAATCTTATTTCCGATCATGCCTTTGGAGCTAGGCAGTATAAATCACCATTCACTTTTGATGCATACAGAACCCCATGGAAGGATGGTAAATGATGAAATAATTTATTTTTGGGTGAACTATCCCTCTAAACTCAAATCAATGCTACCAATGGTAACTTGCAGGCCCACTTTCAGAGGCAACATGGAAAACAGTCTACTCAGACTAGGTCAGCTATTTATAAATGCTTTTGAAGGGTTCAGTGTGCTGGTCAGTACTTGTTCTTTTTACTTGATGTTCTAGACTGCATATCTAGCTAACCTCCATATTTTAAAGTGATGTGTGTAACCTTTTTAATGTTAAAACACTTTCTCATATCTTAGTTTAATGTGCAGAGGAAACTATAAGTAAACCATCTGTAGGTTGATTCCCATAAAAAGTGTAAACACTGTGGCTCATCTCAAAGGCAGTTGCTTGGCTGATGCATGTAATATATATATATATATATATATATATGTGTGTGTGTTTCTCAGCACATTTAAACATTTCTGACCTCAAATGACCTCACAAGTATTTTGTGTTAGCCTCCATTCAACCTTGAAAAAACATGACATTCTTTGTCAGACCAAGTGAACTACAAAGGTCTTTTAAAACATTGAAACACCTTTGTAGAAGATCAGTGTTGAGTAAGTTACTCTAAAAAATGTATTAACTAATAATTACATTTTCTATAGTGTAATTAGATTACTGTACTAATTACTCTTTCTGAAAAGTAATTGCATTACTTATTACTTTCTATAGCCCTGATCAAACTCGACCAGATGAAAAATACAAGGATAGACATGAAACTGATCTTTTAATTCTTTAAAATAAGTCATATAAAATCAAATAAATTATTTATGAAATGCCAAAGAATTTAAGGAGGCAGCATTAAACTAGAAAGCATATATTTTAACATTTGACGTTAAATTTCTATTTTAAATTCACTATTGTTTATATAGAATTATTCTAGAGTCTATGTATGCAATCATATCAGAAGTAACTGTAATTAAATTAAAGAGTAACCCCTTTACTTTTTTCAATGAATTCAATTACTTAGTAATGCATTACACCCAACACTGTGTAAGACACCACCTGCTTGAAAGCTGTTCTGAATGAAAGCCTACCAGATGGTTTGAGTGTGTAGATGTGTGTCTATCTGAAAGAAGTGCTTTATAACCATGAGGTTGTGGGTACTAGAGAATCTTTGAAAGCTTCAAGTTTGTTCTGGTCCAGGGCAGTAGCTATGGTGGGATTATTTGGCGGTGACGGGCATGTCGAAGACTTTGGCAGTCAGCACAAAGAACTCCTCTGGAGACATCTATTGTGCTGGTGTCTCCCTCCGGACTCGAGAACGAACCAGATTCCGGCACATCTCGGCATGGG
Source organism: Xyrauchen texanus (assembly GCF_025860055.1). NCBI lineage: Eukaryota > Metazoa > Chordata > Actinopteri > Cypriniformes > Catostomidae > Xyrauchen > Xyrauchen texanus. The sequence goes on along the minus strand of NC_068292.1, from coordinate 14,139,081 downwards.
TCTAATACACTTCAGTATCCAATTAGAGAAAGAGCAATCCACTGCTGGGAACAGGACAGAGCTTGCTTGCCTAGTACAATCAGCAACCTAGGTTTAAGACTGTTTCATCGTTCATGACTCGTTCATGTTACGAGTTAAAAAACATTGATACTTTAATCAAGAGTTTCTTGAAAACTCAAAAGCAAATTTACAATACTCTGCCACTTTTGCATTCAGTATTTCACCTCAAAAACCTGTGTCTTATATCACTATATTCTATTTAGAGCACACACACCTCCTAGAGTGTGCCCAGAGACTACAATGGTAAGATGTACAGTGAAAAAGTATTTACTGACTGACGGTTCTCACCCAAAACCAATTAGATCGCTTTAGAAGACATGGATTAAACTTAGGTACTTATCTTCCCCAAGCACCAGCACACAGAGGGATAGAGAAACTATTCAGTGCAGCATCTCATGTTCTTGATGAGAAGAGGAACCGTCTCTCCTGCCAGAAAGCAGAGCATCTTTTGTTCTTGAAGAGAAACCTGACACTTTTACTTAAATAAAAAGTGAAAAAAGCTCCTGCCACCCGGGTCATGGGCTGTTCTCACTGCTACAATCAGGCAGGCGGTATCGCAGCATCCGGACCCGCACCGGCCGACTACATGACAGCTTCTTCCCCCCAAGCAATCAGACTTTTGAACACTTGATCTCTCATGATCAATAATCAGCACTGCACTTTATTAATCTTCATCTTATTATCCCACACTGGACTGTCAAATATATTCTCCACAATACAACTACTGTATATATATATATTTTATATACTCTTATATTTTTTTTTTATTGTATGTGTATTCTATATTGTGTGTATTGTTTACTGTACATTGTATATAATTATTGTGTTGTGTAAGTATGTGTACATTTCATATGTAAATTGTGTTGTATATGTTGTTTACTGTTATTGGTATATGTCTCGTCACTGTCATGACTGTTATGTTGCTCGGAACTGCACACAAGAATTTCACCTACTGTTGCACTTGGGTACATGGTAGTGTGACAATAAAGTGATTTGATTTGATTTGAAATAGAAAGTTTGATTTTAGTTCTATTTCTGTTGTTTTGCACCATAATTTTATATTAAAGTATAAATATATTTACATAAACAGAATAGAGGCCCTCTGCCATTCTGTGTTCTGCCTGTTGTTTTAATTAAAATGACTGTGTAGCATATTTAAACTTTTAATATTTGCAAGATTCTAGCCTAGAGCTGCTAAATTAATTACTTGACTGCTGATTTGCATATCATTAGAGTTTTCTAGAACGTTACATTTATTGGATAATTGGTAAAAACAAAAAAAAATTCTGTTAAATTTGATTGTTAAAGAACTGAATAAGAATAATATATTTAATATTGTTATAATATTTCTTCTGTCCAATTTTGGTTTGTTACTTTCAATAAAAGTAAAATATCATTTTATTTATTTGTTGTTTTTCAATTCAGATTAATTAAATTCATGAAATTAATTAAAAAGTCTAATATTAATACAATTATATTTTTAAAAAATATTTTAAAATAGGTATTAAAAAAAAAAAAAAATCTGTTTTCGGCCATGTGCATCCTGAATTTTCGGTTTCGGCCCAGAATTTTCATTTCGGTGCATCACTAATACATGATGTCTCACACCATCAGTACTCGGTTGCTTCACTGTGTATATCACTCTGCTTGTGTTTGTGCCATTCTAAACTAAAGTGTAAGAGCGCCGCAGATGTGTAAAAGAGGTACAGTATGAATGTCTGAATTTTCATGTATGAGCCCATATTAACAAGAGTAAAGTCGAATGGCTTTTTTGCCTCATCTGTGTTATGTGTGATTAGAATTAAATGTTTCTTTTTTGTTGTTGTTTTTGATCAACAACTGACTGTTGAGAACAGAAAGAGGATTAAAAGAAACATTATTCAGTGACAAATGGATTACGTGGATCTTGTCTTTGGACACACATTAAACGGAATGAGTCAAAGCAAACTTTTCCTCTCAACACAAAGTGAAAGTATCTCGCTGCTGAACGTTTTCACCACTACACTACTCAATAACTGGTGAGTGAAATCTGAACATTTGCCAGCCAGTGGCTAATCACAAAATTTGGTACATTGGAAAATCTATATTGTTATACACCTCTAAATTTGACTGCATTAATTTTTGGGATTCAAATTTTTTGTTATCAGGCAAATAATAATACAGAAATAAATTAATCGAAATAATACCGTAACAAATAAAAGTGAAGTACCAAACAACCAGAACAACTGTCCACACAGGAATAATGCTTGAGGTTTGAAGGGCTTTGTGAAGCGGATTATATTATGTGATAATAAAATGATCAACCACATTGACATCTTTACTAACTAAATTTTTGCATTAAACAACATGAAAAATGTACTTAAGGTAGAAGAAAACAAAAAATCAGAAAACTACACCAGACTGTGGCAGCTGGCTGAGGAATACAGTATATTCTCTTGGGATGAGCAAATGTTCGACTACTATTAAGACATAACTGGGTCAAGTGTAGTTACTTCACAAACAGCCCCAGCCCTCACGGCTTGCTGATAAAAAAAAAAAAAAATTCAATGCTTTCCTGACGTGGAAGTCTGGTTTCCTGGAAAGTGATTAATCTTAAGAAAACTTAAAACAAAAAGACACATTTTAAAAAGTCATTTAGCTCTAATCTAGATCTACACAATCATACAATTCAAGAAGACTTCTACTAAATCCAAATCTATATTTTGAAAAAGCCATAATAGAAAAAAAAACAAGAGAAAAAAAAAATGTATAATTTCCTTCTAGGAACCCAATGCAGCATGACTTAATGAAGGCAAATAAACACATTTAGATGAATCACTAGATCAAACAAGTCAAAGGCCAAATGGGATCACCCCTTTGTTTCGAAAACCTGCCCATGGTTCTTTTTTCTTTTTACTGAAGCAAGCACAGAGACTAAATATCATATTCTATACTCTTGCATCGGATTTCACGATATCAAAACAATCAAAGAAACAATTAAACCATAAATGGCGTGTGGCAACCTACCATAGATGAGAGATCCCACAGACTTAACCAATGCTAATGCTAAATCGAAAAAGCAGTTCTTATGCTTTGAACAATGTGCAAAAACGTTGGAGAGCCCAAACTTGAATGAATGAAACATTGTTATGACTCAAACTAACCCAGTGAGCAACAACAAGAAACACAGGGAAAATAAACAACCATAAAACTATTATGGCTCAATAACAGTAAAAGTTAAAGGTTAATGTAAGACACAAATGTACTTGAATATAGCTCAACCAAACAATTCAAACAATAACAATAGTCTCCTACCTGTGTGAGTGGGTAATTCAAGCTTGGGTTCACATTTTGGAAAAGAGGATTCTGAAATGACAGAGAAAGAGAGAGACAGAGAGGGGTTAGATAATACATACACCTTCAATCTTTCCTCACAGAGATGAAGGGGTTTAAACACTTTGAAGTTAAATTTTGAATAGGCACAGGCATTTAACATCATGAGAAATATGGTCTAACACAGAACTTAAGCAAAAGAACTACTCACACTACATAAGCTCAGGTTTGGCAGAGGAATGATACAAGTTTAGAGAACCATAAGAATTTGAAAAATGTATCATTTAAAGGTTGTTGTATAATCAGACTGAAGCGGTTTGAAGTGTGCAACCATGTACAAGTATCTATTTATTAACATTAAACTCTTCATTAAGACTTGCATTTTTCAGAATTGAATACTAGCTTGCTACTTTTTGAATACTTAACAGTATGCTTGCTTGAAATCATGATAGCCAAGGAGAATGCAGTCAAGATGTACATTGAAATATGACTTCCATTTTGGTCTGTTCTCACCCAGAACCAACTAGATCACTTCAGAAGACATGTATTAAACCACTGGAGTTTGATGGATTACGTTTATGCTGACTTTTTGTGCGTTTTGGAGCTTTAACATCCTGGCCACCATTCACTTCCATTGTGAGGACCTACAGAGCTGAGATATTCTTCTAAAAATCTTTGTTTTTGCATTTTGCTGAAGAAAGTCATACACATATTTGATGGCATGAGAGTGAGTAAATGATAAGAGTATTATCATTTTTGGTAAACTATCCTTTTAAAGAGAATGTCTGGAATTTTGCAGGTTACCAATGTGGTGACCAATGGCATTTGTGAAGGCTGAAGATGGACTTTCACTTTTAAGTGATTCTTGATTTAAGTGCTAAGCAGTTGTTATTTAATTGACAGTGTCACTGTCCCTACACTTCACTGTCCCTACACTTGCTCACCTGGCATAAACTAATGATCACTAAAATAAATTAAGTTGGACCAACATGAAAATGTATTAAATAAACCTTAGTAAATTGAGTTTGACGAACCTAGTGAAATTGAGTTAAAACTGCTATCGTACAATACATTTACCTAATCCAACTATTATGTTAAGTTGGCTCAATGGAACTGAATAAATCTGAAAGACATTCAGTTTTATGTAAACGCTTTTCTAATGCATTGTGGCAGGGCGGAGGGCGGGCCGGGTCGTGATCCTAAACACCCGGTCCCGTATTATGCCTCCATGAGGTTTAAAGGCTGACTGCCGAGGGCCGTGCGGGAGAGCGAGATCGTTAGTGGACATGTCCGTCATGTGTGTGTGTTTATGTCTTCTTTTAAGTTTATCATTAAACTATTATATATATCGTCAACCCGATTCTCGCTGCCTCCTTTCCATTGATTACGTTACATGCATTCATTTCGCTGCTTTTATGCCTCTAACGAACAGCATTTTCCTCAACCGAAAATTAAGCATTCAGAAAACACACTCCATTGCTGCATATTTTGGAAAACGATGACGTTAGGAAACTATGGATTAGTGTGTATCTGGCTTAAGTTGTACAGTTGTGCACAGTACTGTTGTGACAAATAACAAATTAAAAATGTTTAAAGTAGAAATATTTAATGTAGTCGTAAATTAATATGAAACCATAAAATGTATAAAGTATGTATAATAATACTTAAACAAGAATGAAAATATATACATTTTTAAATAGCTTAAAAGCTTAAACTAGATTTAAAACAGCTAAAATGCACATGGAGGACACATCTTGAAATGACTTGTCAAGCCATTTATACCCCATACACTTTTGAGATTAAGGCTGAGGGAAAGCTAAATAAATAAATAATAAATAAATTCAGTACATGGCTCCAGACTGCAACTAAATGGTTGCAAATATGACAAAAAATAATTGATTGTGACAATTATTTAAAGACAGTCGGGTTGTGTGCATTCATATGCGGTTCAGTCAGATATCATCTTGTGAGTTATTGCAAATGAAATCAACATTTATTTGCACAGATTAGGACACAAATTCACTCTGGCTACTGCAATCACTCCATTACAAGTACTTTATCTCAACAAACACTGTGTTAGTGTGAATGGGAGAATAAACAGACTGGTATCTTCAAAGTATAAGGATATGTTAGATCGGTGTATACTTACATTTTCTATTTGTTTTACATTTTTATTCTATTTTTTATTATCTCTGTCGTTGTTGTATTGTTTGTGCACTGGAAGCAGACAAATTCCTTGTATGTGTAAGCATACTTGGCAATAAAGCTCATTCTGATTCTGATATGTCTCTGTCTGCTGGAAAACTGTTCCTTAGATACTATAACCATCCCATCTGCTCCCAGCTGAACACCATCACAGTTTGCTTTCAACAGAACATGAGCTTTCATTCATGAAAATGCCTCTGAATCAAAGCACTCATATGCGGTTGAAGAAATGGATGCCTTCCTGGACTGTAGCAACCGAGACCACCAGGATATTCAGTATTTATTGTGCAGCTAAAGTGTATGTGTGTCTCTTCCTAGAAATGTTCAAACACATTTGCATCTCCTTTTGTGTCTATACCATTGTTAGGTCTTCACACTGATAACTGTGTTTGCTTAAAAACCTTAACATGTCATGTTAAACTTTTACAAATTAAATAGGTTAACAATTCCAAGGGTTTGCCCCCCCAAAAAGTGTATGTGTGTGTCCTTCAGTTTGTGGAGTGCTTTTAGTATGGTCTCTTGCCTATTGAGTATCCCACTGAGACTGTGTGATATGATCTGCTTTGAAGGAGTTGACCTCCAATAGTGCCAAGTACAAATCCTCCCTTATTACACACCGAGGACTGATGCTCACTGATAAGACCTTCCTCACTGACACTGGATCAGAACTCTTGGCCTTTACCCTCACATCAATATTCAGCACTGATCATGGAGCATCTGGTGGAAAAAGCATCAGTCAAATATTAGCTCTTGATCAGAGGGCCATAAGTCAGTGGCAGGGCCATCGAAAATAAATGACTAGTAAGATGTACTTATTTTTTATTTTGCAAGGTTTTGCACACTGTGACAGGGCAGAGGGTGGGGCCAGGTCACGATGCTACACACCCGGCCCCTAATCAGGCTAATTGAGCATCAGAGAGGGATAAAGGCCGACTGGAGACTGCAGTGGGACAGAGAGAAAGATTTACGGGCAGCTGTCTGACACCTTTGTGTGTTTGTCTTTTCGATTAAGTAATAAATATTATTTATATTGTCAAACCGGTTCTCGCCTCCTCATTTCCATTAATCATTTTACACACACATTTTTTTGTAAGTACATTTTAATGTTATAAAATTAAGCAAAATCTACTTTTTAAATGTAAGTAAATACAGTAACTTTACTTCTGATGTACATGATACTTAAAATAAAAAGTCATTTTTCAATAAACTTTTCAATTTGAACATTTCACATTTTGAACTTTACTTCTATGCACATGTTTAATCATGTACCACATGACCTACAGAAGCCTTCAGGGAAGCTTGCTATATAATCGATTAGACAAAAATCATCTTGCTTTATATGTGACTAAACAAGATACAAAGCCTGCCATGCAGACCTGAACACTTGCACAAAACACGATTACGGTAACAACCAACAGATTTAATTTTTATCATGAATGGGTCATTTTTAAAATGTTGCAATAAAACTTGCAAACAGTTAAATTGTGCAAGCTCATTAATTATTCAAGCACAATGCATGCTGGGAACACCAGCTTTGAAAAGTAAAATGTACCTATTTTATTTATTCAAATTACCTAAAAAATTACATGATTTTCTACTTTACAATTTGTACATGATTACGCATTGTAAAGATAACACACAATGATAAATAATATTTACTCAGATCGAACATGTAAAAATGAATGCACCAGCTTCTGAGTACAAATGTAGAATGTCCTCAGTGGTTTCAAGATTAAACTAACTTATTCAAGGTAGAAAAAGTACCTAATCTTTTCTGCTATACCTCACCACAATTATTTATATGCTCATATTTTTTTTGTCCAGTGGGTTAGTGTTCTCTTCTCAAGAGCAAAGACCCAAGAAAATAATGATTTACCACAGATTTTTAGCTGACTGAAACTATGGTGGTAACTTCACTGCTGATATAGTACTTGCAATCACACAAATGTGAAAGTAAAAAAATTCCAACTTTATTTTAACATCAAAGGAATTTAAAAAATGTATATTATCTTAATGTATACACACTCAAGTTATTCCAAACCTGTATAACTACCTTTCATCCATACAACACAAAAGATCTCTGGCAGAATGTCCGTTTAACACGCCATGTGTCTTGATATGCTATGTTTAATGTGCAAACACACATGTGATTTAAGAGATTTGGCAGAGTGGAAGATTTTCTGGTAATAAAGACTGAAATGTGGGCACATTCCTCACATTGTATGGGTTTAGAAGACGGAATAAAGTAAACAAATAATATGGACTACTTTTATGGTGCTTTTTTAAGCTTTACAATTTAAATGACTTTGTTGGGGGAAAAAAGCAGCTTTTGATATTGAAAAGATGTTTTGCAAAATATCTCCTTGATATTGGTATTCAATGCAAGAAAGAAAGTTATATAGGTTTGGAACGACATGAGGGTGAGTGATGACAGATATGTAATTTTTGGGTGAACATACTTTAACTTTCTTTGTTTTACATTATTAGCATCCAAGCAGTCTTTTTCACTGGCCCACACAGCACACACAGTGTGTGCGTGTGTGGTTGAGACTTTTGAAAGAAATCAGGAAACTGTTAAGCATCTGTGTGTTGATCACTTCCTTGCCTGGGCAGCCCATTGGTTTCATCTGCCTTCTCTTCAAAATACAACTTTGAGATAAACACATCCATAATATCCTCCCCTCAAACATCTGTTCCTCATTGCAAGAACAATTTACTCTAACCCTTCAAGAGATGGGGAGAGAAAGAGAGCGAGAGAGAGTGAGATGCAAACTGAAAGAGAGTCTTCTTCCAATTTAAGATGACGACACAGATTTGTCTATCCTGGATAGAAATGCTGATGTGCATTTTTAAACAATTGTAGCCAAATGACAAAAAAACACTAATGTTAAAAGTAAATATAGAGATTTTAAAGGATTTTAAAGTTCAGCCAAAAATAAAATGTCAAAGTTTTTATTTCAAACTCATGTTGTTCCAAACATATATGCTATTATTTTTAATTGTGAAACTCAATAGATATTTTGAATCTTCATGCAGCATTTAAAAGTAGCTTGTATGACTTTAATTATTTATATTCTTTATTCCAAGTCTGAAGCCATACAATAGCTTTGTGTGAGGAACAAACTGCATTTTAAGTCATTATTCACTGATAATCTTTCCCAACTGTGAGCTGTGAACTCTAGAATCATTATTTTGAGCCGATCCTTTTCAATCAGCATGGTTGATCTGGTTCACACATTAGACAAAGCAATTAGTTCATGAATCAGACTGAATTGACCACAACACACTGACACATTTAAGAAAGCAAACCAGAAAAACAAATCCCATGTTTTCTTTTTGGACACATATCATGGAAACAAAATGATATTCTTTAATGTACCATGGAGTATCATGGTGCATGAATCTGGTAATAATTCCCCCAAAGAATACAAATAAATAACACAAAGTAGGGTAAGGATAATGGTGCTCTTTCTCTCACCATGCACAAGAAACCCTGAATTCAATACATTTATGCAATGATTCAATAAAACAATTTTAGCCTCCATTTTCTTTATAAAATATTTTATGCTATGCTTCATATTTTCTGTACCCGTTTTTCCTTAATGTACATTATTTAATGTGTATTTATCTCACTGTACCTTGTGTTGTGTTATCTTATCTAGCATTAAAAAAAAATAATAAGTTGGGTTCAGGATGTCATTTGGATTTTTACCCACAGCAAAATAGATTCATAAATATAAAGACATAATCCAACAGACATATGCAAAAGTGCAACATAAAGAAAAATGTATGCCAAATTAGGTAAATACGTAAATGCCTTAACTGTATTTAATCAATCAATCTCATGGATTGACAGCTGAATGCTTAAAGATCCATTCAGTTAATAAGAATAAATATGTTTGTAGAACAGAGCGGCCTTCTGTACAGTGGGGGAATTGTTTTTTTATTGTATTCATTTCAGTCTCTGTGTGAATAGACACTTTCAGTTGTGAATAGACACTTTCATTGGCAGTTAGTCTAGAATTTGGTGTGAATAGGTGTTTAAACAGTGAAGAGGAATGCAAATTTTATAAACTGTAACACCAAACCTAAAGCAGTACATTAAAATGTAATGTTAGAGGGAAAAACACAACCTCTGAGTCAGAGGCATCACTGATTTTGTGAACACAATTACTGTACTTCCAGGTATCAATACAGCACCAGAACCCAGGTCTCTCATGCTGCTGACACAACCGACTTCCAGTTGCGTCACAGCGGAAGGTGAACACTCCGATGCAAAAATGTCTAATCGGAGATGCTTCTTGTCAGTGACTCGGCATAACGTGGCCGATCCAAGGATACTGGAACTCTCGGAAACCACATGCTGACTTCCTATGTGATAATGTTGAATCCTTTAGCTTCAAGAAAAGTTTCATGTATTATGTTCTAATACAATCGCTGCACCAAGGTACCGCCAACGTATTTTTTGTAAAGGATGGTTCCATCAACAGCACCCACTATGCAATGCTCTTGTCTCTCCTATAATTTGATTGTTTATCTTTGTCTTATAAATTCTTTCTCAGTCAAATCAATGCTAGATCTGCAGTGACAACATAAGAGATAGAGTATGGATAGGGCTGGCGATAAAACAATATCAATATTTATCGTGAAAAAAACCTCCATGATATCGATAATAAGCGTTTAAGTAATTTTCGATATTTAGCCTGTGTTCTACATCTAGACATGTGTGTTGCTAAAAATGCTAGCAGTTTGGCTTTCTTAACGTATGTTTCCACTGGTGCGTAGTGAGCGAGTGCTTTCAATTCCTTCCTATGGAAACCGAGCATCCACCGCAAGGTGGATTGTAAAATTGACAGCAGCGGGGCAAGCGGTTCCCTAGCGTTGGGAAACCGAGCGTCCACCGCGAGGTGGATTGTAAAATTGACAGCAGCGCGGGGCAAGCGGTTCCCTAGCGTTGGGAGTGGCTTTGTGCGGATTTCTTCCGCGTCAGTGGAAACGCAGCCTCAGACCGTATGAAGTTGCTTTAGCCCCTGCTACGCAGGTCACCGCGTTCCGGATCCGGACCGCAGATTGATTCCATCTTGACGGCAAGACATTATGACGACAGTTACGCCCTCTCATCGTCTCTAGTGAGCAGCGTGACAAAACAACAGTGCCGGATCCATCATTTCTGATCTTTCTGCGCTGTATTCTTGAATATTTTTCTATAGCACTGAAACACACTTCACTGATGTCCTGTCCCGGTCCGCACATGCATCCATGTGAGTAAACATGAGGTGCGTGTTTCCAGAGCACCTTTAGACCATAAAATTTGTTGCCATATCGCCCAGCCCTAAGCATGGAGGTATCATAGTCAGATAATATTTGCTCATCAAGGCTTCATTATATTACATAATGCAAGGCTTTCCACTTCACAAGCTATAATGTCTGTATTATTAACAACATGGGCTACTGTTGCATGCTTGCATATCAGCTTGTATAAATAAGACTCTTGGCATTGTCATAAAACCACTATGCTTTGGGTTTAATGATGTAGGACAGCATTCTGAAACTTAGAGAAAACTTCAATTTATGGCAATCTGTGTGTTTGTTGTTTTTAACCTTAGCACTTCCCACAATACAACATAGTGTCCTTCAGAGACTAAAATGTAACCTCATTGTTCATATGATGTGATGGTCAAATGTGTAATTGTCTCAAATAACATGTTTCTTTCACTGTAATTATGTTTTATAGTTTATCAAAGTGAGGCAATGTTAGGAAATATCCCAAGCCACAATCCTCCCTTTACTTTTAGCTAACCTCTAATTACACATAAAAAGTAGAGAATGAGTTTAGCAAAGACAAATCACTTCAAAGAAGTCAAACATCACCAATGCATTACAGGAAATTAGCAATTAGTCTGCATTTGGTAAAGTAGCACAATGCTTGGTGTGCCAATAATTTTATCTCTAGTCAAAAAGTCACTGCAATATCTGAGGTAGTGAACAAACATTTTATGGCTTAGCCAACGTAAATTCAGTATCTCTCTTCCCTTTCCACATCGAGGCCATGAGGACAATTCATATCGCATTTGAATCTGTAATTTGAAAAACATGCCATTCCTGTTCAGTTTTGTGATTACAAATTTGGAAGGTTGGTTAAAGACCTTGAAATGTTTTGCATAAATTCCACACAGAGAATCAAGGATTTGGAAGTCACGATTTCTCACTCTACATTGCAACAGACTTCAAAGGACAGTTGGGTGTCCCAATTACAAGCCAGAGCAGCAAACGGCTGAAAAGGGTAACTGTGCAGACTGCAACATTTTCAGTGGTTTGCTGATAATATAGTGTAAAAGAGGGCTCAGGTTTAGTGTGATCCAGCTTCAGTTGTTTTGCCACATTGTGAAGTATGCTGAGTGTGTCATGACAACCTCAATAATCCCATGAGTGTGTGTGAATAACTGTGAGTATCAGGAGAGGTACATATCAATCCTTGGTGGATACCGGTTTTAATCAAACCACTATCCACCAATGTTTAGTTCAAGACGAGGCTTTGAGCACAGGGCAGGGTGAAGGTGAGGTGTGTGCATGGGGATATCAGTGTGTGGTGTGTAATTTGCAGGCTGGGGAGGCAGAGCCAGGGCCATCTATTGGCCCATTTCTAATGGCTGGGCATACACAGAGATGTTCACAGGTGATGTACGGCATGCCACGAATGTCAGTTGACTGTTGGTGAATCCACGGCACCATTGTGACCTCTGATATTAAACAAGGTCTCCTTTGAGAGAATTTGCATGGACCTCGTCGGGCCATTAAAATGGACAGCATGCGGACATCACTTTGTTAGTTCTGGTGGATTACGCAACGCGCCATCCGGAAGCAGTGCCTTTGCGCAACATCTCAGCACAAGTTTTGCGTGAGGCACTCTTCAGAATTATCTCCCGAGAGGGGATTCTGAAAGAAATCCTCACTGATCAAGGCACTACTTTCAGGTCAAGGACACTACACTAACTGTATGAATTATTGGGTATTACATCGATTCACACCAGTGTGTATCACCCAAAAACAGATGGGTTGGTGGAATGATTTAATACAACCCTGAAAAATATGATTTGTAAGTTTGTGCATGAGGAATTGGGAAGTGGCTCCAACCCCTATTATTTGCAGTTCGAGAAGTTCCGCAAGCCTCCACAGGGTTTTCCCCATTCAAGCTACTGTATGGGCGTCGACCGCGTGGCGTGTTCGATGTCATGTGGGAAGCTTGGGAGGAGGGACCTTCAAACAGTAAAAATTTTATTTAATAAGTTCTTGATTTTACTGCAAAACTCCACACTTTGGGTCAACTAACACAGGAGAATTTGCTCTAAGCTCAAGAACACCAAAGCCAGCTGTATAATAGTGTCACTCAGCTATGGGAAGTTGCACCGGGATACAAAGGGCTTGTATTAATCCAAATCTCCAGCTCCAAATTACTCGCCAAGTGGCAAGGGCCCTCGAGATCTCGATTATAAGGTAAAACTAACAGACAGAGGTGACACATATCAAATATACCATTTCAACCTCCTGAAATTATGGAGGGAGGCGGTCCCTGTGACGTTGGCGATGGTGGTTCCAGAGAGGGCAGAGCTCGGGCCAGGGTGAACTTGTGCAGACCACCTCTCACCATCTCAACTCAAAGGTGAAGAAAGAATTTGCAGACGTGCTCTCACCTTTACCTGGTCGGACAACCCCCACTACCCCCGGATAGTGGTATGCACTTTTCCCTACTGGCTACTCGAGCACAAGAAAAAAGTGGTACAAGAATAATTGGATGCAATGCTTGAGATGGGAGTAACAGAAGAATTCCAAAATAACTTGTCCAGCCCGGTAGTGCTGGTTCCTAAGAGCGACGGGTCGGTCTGGTTCTGTGTGAATTATCGAAGGTAAATGCGGTGTATAAATTTTATGCATATCCAATGCCTTGTATTGATGAACTACTAAATCGGTTAGGGACAGCTAATTTTTATTCGACACTGGATTTGACACAGGGCTATTGCCAAATCCCAATAACCCCAATATCCCATGAGAAAACGGCCTTCCCCACACCGTTCGGCTTACACCAAATCGTTATGCTTCCGTTCGGTTTGTTCGGGGCTCACGACAAAACTGAAGAAGGGCGCAATTGGCAGGTGGTGGTACAGTATCTAGGCTTCCACTTGGGTCAAGGGCAGGTGCAGCCTGAACGTTATAAAACCACTGCGATTGAAGCCTCCCCACAACCGAAGACCAAAAAGGAGGTACGGCAGTTCCTGGGGCTGGCTGGCTATTATCGTAGGTTTGTACCTAACAATTCGGCTGTCATCAGCTCGCTGACTGATCTTACTAAAAAGGCAGCACCATATCCGTTCCTGTGGACAGAGCAGTGTCAACAGGTGTTTATGCAGGTGAAAGCTGAACTCTGTGGCGGGCCGCTGTTACACACACCTGACTTTTCACTCCCATTTATTTTACAGATGGACGCACTGGACCACAGGTTGGGGATGGTGCTCTTACAGGTGGTGGGGGGGGAGGAACGGCCAGTGCTATGCATTAGTTGGAAGCTCTCTTTGAGAGAGACCAAGTATAGCACCTTGGAGAAGGAATGCTTAGCTATTTAGTGGGCTATCCTCACTCTACGGTACAACCTGTTTGGGTGGGCCTTCACCCTCTGTTCCGATCATGCCCCGCTCCAATGGCTCCACCGCATGAAGGACACTACTGTGCCGATCACCCATTGGTATCTGGCATTACACCTTTTTAAAGTTCGTGGTGGTCCAGAGATGATCCTTATGCGCATGTTTTAAATAGCCTGAAGTCCAGATGCTTGCTTAGGCAGAGTTTACACTACACGATTAAATGCCCAATTTTCACTTGCCAACAGTTTTGTGAAGATCGTTGACAAAAGCCCGAAATCATAGGCAAATCGGAGCTCGCTCCCATGAGCAACAATCGCAATGTATGAATTATCAAAAGACACGATCTGAGAGAAGCGTCGACCTGTCACCGATGTCAGTGAGATCTAGAATTTTAAATATCTGGACCTGTCTGCGATTCCAAATCGCGCAATGTGAAATGTGTTTTGACTGAATACAACTGCAGCGTTGACCTACAGATAATGAGAGCGAAACGGGGCACAGGAAGTTTCAGTGTGAGGAGTCCTGATGTACCTGCAATAGAACATCATTTACCATGGCTGCAGTATCAAGAAACTCTCATTTGACCGAAAAAAATGGAGGAAAAATTTGTGGAACATTGACAGGAGCACCAGCACCAATTTGATGTTTCCTCTGAACTGAAAGAGAAGAGTTGAAGATAAATTGCCAATTCTCTTGGAAAGTCAGGTAAATAAATAGGTAGATTTGTCAGTAGGATGTAATTTTTCATATGTAACCAATAAAATATATGATTAAAAACACACACAACATGATTTTCTGAAATGCATAACATATGATCATGCATTTTTTTTCGTATCTCGTATCACTTCTCGCGTGTACTCTGTTGTGAAACTTAATTTGGAGTACAGGCAAATTCTACGACTTCAGTGACAAGACAGACAGTTGCGTAATATGAACAATCCGACATCTTTCAAAGTCGTGTAGTGTGTAGGAGTCATTACAGTATTTTTCATCTCTGTTTGTGATGGCAAAAGAAAATTAATGCAAAAAAAAAAAAAAACATCATCGGACACTCGAAAAGAAGCTATAGAACAAATGTGTGCAATTTGGAATTATTTTCTATTTGTTGCATACCCGCACTGTTTTCTTTACCATAGGTAAACAAACCGCAAAGAGCAACGCAACAAAACTAAAACGATCCCGACCGTTATAATCAAGGTACAGACATGGTCTAAATAACTGATTTATTGTGTTGTTTGAGCATTTGTGAGTGCAGAACTCTGTGTCAGTGAGCTTGAGCTGAACTGCAGGGCTCGTGAGTGACAGCTTCAGTCATTATAAGTTTGAATATTGTTGCGTTGCTCGATTTTTGTGTACAATTTATTAAAAAAGCATAATAATTGTATTTATGTATTAAAAAGCTATAAAGTTTTGAAATCATCTTGTTTTGGATAATTTGGACATAGAAAAAGTTTTGAACATCATATTATACAGACCATCTTCTTTATCGCGTCTTCTCAAATAAATACCTATTTGAGCGACAATTGCTGTTGGTAGACTGAAATTTTAATGAATAACACAAACTCGCAAACCGGATGATCTTACTTTCCAAAGTGCAACCACTATGACAGATTTGAGGGCAAATATGATTTAATGATGATCTTATGTGAACAAGACCACAATACGGGATTTTAAATGCAGTAAGTAACTTCAATCTAAATCGGCTGTTCAGTTTGACTATTGAATATGTCAAATATAATTTAAGCAGTAAAGACACATATTACATGTCTGACGGTAGTTTTAGATTTTTATGCCATGTTTTTCAGGCTTTGGAAGTGTGTTAAATATATCAGGATGTGAAAAACATCAACCTGTTACATGACACAAAAAAAGGCATATTGAAAAAGGGTTTTTTTTATTTCATAACATCATTTGCAAAGCTTCATGGGATTGTAGTTCACTTCCTCATTAATGATAAGTACACAATCTTCTAACCTTGCATTTTTGTCTGATTTGCTTCAAATCAAAGTTTGTAATGTTGTGATTCACCTCAGAGCTGGTTAGTTTGGTTCATGCAACTCTTAGAATTTTTAAATAAAGAATTTTATGAAATCCCTATTGGAAAAGAACAGGAAATATACTTCCTAACCAAGCCAGCTGAAAAAGTGGACTGGCACTGTATTTGCTTTATTGCCAAGCACATCTAATATTTATGCACACATCACAAAGATGCTGCAGCAATGTGCATTTGATATCAAGGTAATCATGGTGATTACTCAACTCGACTCCAAGCAGCTAAACCCATTGGTTCAATCCCTTCTGGGAATGACCCCGGAAGTGAAATTTTTTTGTAATTGTAAACCTGCTCTTCTGTAATTGAAAATGAAGCACTTAAACCCCAGGTTTCCCCAGTGGGCTTTCCATAAGATTAAACCACAGAATGTTGCTTTAGATTAAATGCATCAGGGCAAAATGTAAACAAAATTATAACAAACAATGAAATTGAACATGACTAATGACAGCAAGTTGTAATAACATAGTCACATAATTACACAATAATAACACAATTAGAGAGGAATAGTCTGGATCACAGATTCTCCTTATGCTGGGAGCGCTGGGCCACACTTATCTGTCACTAATTGCTTGCATTTTGTTTTTCTCTGCAACACAAGGTGGGTCTACCAAACACACTTATCTCCTAAAGTACGTCTGTCACACACTCCACATAAAGATGCCTCTGTCCGCCTCAACAAACCTCTATTCCATACTGATTCTAGTAAACACTGTGCCAAGTTTTTTTCTCAAAATCAAAAGGTAGTTCAGAATGCAAGCCAAGGTCGGTGTGCAAGATCTGCTACAGTCCTCAAAATGGCACAAAAGCTCTTTAGGTGGACGTCAAACCCAAAGCACAATGACTAAGTAGGGCACTGATGAGACATCCAATGCTCCGGATACACAAGATGTGCTTAATGCAAAGACAGCCTGAGAGAAAGCTTGTCAGTGCCAAGTCTTGTGTGTTGAACAGGCCAGGAGCAACTAACTGACCCACTGGAGAGAAAGGCTTTCGCTCTGAATCACTGCCATAGGATGCTGCACTGCTATATAATATGGACCTCCTGACATAACGATTTTGCTCTGATGGGAATTGGGAATCTCACTTATAGGAAGTGTGAATTTGAACCTAATGACACCTTGGTTCTTAACATTTCAGATCATAAAATAAATGAGCAGTTTACTGTGAAAGTAAAAGAACGTAAACCAAAGTCTTCACTAGCTATATGAACCATTGAGTGTCATTGCAACATAATCACACGTGAAGTCGGCACGTTGTTTCCAAGAGTTCTTGTACCCTAGGATTGGCCACATTATGCCGTCTCACCAATAAGCGGCATCTCGCATCAGACATCTTTGCATCGGCTCCAGTGTGCTTACCTTCCCCTGTGGCGCGACCGAAATGCGTCAGCAGCATGGGAGACCCAGGTTTGGATCCTGCATTGTAACCAGGAAGTAATCACATTCACATAATAAGTGAGGAGCGTGAATCAGAGGTTGCATTTTCCCCTCTAACATTGCATTTTAACTCCACTGATGGTTAGGTTTAGGTTTGGGGTTTCAGTTAGGGTGTTCAGTTTATAATTCAAGCATTTCTCTTCACTGTATTACAGCCTGTCCAGCTGAAAATAACTCTCTCCACAACTCGCTTTTGGTGCCACTCAATAATTCACCTGGAAAATGGAACTCACATGCACCCATGCACCTAACAACACTTACCACTTTGGCCACTGGGGGCAGTGTTTAGCATTTAGATAAGCACAGACTGATTTTAGCTAAAGAAAAGTTAACCTACTGTTTCCAATTTCAATATGAGATCAGAGTCCATTTACATGCACATCAATACGCTGATAACTCCCAAAAATCAGATTATTAAAAAAATCTGACAAAGCATGAAAACTGCATTTACATGATATTTATAATAATTAGGGAAGCACCAGTCCGATACCTGGATCGGTAATGGCTCAGATACTGAAGCTTTTAGATGGATCGGGTATCGGTCCGAGGAGCCCAATCCAAAACCGAAACTGTGTTTGTGTCATGTTTGTTACTGTCAAGCTCCAAAAATGACATAAAAGAACCATAAAAACACCATTAAAGCAGTGCATATGACACACGCATTTTATTCAAAGCCACTTGAAGACGTGCGATAGCTCTGTGAATCGTCATAGGCTGTGTTGAATAAGTACTATATGGTATGCAAGTGCAGCTCCCGCGCGTTAGTGAATGCTGCTGCTCTGTTGACACAAACTCACGCACATGCTGGTGATGCACTCGCTGCTATTTTTAGCCTTCACAGTGGTGCACAATAATTGAGCGCTACTCAAGAACAGCATCTCATATGTAGATGCTCAATATTTCGGTTCACATATAATATGCATTTAGAACGGCACCAGAGGTGCATTTGACCAGAATTTGGATAAGAAGATAATGAAACTACTGTGAACTTGCCTACAAACAGACACATACAGGACTTCCTGGAGAGTTCAGAATGTCAAAATAAAAGTGTGAGGGTTTAAAAAGTGCACGATTTAAATATATTACTGTTGTATTTCAAATGAATAGTCAACAATAATTGTATTAACAAATTATTGTCATCATTATAATTAGTTTACTATATATAACAATATTTAAGTTGAATGGGTTCCAATAAATAACTGTGAAAGAATAGTGGACTGATATCGTACAACTAAATTGAACAAAAAAAAGAGATCCAAAAGAGAAGTCCAGATGCAAGTTGAAACATTAAAACATTAATTTAAAAAAAGGCAAAAATGTAAACACTGGTTTCTTTTCTACTGAAGGATGGAAAACTGGAATTACTGTTAATTTTGCTGTACATTATCCAGTATACAAGTGAATAATAAAGTGTAATAAGCTATACATTTATATTGAAATAATGTGTATTTAAGAGGTTTGTGTTTCTTTACATATTCAAGAGGACTCCCAATTACTTCCAAACAATAATGTAAAGATTATTATTAATTATAAACTGATTATGCAAAAAAACAACACTGGTATCGGCTTGTGATCGGTATCGGCCGATACTGAGATTTCCAAAATCGGAAGAGAAAAAGTGGTATCGCTGCATCCCTAATAATAATCATGTTAATCTCCGCTTTTGATTTCAGACCTTAAAGAGGCATCCGCACAACACGTGTACTTTGGATAAACCAGAAAGAACTCCAGTAAAGGTGTAACAAGTGACCAAAATCTGGGTAATAGGCACAAATCTACCCAGTGTCGATCGGTTATCATTTACATGCACTTTAAAAGAATGATTTCTGTCAGAGTAAAAGAATAATTGGTCTTTTTGAATGTCTTGTTAACGCTTTTAGTCTGATTTCAACAAAGTCAGTTTAACAGACCTAGATAATGCGATGTTTTACTTTCTATGTAGCTGAGGGATGCTGTAGAGATACTACAAAGGAACATACTAGAAAGAAAGTGCATTTCTGACACTGTTGCACAATAGAAACAATGCTAATGTTTACAAATATTTTTGCTTCGGTCGAAATAATACAGTATTATTTATCAAATGTTATTTAGAATTACTTAGAAAATGATTACTTCATTTTATTAGAATAGATGATTTAAGTACAGCTATTTGATTAAATACTTAAAACACATTCCAACGCAAGACAGATAGAACTTCGCTAAACCTCTGTCTTGTGTTAGGACAAAAGTAATATCCTGGAAATATTTTTCCAAATCACAAAGCATGTTCTCTAGAGAGCCCACAGGACTATTATGCATCAATTTGGTGAAGCTTGCATATACAGTAACATTAGTCCTTTTTAGCACATATCATTTCATGCTTGATTGCTGCACATAATATAGTTGACTAGCAAAATAACAGTAACAAGTAACATAAAGCATGTGCATCACCAAAACAGAGATCCTAGACAGAAAGAGCTTGTGAGACTTTCCTGTTACTCAATGTGTCCATGGCCCATTACAGAATCCCTTCCTTGGATGCACCTGGTACTGCAGAAACAGCTGATACAAAAATCACATCAACAGCTGACTGCAACAACCAGCAGACTACTGAGTTATTGCGCAAAGAGAGGCCGACTGAGTTTGAAATGATGTGAAACGTCATGCAATGTAGGGTTACAGTTTTCTACCCTTAAACACAGAGAGCAGATGCACATGGTTTAATTATTAGTGATAGCAGGCAACCATATGACATCACTGAGATGAAAGCACCAGCCATCGATAGTTACGAGCTTCGTGACGTAATATCACAGTAAACTGAGATCAAACGTCACGTTTATAAATTGTGGCGTATGAGAGCAGATTTTAAGAAGGAAAAATAAAACGCTCATCACATGGTTTTGAGAACAGCCTCTCAAACGACGAGTTTGTGCGCAGAATACAGTTTTAGCGCATTGGCTTGAAGAGAACTGTGTTTCATATCGACGGCGCGCGAGATTATAGCAGCACGCTCGCGCATATTGAAGCGTGACGTCATGTATCATACAAATTATGTCATATAAAAGCACACAAGGGCTTGACCTATATGTTTTCTCAACCAACTCTATTTGAGCTAAAAAAATACATATACATATATATATATATATATATGTATATATATGTATATGTATATGTATTTTTTTTTAGCTCAAATAGAGTATTATATATATATATATATATATATATATATATATATATATATATATATATATATATAATAAAATAAAAATCACGCCAGCCAGATTCACAGCCACCTTAAAAATAAACATTTATCCGCTCGCGCTGTTCGGTCGGTCGGTCGCTTCGTTTGCGCGAGCCGCGTTCAGCGGTTCATCATCACGAAAACAACGAGGTGCGTCCCCTCTTCTCTCCACTTACCAGATTTGAAAAACGCCGCTATGTCGGCCGCCTCCTTCGATGTCTCCTCTCCCTCCCCCGAATTCATCCTTGAACGAAAAACTCCCCAAACAAACGGACAGCTGTGGGTTTTCCGAGATGAAGAGCCTGATCAGGATTATTTTCTTTGAAAAGCAAAGATTGGCGTGCGTGGATTCGTGCTTCTCCTCGCTGGGCACGAACCCTCCATCTTGGCTTTCGCTGGAGAGGTGTCGGTACCGATCGGCGGCGCTCCTGAGTTTCAACGGGGAAAGAGGAGGAGGATGGGGAGAGAGAGAGAGAGAGAGAGAGAGAGAGAGAGAGAGAGAGAGAGAGAGAGAGAGAGAGAGAGAGAGAGAGAGAGAGAGAGAGAGAGAGAGAGAGAGAGAGAGAGAGAGAGAGAGAGAGAGAGAGAGAGAGATCGATCTTTTGCAACAAGGGGGTCTCCAGGAATCCCCTGCTATCCCACACACTGCAGCCCCGAAAATATATAGATATATATATCACCAAATACATGAATATTTACTAAACATGCTGATACACAAATAATATGTTTTTTGTTATGACAGTCTGTGGGTCGAAATTGTTACATAATGTGGGACATTTGCATCAAGATGCATTTCAACGGTATACAATCATACAAATACAACAGTAACACACGAAATAAAACAACAACATTGTTGTAGCTGTTCTCAATCCTAAATGAAATGTGGTGAGAAGAACTGAAACAATTGCGTCCTCTAGTGGGGGTGCACGAGAATTACAGCGCTACAATAGCGCCCTCTAGAGAGTAAGATTAAGAATCGCGCTATGTAACAAACTCAGACAATCACTTCGTTATCACTCCATCCACGCAGTTTGATCCAAAGTCGGCATATTCTTTGAAAGATACTTCATTTAAACTCTATATCTCAAGCCTGCGTTTGATTTTAATGCAATCGGAGCTGCCTTTGAATAGCCCGTCCCCTAGATTCCTGAACACAAACTGTTAATGTTATATAAATGTACATTGAAACAGGCTGTTTAAGTTACTTAACTTACTGCTTAAGTTTAATTCAGAGCAAAATGACTTAAATATGGGTTTGATTTGTGGAATCAGTGAAAAGGAAGCAAGGCTTATGTTCTCTGGCACTGACCAGGCTGACTTGGGCACTTTTGTTTTTAGCCCTGAAAACATTACCTCAATTTATATATATTATGATATATATATATGTAGTTTGCATCTCCATGGTAACTGCTAACAACTATTTAAAACTGAGAAATTAAAAGTGTTATCTGGACGGTGTATCCACAGCATGGTCAACACTAATATCCCTCCGTACTCCATGAAGACAGCATCAGGCTATGGAGGATCATAGTTCTGTTTACAGTTTTTTCTCAGTCCCTTTGGTACATTTCTCAGAACACAACTGAAATTCTCAAAACTACTTGTTCAACCTCCACATCATCTAGTCACTTGAGCACATCATAAAAGCAATTTCTCATTCTTTTGAACAAATTGCCAATGCTTTGGTACATTCAAGCTATTGATAATGTACAATTGACTGGTTATTCCTACATTATCAATTGATTATGTCATGTTGATCAAAATATATTATATTTCTTCTCTGTTGAACAAACAAACAAAACAATCTAGGCATTTTTTTATTTGCATAAATCATTAAATGCAAAATTGTTGAACCAGTTGTCATAATCTGTCAAGCATATTTTCTATACATTTCTATTAGTCTTTTTTTTATATAAACGTGTCCTGAATTGGTTAATTGCTCTCATGTGATTCTTGACATTCACTATTGATGGGGAATGTGTGAAGCAGTTCTCTAAAATAGCTCAGTGGTGCATCGCATGAACCTTCGATTGGAAAGCAAATATAGACAAAGTACAACACAGTGTTACAATTTCTGACAATGGATGAACGGATGAACAACAAGGAAACTGACAGTGTCAACAGCCGGGAAGAAGAGTAAGGATGCATGGTGGAAGGGTAGGGAGGCAAAACAGAGGAAAAGGTAGAAGAGGCCAAGAACATTTCCGATGAAATAAGGGCCACTATTGTGGATTATGTTCTCAATCATTGCCTTACAATGGCCGAGGCTGGTCGAAGGGTGCAGCGGAATGTTGCGAGACAGAACAGGTATGTAATTCAACAATGTGGACTGTACTATAATGCTTTATATTACAGTAGTCCACTTGCATTTTACAGTACACTGTAAATATACTTTTTACAGATACATACTGTAACACACACACACACACACGTATACATATATACAGTGCATGTATATAGTGTATATGCATTTTTGCACAGTGACAAATTTTTTTAAATCTTCCTCAATCTTGTGTTTTGCATTACTGTATTTTTCCCACATAGGACTGCAAGACTACCTCACAGGGGAGGCAGAAGGCCCCTTCTCACACCTCAACAGGAGAAGGATATTTGCATCATGGTCAGAGCAAATAATGTCATTAGATTAAGGTAGATACAGAGTGCCATTATAGAAGACAACAATGTCTTTGAAAACATCCAATCTGTTTGCATCTCAACTATCGACAGGGTGCTGAAAAGACACCACATGAGCATGAAACAGCTGTACCATGTACCATTTGAAAGGAATGGTGATAGAGTAAAGGAGCTACGATACCAGTATATATGTCATGAATGTAGGTGAAGGCAGACGAGGAGCGGGGATCTAGATGCAGCGGTTTTTATTGAAACAAAACAAATGGTAACAGACACTACAGGAACAAAGGAAATACCTGCGATGGGGAAAAATAAAGCAAAACAACAAAAGCA
The DNA here is from genome assembly GCF_025860055.1 of Xyrauchen texanus. Lineage (NCBI taxonomy): Eukaryota > Metazoa > Chordata > Actinopteri > Cypriniformes > Catostomidae > Xyrauchen > Xyrauchen texanus. The sequence goes on along the minus strand of NC_068292.1, from coordinate 14,115,192 downwards.
ACACAGAAGACATTAAATTTGTTTAACGGGTAGGAGAAACAATGACGGAGAGCACGGAAAAAAGCATCCACAAACATTAAAGACCGACAGGGGAATGGAGAAACAAACGGGGTTAAATACAGCGACACAGGAAGATAACAAACAATATTCAGGTGCAGACAATAGACCCTTTTACAGCCCACGTGATCAAATAGTTGCGCGCGCATTTTGGCAATGGAAGTGGTGTTGTTTCCCACTGGCTCTAACGTGTTAGCAACTCCAAAAGTGTATCAAAACGGTTCTCTTACGAGAGGTTCTCTCGTATTGCGTAAGCTAGCTTACGCTACGGGAAAGATTCATCTTTTCTGAGATATTGAAGCCAAAAAATTATCCTTAATTTTGTATCATTTGTCAACGCAGTGCAGCAACTGCAGACCTTGAGCGGGCTAGCTAGCAAGCTCATTGGTTGCTCTGCGGCAACTGCTGCAGCCTATAGACGAACTTGGGCAAACTCGCGTCCAATGAGAGGCGTCCGCGCGCTTACTGCATCAAAGCCCGCCAAAATGGGCGTGGCTAGAGTGCATATAAGCGTAGTTCGTAGGCTGGAACCCCGATTTTCATCTCTTCAGCGAAGCTCTTCGCATCTCTGAACTGGAAGCCGCGTCGCCGTTCGAGGGGCATCTAGCAAGCTTGGACAGCGCTCGAAGAAGCCGGCCGTCTCCGCCACCTTCAGCCATCCTGCGAGCTACGCCATCCGGCGACGTATCCTTTTTTAGAGCAAGCTAGTTCTTAACAAACTTCACAAAAGCGTAACGAGCGTCTTTTTTAAGATGCCTCGCACCACTTGCGCTTCATGCCGCGCCCCTCTCAGCACCGGAGACCGCCACATCATCTGCGCTCTCTGCCTGGGACTGGGGCATGCAGAGCTCGCCCTCGCTGAAGGCGAACTCTGCGAGGAGCTTCCGATGTCGACCCTGCGGGCTCGACTCGAAGCGCTCAGAACCGAAGCCGCCGCGCCGCCTTCCGTTCCGCCACGCAGGAAAAAGCGCCGCTCCCAAAGGCTGCCAGAACCGGTGATAGAAGCGACTGCCTCGCCAGAGCCTCTCCCTCGAGCATCGCTCTCACCCTCCCCGCCCTCCCGGGACGTGCAGTTACCGCCCAGCGGCCGCACTGCTGCCATCTCGGAGGACGAGGCGGAGGATAAGGGCTGTTCCATCATGGCTTCGGACAGCGAGGAGTGGTCAGGCTCCCACGCCTCCTCCTCGGCCCAGGAATCCAGCAGGACCCGCGCCGGAGTCGAAGGAGAACTAACACGCCTCATCACACAGGCTGTCGACCGCCTCGGGCTCGAGTGGTCACCGCCCCCTGAGCAGGCTCCCAACAGACTCGACGGCTGCTTTCTTCAGAGCCGTCGCCGCGCAACACCCGCGGCCCGGGCCGCTCCCTTCCTGCCGGAACTCCACACTGAGCTTGCAAAGTCGTGGAACGCACCTTTATCGGCCAGGATCCGTTCCCACGTCTCCACCCCTCTCGCTTCGGTGGATGGCGCCACTGAGAAGGGCTACTCCTCCATCCCCCCGGTCGAGGATTCGGTAGCAGCACACCTTTGCCCGCCCTCCACGAGATGGCGGTCTAAGCCAGTGCTCCCGTCTAAGGCCTGCAGAGCGACTTCCGCCTATGTTGGCCACGCCTATTCCGCCGCCGGCCAAGCCGCATCTGCTCTGTACTCCATGGCCGTCTTACAGATCCTCCAAGCGGACCTTCTTCGGGAGTGGGATGAGAAAGGCAGGCACCCAGAGGCTGTTACAGATCTAAGAAGCGCGACAGACCTGCGCGCCAGCGCCACCAAAGCTGCAGCCCAAGCTCTAGGGAAGTGCATGGCCTCGCTGACTGTGACCGAGAGACACCTGTGGCTAACGCTAGCCGACATGGGAGAAGCAGAGCGCTCCACGTTCCTCAACGCACCGCTCTCTCCGACCGGTCTCTTCGGCTCCGCGGTGAGTGGCATTGTTGACCGCTTGCGGCGCTTGCACCCCTGCGGAGTCAGGGCTTGCGAATTCTGAACTATTTGGACGACTGGCTGATTATGGCACAGTCACATACGGAGCTTCTGTCTCACAGAACAGTTCTCCTCAGCCATCTGAACAGTTTGGGTCTTGCAGTCAATTGGACCAAGAGCTCACTACAGCCCAGTCAGGCAATTTCCTTCCTTGGAATAGAACTAGACTCCGTGGCTATGATGGCTCGCTTATCTACGCAGCATACGTGCCGTGTTCAGCGACTAGCCGCGTCCTTTCAGATGAACAGCCTCACGCCTCTGAAAAAATTTCAGAGAGTGCTAGGTTACATGGCCTCAGCCGCAGCAGTACTTCAGCTGGGTTTACTGCGCATGCGCCGGCTTCAGCATTGGCTAAACACCCGCGCATCTCGCCGGGCTTGGGCCACAGGCCGCCAGCCGATCAAGGTGACTCAGACCTGTATTTCAGCTCTGCAGCCCTGGACAGTGGCCGAATGGTATCAGCGGGGAGTGACGATGGGAGCTGTATCTCGCCGAAAAGTCATCTCGACAGACGCGTCCAACACGGGTTGGGGCGCGGTCTGCGAGGGCTCTCCGGTTTTTGGCCTATGGTCAGTTCAGGAAAAGCTCCTTCACATAAATTTTCTGGAAATGATAGCGGTCGAGTACACGCTTGTGTGTTTTCTCCCGGTCATTCAGGGTCACCATGTCCTGGTCCGTTTGGACAACAGATCTGTGGTATCCTACCTAAACCATCAAGGCGGTGTCAGATCCAGGAACCTCTTCCATCTGACGAAACGCATACTGAGTTGGTCCCAGTGCCACCTGCGCTCGCTGAGGGCGACGCACGTGCCAGGCCACCTGAACGACGGCCCAGACAGACTGTCCAGAAACAATATTCCTCCAGGGGAATGGTCCCTGCACACTCAAACAGTCCAGAAGTTATGGCGCATATTCGGCAGAGCAGAGAAAGACCTCTTTGCGTCAGAAGAGAACTCTCACTGCCCAATATTTTTCTCGAAAAGCAAGGACGCGCTGGCCCAGGACTGGCCCAACCACCCGCTTTACACCTTCCCTCCCGTCTCGCTATTGCCACAGGTAATGCAGAGGATCAGGAAGCGCGTCACTCGGTGCTCCTCATAGCCCGCGTTGGGAGAATCAGACATGGTTCCCGAGCTTACGCAGCTGTCACTGACAGCGCCGTGGCCCATCCCAGTGAGAGCAGATCTCCTCTCTCAAGCTCGCGGCACGATCTGGCATCCCCACCCAGAGCTGGGCTGCAGCGTGGGTGATCAGCGACTACCGTCGCTCTGCCAGAAGGGGTAATAAACACCATCATACACGCTAGAGCCCCTTCCACGAGAAGACTCTATCGTCAAAATGGTCTGTGTTTTCAAAATGGTGCACCGACAGAGACCTGGACCCACTTACATGTGGGGTGTCGATCAGCTGCTCATGTTTTTACAAGAGCTGCTGGATAAGGGCAGATCCCCATCCACGCTCAAAGTGTATGTGGCGGCCGTTGCGCGTTCGCCGAACCCTGCACGGCCAGTCACTGGGAAAAAGCGAGCTGGTCATCCGGCTTCCTCAAGGGAGCTAGAAGGATGAACCCCAGCGCCCCATCGGTTCCTATCTGGGATCTTTCTATAGTTCTCGAAACTATGAAAGCCCCCCCTTTCGAACCGCTTCAATCCGTGGATTTGAAATACCTTTCACTCAAAACCGTTTTTCTGACTGCCCTGTCATCAGTCAAACATGTGGGAGACCTTCACGCGCTGTCTGTCAGCGCTGCGTGTCTTGAGTTTGGACCAAGTGACTCCAAGGTCATTTTAAAGCCTAGACACGGCTATGTTCCCAAGGTGATCAGCATCCGATAGCGAATGCGACGCCAATCTCCTTTGCCCAGTCAGAGCACTGAGATTGTATACTGCGCGCTCCGCCTCTTTCAGATGCTCTGAGCAGCTTTTCGTTTCGTTCGGAGGGCGCACCAAAGGTCTCGCTGCCTCGAAACAGACACTGTCTAGATGGATAGTGGACGCTATTGCTGCCGCATACGCGTCAAAAGACCTGCCATGCCCGTTGGGCATTAGAGCTCACTCCACTAGAGGCATGGCCTCATCGTGGAGCTAGCTTACGCAATGCGAGAGAACCTCTCGTAAGAGAACGAATCGGTTACCTAATGTAACCTCGGTTCTCTCTAGACGAGGGAACGAGTATTGCGTAGCCGGCCGTGCTCGCGCCACGAGCGACTTTCGCTTCATTCAATGAAAACCAGGGTTCCAGCCTACGAACTATGCTTATATGCACTCTAGCCACGCCCATTTTGGCGGGCTTTGATGCAGTAAGCAGTTCACCCAAGTTCGTCTATAGGCTGCAGCAGTTGCCGCAGAGCAACCAATGAGCTCGCTAGCTAGCCCGCTCAAGGTCTGCAGTTGCTGCACTGCGTTGACAAATGATACAAAATTAAGGATAATTTTTTGGCTTCAATATCTCAGAAAAGATGAATCTTTCCCGTAGCGTAAGCTAGCTTACGCAATACTCGTTCCCTCATCTAGAGAGAACCGAGGTTACAGGTAACCGATTCGTTTCCCAGCATCAAAATGTCTGGTTGTTGCGTTTACGGTTGCACTAATCGATATTCCACCAAGGGGCTTAAGTTTTATAGGATTCCGACAGGATCACGGCCGTTTCAGAAGAACCGGCGGCGCCTGTGGCTGCAGGCGATTAAACGTGTTGATTGGAGCGAGGACATAATAAAAAATGCTCGCGTCTGCAGCGCCCACTTTATATCAGGTACGTTTATCTATGTACTCTTGACTTTAATGGAAAGCATGGTTTACATTATTGATTGTCTGTAGCCTACGGTGTAGTTTATCAATGCAGCTGAAGTTTGATGACCACATGCAGCTAGTTTCATAAGCTGGTTTTGGATTTGGCTAGTAAACAAACTGTGTGTGTGTTATTTGCAGATGAAGCATTATTGGACTCTAGTAATCCTCGTTTACATTAGTGATTGTCTGTATGATGTAGAATAATATTCAAATGCAGGTAAAGTTTGATAAACTGTCAGTAGATTTGGCTAGTAAACAAACTTGTGTGTGTTTTATTTGAAGGTGAGGCGTCATTGGACTCTAGTAGTCCTGATTTTGTGCCTTCTGTGTTTGTGTACACAAAACCGAGCCAGAACCCCGAAGCAAAGTTGGAGAGGTAAGAATATTTAATTTCCCCCTCTGTTCTATTTAGTTTGTTTTTCTCTCTTGCATAACTGTACATTTCTGCTGTTTTTATTGTAGGTACCATAGGAAAAGGAGGAGAGATGATAGACCTATAACGGCAGCAAATCTATGGGTTTCTTCTAAAACTCTGAAACAAGAATGCAGCATGGATCATTGTCCAGGTATGAATATATTTCATCTTAACTGATTGATTGTCAGGGTGTGTGTGTGCTCCTGCCAGGCATACTGCTCTAATTGCATATCTGTATATGAGTACACAGGCTCCTGGATGAGTCAAATGCAGACGAAAAATCTCACCCTGTGATCAATAAAGTATCTTCTCTTCTAGATAAAGTTTTGAAAAATCATTGCTAAAATGTGTGAGAACCCCCAATTGTGAAATTGTCTGCAATGGTTGCAGCACATGCAAATTTTTCACTTTTCTTAATTAAAGCTGAAGACGACATCCCAGTTACAAAGAGGGAATATGATGACCTGAACCAGAGACACTATCAGCTTCAGGAGGACTATGTACACCTGTGTCAGAAGTTTGAGGCGCTACAAGCAGAAAATGTAAAGCTGAAAGAGGAGCTGCAGAAATCTACATTTTCCTACACAACTGTCAAGTGCAACATTGGACAATTGTTTTTTCTCACCGGACTGACCTCCGTGCTCTTTGAGTGGCTAGTTACAAAAATAACAGGCAGCTTAGAAAGAATTATCCAAAAACTTACACTAGAAGACCACCTGTTGGTTATATTGATGAAATTAAGGTTGGGTCTATGTAATACTGACTTGGCATATAGATTTAAATTATCAAAAAACCACGATTTCAAATATTTTGCGGAGCTGGGTCCCTGGTATGGCCTTGGTCCTTAAGCCACTCATTAAATGGCCAAGTAAGGGCGCAATACTGAAAAATATGCCAAAAACATTCAAGCGGAACTTAAAGAACTGCCGGTGCATAATAGACTGCACAGAAATTTTCATAGCTAGACCCAGTAATCTGACTGCTAGGGCCCAGACATGGTCAAATTATAAACACAACAACACAATTAAATATTTAATCTGCATCACTCCAGCTGGTGCAATTTCATTTCTATCTCCTGGGTGGGGTGGACGGGTTTCAGACAAGCAGATCACAAAAGAGTCAGGTTTCTTAGAACTTTTGGAGCCTAGGGATGAGGTTTTAGCCGACAGGGGGATTTCTCATCAGAGACGAGCTTGCAGCTTATGGCGCAACCCTTCGTATCCCTCATTTCACAAAAGGAAAAAAGCAGCTTTCTGCACAGGAAGTTGACACATCTAGACAACTTTCTCGTGTGAGAATCCATGTGGAGCGAGTTATTGGTCGGTGGAAAAACTTTAAGATTTTGCAAACAGTTATTCCAGTGTCGCAGGTTAACATGCTAGACGATGTTGTGACTGTATGTGGTGCCCTCACAAACCTCTGTAAGAGTGTTGTTTCCAAATGAGTAACACATTACCATGTATTAGTTTTAACGTGATTTACATTTGTAAAACCTATTTACTGTACATGAAACATAATGCATTATAATAAACCTCCCAACATTGGCTGCCACTGGTGTGTATAATGTACTTCCCCCAAGATTATCTCAACAATTCACAGTGCTTTTCAATTTCATTTGTAATTGTTATTAATAGTTTAATTGCAATGTATGCAAGCAAATAGAACTATTAAAGTACTATAGCATAACAAAATAAAACTTTAAACAGAAGTGCGTCAACACACAGCAATCAATAACAACAACATAAAATGTTGTCTTGTGTCCTTGTCTTTGACTAGGAAGAATTTCTGATTTCAACACACAAAACTCTGAGTCTATGTCATGGTATTTGACATTCTGTACATGACCACAGACAACGTATTCATAAGCATCCAGTGATTTATATGCTCGTAATTTCTCTCGGGTGTACACGCTCGGTTTCTCAACTAAATACGTATATATATCTGGCCACTGTATATTTGGCCATCTGCTAACGTCTTCTATCCACTCCACTATAGTACACGGATCTGGTAGCCGGATACCATTTGATAAAGTCAACTTTTTGAAATAACTTTCTCTGTCTGTGTTGCTTAATCCGCTCACGTAGCTTGACAGGCTGCTGATTCTCGCCATACTTCCGTTGCCAATATGCGCGCGCATACGTTGCCACGTCATCATTGTGTACAAACAGTAAAAGGGTCTACAACGCTGTGGCAGTGGTGATGAGGGCCGGGAACCATGGGAAATGTAGTTTGTTTACACAGACAATGAAACACGGGGCGGACAACAAGGAAAACGTGACATGGAACATGAAAGATGGCATGTGAAACAGAAAACACGGGGCAGACAACACAGGAACGTGACAATATACAGGTAAAACATCTATGTGCATACAGTAACTACAGTAAACAATACAACATTTTCTAGTGACATACAGTGTGACCTGTACACATTTGCTATGGCTGTAGAAAAGAACATGCAATATGTATACATTTGATGTAACTGTATCTTATCCAAAATGAAAACATATGTAATTCATTAATCCAATTTTGTATCTTCTGGGATATAGCGTATAATGGAACTGGAATCAAGACACCGCATATCCTCACCTTCTTAGAAACCCTCTACAGGGATCTCATCCCTGATGATGAGAGGGGTCCGTTTTGAGATGATTTGTGGTCATTTGGGATAATGTGAGTTTCCATCGATGGAATTCCTCCCACCCTATTCCACATTCGTTAACCCAACTGAAGAGTTCTACTCCGGATGGAGGTGGAAGGTCTACGATCGCCAGCCACATACTCATATGACCCTGCTGGCTGCCATGGATGCAGCATGTGAGGACATCAGAGCAGACGCCTGCAGAGACTGGATAAGCCATTCCAAAAGATTCTTTACACGCTTCATTGCAAGGGAAGATATCCGTTGTAATATGGATGAGAATGTGTGGCCCAACAGATCGGGATGTCGGGAGGTTTAGAAAGACTGCATTGTGATTTCACCATACAGTGCTGCATGTACAGTTCTACCTAAGGGGTGTTTCCTGTATTTACCTTTTTAATTTAGTATTTTTTTCCCTTTGTGCTGTAAAATAATCTTGTCTTTTTCTTTTCTGTATCGCAATGACATTGTACTCTGATGTTGACAGAACAACAGTAAAAGCTTAAATATGAATCCTGTCCAATCTCTTGCAATCAATATCCTACATACAGTAGTGTAACTTTGTACTGTAGAAATTGAGATATGCCATACAGAAAAGTTGCAGCCTTATGCATTTTCAATCACTGACATCAAAACCGTAGCCATAGTTTACATAAGGACATACTGACAGAGTACAATGTTATATTGACAACATGGCTAAGCATTTTGACTTTTGATCTTGTTTGTGAACAATGACACAAGGACTTCTGATGGCACTGACATGTTCAATGACATAAATATTTAGCTTTGAGAGATAAACTAAAGATTTTGAGCAAGTTACAGGCTTTTGCAGATAATCCCTCTAGACTCACCAACAAGCGGCATCTATCTTTCCAGCCATACATCCATCCATCCATCCATCTATCTATCTATCTATCTATCTATCTATCTATCTATCTATCTATCTATCTATCTATCTATCTATCTATCTATCTATCTATCTATCTATCTATCTATCTATCTATCCAGCCATACATCTATCTATCTATCTATCTATCTATCTATCTATCTATCTATCTATCTATCTATCTATCTATCTATCTATCTATCTATCTATCTATCTATCTATCTATCTATCTATCTGTCTGTCTGTCTGTCTGTCTGTCTGTCTGTCTGTCTGTCCGTCCGTCCGTCCGTCCATCTGAACATCCATCCATCCATCTGTCCATATATCTGTCTGTCTGTCCATCAATCCATATATCTATTCATTTGTCTGTCTGTCAGTCTGTCCATCCATCCATCCATCCATCTTGTTTCCAAACCTATCTGTCTGTCTGTCTGTCTGTCTGTCTGTCTATCTATCTATCTGTCTTTCCAGCCATACAGCTATCTATCTATCTATCTATCTATCTATCTATCTATCTATCTATCTTTCCAGCCATACATCCATCCATCTATCTATCTATCTATCTATCTATCTATCTATCTATCTATCTATCTATCTATCTATCTATCTATCTATCTGTCTGTCTGTCTGTCTGTCTGTCTGTCTGTCTGTCTGTCTGTCTGTCTGTCCGTCCGTCCGTCCATCCGTCCATCCATCCATCTGAACATCCATTCATCCATCTGTCCATATATCTGTCTGTCTTTCCATCAATCCATCTATCTATTCATTTGTCTGTCTGTCAGTCTGTCCATCCATCCATCCATCTTGTTTCCAAATCTGTCTGTCTGTCTGTCTATCTATCTATCTCATCCGTCTGTCTTTCCATCCTTACGTTTTATCTATCTATCTGTCTGAATTGTTTTGTCTGTCTGACTGTTGGGCCTGTAAACCCTTTAAACTTCAGTCTTTTAAAATTGTTATGCTTTCAGGCTTTTTTAAACCAACATCAAATTTTGTTTTGACCGATTATATTTTTCTAGTTATCTTGTAAGTCAAGTCAATTTGATTTGTATAGCGCCTTTCACAACACAAATCGTTTCAAAGCAGCTTAACAGAAGATCAGGCATTAACAGACTGTAATGTCTATAAAGTCGATGAATCATCATTGTGCAATTTAGATAAAATACGATTCTTAATCGTGTATAAAAATAATTAAATAATAATTGTATTAATAACCCCAGTGAGCAAGCTGTAGGCGACTGTGGCAAGGAACACAAAACTCCATAAGATGTAGATTAATGGAGAAAAATAACCTTGGGAGAAACCAGAGTCACTGTGGGGGCCAGTTCCCCTCTGGCTAACATTATGAATATAATGTAAATATTAATTGTGTATAGTTAAAATCATGGTTTAAAATGATTAAACTAAGTAAGGGTTAAGGGTCAGTGTTTAAACATCAAGGTATTTCTAACAACCTATGTGCCCTTGTCTTAAATTATGTCCATAATTTTGGGTTTTAGAAGTATGCAGTAGTACACTTTCACCCAAAAAATTTCCTCGAGTTTTTAATGAAAAAGATTTACAGAAGTTGATCATAAACATTAATGTTTATGCAGTCATTGTTATTGTCATAGATAACATCATTAGTAGTTATTGTAATTCATTAAATATTTCTTAAAGTACTAAGCTAATAATTATGAAATAAACAAACAAACTTGGCCTTTCAGATTCCAAAGAGATGTATTACAGTTAATAGCCAGTAGATAGCAGCAGAACTTCATAGCTTCATGGCGAGCATGCAAACATATGCTTTCTTTTTATCTGAAATGGACCTTTCACCGCTCTGCAGATTAAATTTGAATAAACAAAGCACTGATGATATGAGATCCATCCAAAAGGAAATTTGTATTGCTCAGATGTTCAGATGTAATTTATATTTAAGTATTAACTTAACTCTCTCAGAAGTTTCTCCTAAAATTCTTCAGGTGTAATGAGAGAGAGAAAAGAAGAAAAAGTTTTTATGTAATGTCGTTGATGTAAAATAAGAGTATAGAGAAGAACTATGGTCTTTTCTTCAGAACAAAAATTTATGAGGCAGGGGATTTAAAGCTGAAGTGTATAATTTCTGTGGTACTAGCATCACCAAACGGAATTGCAAAACAGATTTTCCAAAAACTTCTCTATTAACCATTGACTGGACACACAGATCCATTCCCACTTCAAACTACCAACGTTGGCCATGCTATGTGGGAGCACCCAAAACACAACATAAATCTTTTCAGAAGGGAAGGTCTCCATTCAATGTCATTGCTGTCTTGGGGAAAAAAATTAAGCTATTGATGAAGATCTCATTTGTGGTTTTTCTTTCTCACTCTTTGGCTCAGAAGACGTCCTGTGGCCGCCTCCCAGGCCTCCTGACCCGGTGCCCGTCCTGTGGCCGCCTCTCAGGCCTCCAGACCCTGTCCCCACCTTGAGGTCATCCCCTTGGTCTCCACGGTGTTACCGTGTTTTGCCGTGCCCTTCATGGATGTTTTCGCCTATTTATGTTTTTGTTTCCCATCGTAGATGTTTTATTTTGTTCCTGTGTTTACCAGTCGTTTGTTTTTGTTAATTTTCATAAAAATCCTTCGCTGCACCTAGATCCAGCTCTCTTGACTTTTTCCCTGTGTTACAGATTCATTATACAGTACCTGTGCTGTTAGAGGTATCTGAGTAAAGGTCAATAGCTCATGCAAATGTACTTATGTACTCGTTTGTGCTGATGGAAATCATTATTGACACTTGTACAAAGGATTTTCTTTAGTTAGGCCCAAAGCCTTATGCCTGACTCAGTACTCGAGGATGACTCAGTACTTGAGGATTACAAGTGGAATGAACTCTGTTTGCATATAAAAGTGTGTGTGATGGGGGACATGTGTATATGGAGAGCCAGCCTGCAGATCCTTTGCATAATTTAGCAGGAGACTCTTGTTACATAGGCCCATCGCAATAGAAATATCTCTTCAAGAATATCAGCCCTTGCCACTTGAAATATTGATAACCTAACTGCAAAACCTTTTCAGTAATTTTCCTGGTAATAAATGCTCAGGCTCCCCATGTGGGCACAGACAATATTCTGCATTCCTCCATGAATAGTAGCATGTGAGTTTGATGGCTCTTAATTGGTCGGTGTATGTGGACACCAGGCATTGGGTTCAGAGTGCAATGACTAATAACCGACTTCTTGTTGCCGGATATCATTTGAGCACTTACTGAGAAGGTTTCAAGAGTTTTTGCTTGGTCTCTAAAATTATGCCTTGTACATCTGTGCATGTAAGTTACATATAAACAGCCTATAGTGATTGTAAGGGATGACATGGATCTGCAGCTAGTTAGTGGTGCTTCCTAAGACAAGTATCATTATTGCTTTTGCTCATACTTTAAGCTTAGGGAATTGATTAAACTCCTAACCCTGATTATTAAACTCATAACTCATCCAAAATATTTGTCCTACAGCCCATAGGCGAAATCGCGGGGTCGGGAGGGTCAGGACCCCCCTATCTGAGGGTTGTCCCCCCCTAAAATATCATTAAAATATGTGTATTGTAAATAATATAATGATATATTCTTAAAATAATTGTTATAAATCAAATAATACAAATGCAAACGGGGCAACAACAAAAAACCCCTTGGTGTCCCCTTCAAAAATTGCTCTTGAGAATTGTTATGTTTATTGTCCCCCCCCAACATTTTTATGAAATTTTTGCCCCTGCTACAGCCTGAATGATACCTCAAATCATGCAGTATGCTGAGGAAAGGTTTACTAGTACTTTTTGATACTCGCCCACTGGATGATAAAGAGGGTGTAAAAAATCCACACGCAGATCTAGCCTACATTGAAAGTGGGACCCGAGGCACCAGAATCAATCAATCAATCAATCTCTCTCTCTCTCTCTCTCTCTCTCTCTCTCTCAATTTAAAGTACTTTATTAGCATGATTGTGTCATGCACAATAATACATAAAACAGTAACAAATAACAATAAAAATATAATTAAAATAAGGTGCCAGGTAATGGATTAAAAAAAAACTATAATAACAATATACACTATACAATGTAAAATAAAACAAGCATTTATCAAGTCTTTATGAACATAAAAAAATAAATAAATACTGTGATGAAGAAAATTAAGGAAGCGATAGGTTTCTGAGAGTGTGTAGCTCAAAAATGAATTTAGCTGCAACCGATACATGATTGTCCTCCCCCAGTAACACCTGCATTTGATCTGTTTCCACTGAACTGGAAAACTGTGGCATGCAGTTTGAGAGTTTCTCAAAGTATTTCTCTCTCACCTCTTTAAAAGTCTCACAGTGAAGGAGAAAGTGTGTCTCTGTATCACCATGTTCCTCTTCTGTCACTCACTCGACATTGTCATAGACATCTCTGATCTTTGAGAAAAGGCCAATGAGAATATTCCGAGTGGAATTTACATGCCACTTCCCCAGACATACGGGTATATAAGGAGCTGGAATGCAACCACTCATTCAGACTTCTTCTTCGGAGCCGAGCGGTTGTATTCACTGAGCTGAATTACTCTGGCGATCCATTCATCTCTGAGGCCAGTGAAGCTGTTGGATTTTTGCCGCATTACATCAGCTTCTCCCCCTCTTGCACCAGTTGAGTGCAGAGAACGCCCCTGGGCAACATCTCTATGACAGGCTGGTCCTAGCTCACTCGCAGGATTTGTTTGTCAGGCACCTCAGCCGGCTGGGGCTTCAGGTCAACTGGGAAAAGAGTAAGCTCTCCCCAGTTCAGAGCATCTCTTTTCTCGATATGGAGTTAGACTCAGTCTCAATGAGAGCGCACCTCATAAATGAGCATGCACAGTTGGTGCGTAAATGTCAAGAATAAGACATCGGTCCCACTGAAACCCTTTAAGATGCTCCTGGGGCATTTGGCATCCACAGTGGCCGCTCGGGTTGATGCATATGAGACCGCTTCAGCACTGGCTTCAGACTTGAGCCACAAGATGGGCATGGCACCACGGCGCACACCACATGCTCGGTACGCAGGCCTGTCACCGTCTGTTCAGCCCTTGGTCCAACCTAGCATTCCTACGGGCAGGAGTTCCAATAGGCCAGGTCTCCAGGCAGATCGTGGTTATGACAGATGCCTCCAAGCTTGGCTGGGGTGCCGTGTGCAACAGGCATGCTGCCACCAGCCCTTGGACTGGTCTGTGACTGCGTTGGCACATCAACTGCCTCAAGTTCCTGGCAGTATTCCTTGCCCTACAGAGGCTTTTGCCATTGATCCGGGGCAAGCACGTGTTGGTCTGGATGGACAACACAGTGGCGGCTGCGTACATCGACCACCAAGGTGGCCTACGCTTTCGTCAAATGTCGCAACTCACCCACTGTCTCCTCCTCTGGAGTTAGCAGTGACTCAAGTCGTTGTGAGCCACTTATATCCCGGGCAACCTCAACGCATTGACACACAGCTGGCCCCTGGGGCTTCACAAGTATGCGTTTCCCCTAGTGAGCCTACTTGAACAGACGTTGTGCAAGGTCACGAAGGACCAGGAGCAGGTCATCCATGTGGCACCTTATTGGCCCACCCGGACTGGGTTCTCGGACCTCACGCTCCTTGTGACAGCCCACTCCCTGGCAAATTCCACTGAGGAAGGACCTTCTTTCTCAGAAACGGGGCACCATCTGGCACCTGTGACCAGACCTCTGGAATCTCCATGTCTAGTCCTTGGATGGGACGTGGAAGACTTAAATGGCCTACCACCAGCAGTGGTCACTGACAAGAAGACCGCCAGAGATGCGCATTCAGATCAGTGCTTTCCTTTCTGCATGAGAGGCTGGAGGGAGGCTGTTCCCCTCCACCTTGAAAGTGTATTTTGCTACATTGGCACGTCATGATGTAGTAGACAGTAAGTATTTAGGGAAGCACGACTTGATCGTCAGGTTCCTGAGAGGCGTGAGGAGGTTAAACCCTCCTAGACCGTGCCTCATTCCCTTGTGGGACCTCTCTGTGGCCCCCAGAGCTCCATTTGAGCCCCCAGAGTCAACTGAGTTAAAGGCGCTCTCCTTGAAGACTGCCCTTCTGATGGCGCTCACCTCCATCAAGAGGGTAGGGGACCTGCAGACGTTCTCTGTCAGTGGAGTTCGGTCCGGATTACTCTCACATCATCCTGAGATCCCGACCGGGCTATGTGCCCAAGGTTCCCACGACTTAGGGATCAGGTGGCGAACCTGCAAGTGCTGCCCCAGGAGGAGGCAACCCATCCCTTGGCGTTGCTGTGTCCGATGCGTGCTTTGCACATCTACTTGGAATGCACGCAGAGCTTTAGAAGCTCTGAGCAGTTCTTTGTCTGCTTTGGTGGACAGCAGAAAGGAAGCAATGTCTCCAAACAAAGGATTGGCCATTGGGTCATTGATGCCATCACTATGGCATACCCTGCGGGGCTGCGCACCCATTCTACCAGGGGTTTAGCGGCCTCCTGGGCTCTGACCAATGGTGCCTCTCTAGCAGACATTTGTAGAGCAGCGGGCTGAGCAACACCTAACACCTTTGTGAGGTTCTACAACCTCCGGGTTGAGCTGGTTTTGTTCAGTGTGTTGTCAGGTTCAAACAGGTACACCTTTCCCCTTTGGTAAACTGTGTCTTCCTTGGGCAGAGGCCTCTCTGTCCCCAGTCACCGTGTTTGTAGTAACACCTCCCCCTTCGGGTAGGATCTACAATGGGACACTTCCACATGACGTGCTTCCGAACGGACTCGGTAAGACCATGTGACGTATGCCCATTCTAAAGCACCCCCCTCTCTGGGCAGGGTGTAGTCTCTGTAGTGTCCTCCTCTTTGGAGGGACACCCCCCAATGTGGAACTTATATAGCCTCCAGCTGAACGATTTTGTTCTTTTTGGGGAGAAAAAAAGAAGAGACTGCAGCTGGGTCAGCCAGTCCTTATTTTTTTGAGCAGTCAACTTTTTCCCGAGGTGCAGGGGACAATTTGACGCCTACGAGTGCATTGGGGTGGTTACGTGCAAGCCTGGTGTGCTGGCTACGAGGCACAAAGAGCTCTGCCCATCTCACACCGCCAGACCACGTAACACAGTTTAGTAGTTGTGGCGTCTTCCATAGGGAGCCCAAGTGACTTGTCTCACTCCACGCCCTTGAGTGAAGAATTCTGTTCTTTTCTTGCCAATTTTAACTCTGCACCTGTTTTCCAAATACATAGATTTTGTCGTGTCATAAATTTTACCCCAATGCCAGATTGTAGAATTTTATAATATAGAACATTGTGTTTAAAAACAATAAATCATGCATACATTTTGCCTTTGATTTTTTGATGAAATTGCTGGTTAACTGTAATGTGCTGCATGTGAATGTGGTCAGTTGTTCGGAAGGAATCCAATCTGGCTCTTACTCAAGACATTGTGCATGGTAAGGAAGGCCTGTATCTGGGCATTCAGGATACAACAGAAATTCCTCCCCAGATTACTGTTCACATAAATGCCTCGGTAGTTATTGGGGTTGAATTTGTCTCCACTCTTATGTAATGGATATATTAAGCCCATACTCCAGGTATCAGGAAAGTAGCTAGTTTACAGAACTAGTTTGAACAGTTTTAACAAGGCCTCCTGCATTACTGCAGAGCTGTGCTTCAGCATTTCTGTTCAAATGTTATCTAAACCACATGCCTTTCTGGGTTTTAGTTTCTTAAGTGCATCTGTCAATTCTTCTCTGCTAATCTGATAGTCTAAAAGGTTTTGGTCCTTTTATATTGTAGATTCCAATTGACAGCTTATTTTTTTTATTCTTTTCTTGTCAGGTGTGAGATTTTCTGGATACATTTCCTTGAATAATTTTTTTAAATAGAATACAACAGGATTACATATTTAAAATACAAAATATAATTAACTTTATTCCACTAAAGTTACAATTTTAAAAATTGGTAATTAGAATACAGTTACATTCAAAAAGTATTTTTATTACTGAAGAGATTACTTTGCATTTTATTGTAATTTGTTTCATTTAATATTTAGTCCTTTCTGATGGAAAATATATATACATATAAATTATGCAATCTAAAGTGCATTTGAACAGAGGTGAAACACTTGAGATTTGTTATATTCATACAAGCAGACAGATAAGTAAGTATGAAGTTAGTTTGGAGCAGAAGAAATAGAAATAAAACTTGTGTAAATTGTCAACTTTATGCTAAGCTAAAATGCTATTTCTAGCCATTTTACATGTATGTTACCAGGCACGATCATATTTGTTTATCAACAAAAATTCACATACGATCATAATTTCTTTTTTTATTGTTTTCCTGTAAAAATATCTAAAAATCCTTAAAACAAGATAAATTTGATTGATCTTGTTTTAGAAACAACACTGCATAATATATTTAGTTTTTTCAGAAAATGTATTTTTAACGTGTATTTTGTCTTACTGTACTGGCAGAGTTTTTATAGTCAAAACAAGTGAAACAAATTACATTTTAGAGCATGTATTCTGTAATCTGTTGTGGAATACATTTCAAAAGTAACCCTCCTAACCCTGGTTGTTTATTTAGACTAGGGCTGTCGATTTAACGCGTTAATTCAGTGCGATAGAACTATAAAACTATAAAAACTATAAAAAATAACATCTCATGCCCACGGACCATAATAAGGAAGATTCCTGAGAAATGCAAGCTTGCAGTACCATCTGTTTACTCCAGAGGGCAGTAAGTGAAATTTCAGCTGTATGAGCAACGCACAGTTTATACAGTGAAGAAAACACTTCAGTAGGCAGAACAAAACAAACATGCTTTACATTCTTGCGTTCAAAACACTCCAAGGAGCGCAAATGCGATCTAAGGGATCTCAAGATGAGTTTAAAGATTGAGTATTAAACTATATTTAACTTGACACTATGACCTAAATATATATATATATATATATATATATATATATATATATATATATATATATATATATATATATATATATATATATATATATATATATATTAGGGTTGTCAATCGATTAAATTTTTTAATTGAATTAATTACATGGTGTCCCAATTAATGAATCACGATTAATCGCATATACAAATATTTGCTGAGAAAGCCCCTCATATAACAATAATTCAATATATAAAGATTATACTTAAGGGCAGACAAAACAGGAACGTGACATAATCCCCCCCCTCAAAAGGACCGGATTCCAGACGGTCCTAAACAACAACAAAAAAATAGAAAAAACAAACAAAAGTTCAAGGAGAGGGGGGCTAGACGCGGGGAAGAACAAACAGACCGAAGGGGCCACAAGGGACACAAAGACAGACTAAGGAGACACAAGGGACACAGAGATAAACCAAGGAGGCACAAGGGGCAATCAGGAAGTCCACGGAGGCACAAGGGCAAGGAGGCAGTCCAGGGGGAGCACACGGGGCAGACAGGAAGTCCGGGGGGCACAGAGTGCAAGACGGCAGTCCAAGGGGCAGGGACAGGTCCAGGAGGCCTGGGAGGTGGCCATAGGACAAGGACAGGTTCAGGAGGCCTGGGAGGTGGCCACAAGACAGGGACAGGTCTAGGAGGCCTGGGAGGCGGCCACAAGACAGGGACAGGTCTAGGAGGCGGCCACAGGAAAGGGACAGGTCCAGGAGGCCTGGGAGGCGGCCTCGGGACAGGGACAGGTCCCAGAGGCGGAGCTGAGAGGGGCTCTGGAGACGAAGCTGAGGGAGGCTCTGGAGGCTCAGGAGGCGGAGCCGAGGATGGCCCAGGAGGTGGAGCCGAGGGCGTAGGCAGCTCTAGAGGCAGAAGCCTGGAAGGCTCGAGTGACTTGAGAGGCGGAGCCCTGGAAGTGACTTGAGGAGCGGAGCCCTAGGAGCCTCGAGAGGCAGAGCCCTGGAAGGCTCGAGAGGCGGAGCCCTGGAAGGCTCGAGAGGCTTGAGAGGCGGAGCCCTGGAAGGCTTGAGTGACTCGAGAGGCGGAGCCCTGGACGGCTCGAGAGGCTTGAGAGGCGGAGCCCTGGAAGACTCGAGTGGCTTGAGGAGCGGAGCCCTGGGAGGCTCGAGAGGAGGAGCCCTGGAAGACTTGAGAGGAGGAGCCCTGGAAGACTCGAGAGGAGGAGCCCTGGAAGGCTCGAGAGGAGGAGCCCTGGAAGACTCGAGAGACTTGGGAGACGGAACCCTGGAAGGCTCGGGAGGAGGAGCGCTGGAAGACTCGAGAGACTTGAGAGGCGGAGCCCTGGGAGGCTTGAGAGGCAGAGCCCTGGAAGGCTCGGGAGGTTCGAGAGGAGGATCCCTGGGAGGCTCGAGAGACTTGAGAGGTGGAGCCCTGGAAGGCTCGGGAGGAGGAGCCCTGGAAGACTCGAGAGACTTGGGAGGCGGAGCCCTGGAAGGCTTGGGAGGAGGAGCCCTGGAAGACTCGAGAGACTTGGAAGTGGAACCCTGGGAGGCTCGAGAGGCGGAGCCCTGGAAGGCTCGGGAGGCTTGAGAGGAGGAGCCCTGGGAGGCTCGAGAGACTCGAGAGGCGGAGCCCTGGGAGGCTCGAGAGGAGGAGCCCTGGGAGGCTCGAGAGACTTGAGAGGCTGGGCCCTGGAAGGCTCGGGAGGCTACACGGTCGAGGCTACAGGCGCTGGCTCCGGGACGGTCGAGGCTACAGGCGCTGGCTCCGGGACGGTCGAGGCTACAGGCGCTGGCTCTGGGACGGTCGAGGCTACTGGCACTGGCTGCTTGGCAGAGGTAGGCAGAAGCTGGAGGGCAGAGGCCTTTCCTTTTCACACACTGTTACTCTCCCCACACCCCCCTCCTTAGATGAGAAAGGAATGTGAGATTTTCTTAGACACACGTTCCTTTCATTTAAAACCCAGAAATGGCTTATTTTTAAGGAAATATGTTTTATTCCCGTATGCTTGGGTATTTCTGCTGTTATATCAATCTAGTTAAGATTGTTTAGTTGTGTAGTTAAACTCTGAGGGCTTATATAAGAGTATATATTCACTTTTAAGTGTACCAAATACAAGTTTCTTGGTATCAAATTAAACCTTACGACTCGCCCTAGCTGAATATATATATATATATAAGGTTACATTAAAATGTATTCTGCTATGTTTTACCATCTTTTGAGTGATTCAAACCACATCCAGGACCTTGTTGTAAATTAGGCAAATGACCAGCCTTGACAAGACAAAGGGAACCTTCTCGCACCAAAACTGAGGAGCCTCATTGGGTCATTTCTCCCAAAGTAGGCGTGACCTCCCTACCTTAAAAGTCAGGATCTGGTGTGGAATCGCTCTCTTCCTCTCTTCTCTTGACTCTCTTGTCCTCTTTCTCCTGTCCTTTGTCCTTACATCGCTTTCTTACTTTCTCTTCTGAACCTCTTCAAGTTTTCTTCAACTTCTCTTCAAACTCTCGTCAGACATGTCTTTTGTTTTATTTGGCGTTTATCTCAGTCTTTTTCTTGTCTTCGGACAAAGCTCAACACTCTACGTTTTTGGAGCAGTCCGATATCCTCCGGGTGAAAGGACTCTCTCTCAGTTTCAACCATTACTCCTAAGATGCTTTGAACTTCCCATGAGCGATCCACTTCGAGAAGCACCAAGAGAAATCCTCCATCTCACGGACCTAACGAGGACATTCCACGCACACACGCAGTCTTGTTCAGCGACACAAAGGTCCATTTTGCAAGTATTATTCCATCTAAATTCAAATGCGTTAAAGTGTGTAATTCCCTTGCTGGCTCTTAAGGTTTAACTGTTGTAACAAGTGTGCTATCCCTGTAATCTCTTTATTTTCCTTACTGTTTTACTTTGTTTGTTCTATGTTAAATGTTTGTTGTTAAATGTGTTCTATGTTTGTTTAAGTATAGTGATATATCCTAGTTCCTTGTATTAAACCCAATTATACGCTTGATTGTCTGTGTTTGTTGGTCATAAAACAAAGCCTCTTTAATGTGCGATCTAAAGCTACGAGCTGATATTATCAAATTAAGTTAACGTGCTTTGATTAAGTAAGCTTATACTAAGAATAAACCTTCTGGAGAATTGATCAAGAGTCTCGAGCAAAGTGGTTCGGTGGACGAACTGATTGGTTGCGGTACGGGTTAATTCCATTAAGGTGTTCTGAAAATTAATACAGCCTGTCTGCATGATGTATATTCCTAATTAATTATAATTCGTTGTGTTTAATTATCTATATATATCTGAAGCAGACTTTTGGGCTATATAACCCCTGTTTTGGGGCAATTTAGAATGTATTGTTATCTGGTTCAAACCGTATGATTAATCATTGATTACAATCATTAATATTAATTGTACATTCCCCAAACCTGAACCAAGAAACCCTACACTGTGTTTTTTTTCACTTATCGCTGTAATTAAAGTTGTACTTAGATCCAACCTCCCGTCTGCCTTCCCCTGATTTCCCCACACCCGTTACAGAACGACCGACCACACAAATGGATCTAGCGGTGCAACGCGCGAATTACCAACTGCTCTGCCTGAAGCAAGGGGACCTACCGGTAGAAGACCACATCCACGACTTCCTTGTTCTGGCAAACGTTTCAGACTTCCCTGACTCCTCCCTTGTGGTCTTCTTCCGGGACAACCTGAGCGACTGGCTGACGGAGCGGTTGCCACCGGCAACGCGCTACTGGAAGCTCCGCGACTTCATGGAGGCAACGTTACTGGTCTGTGGCTCACGGTTCGCCGTGGGTGTTGCTGAGGGGGACCCAACCTCTCCTCCCCCTGCGGTGACTCGCCAGTCGTCCATGGCGCTTCCTGTCTCGCCAGCTCCACCTGTCAGCAAGCTCACTCCCATGCCAGTTGCTTTCCAGGAGCCAGCGCTGCCAACTTCGTCTGCCCGGAGGAGGAAGAGAAGACGGGCTTTCGCCTCCCGGCCCACGCCTGCCCCGGTCTGCGAGCCAGAGCCCACGCCTGTCGCTGTGAGCGAGCCTGCGCCCCCGTCAGCCACGGTGATCTCCCTTGGCTCCGTCTCCTGAGCCTCCCACGGCTCCGCCTCCTGAGGCCCCAGGGCTTTCCATGGTTCTGCCTCCCTCGGCTCTGCCTCCTGAGCCTCCCTCGACTCCGCCTCCTGGGCCTCCAGAACCTCCCTCAGCTCCGCCTCCAGAACCTCCCTCAGCTCCGCCTCCTGAGCCTCCCTCAGCATCGCCTCCTGAGCCTCCAGAGCCTCCTTCAGCTCCACCTCCTGAGCCTCCCTCAGCTCCGCCTTCTGAGCCATCGCCTCCCGAGCCTCCCTCGGCTCCTTAATAAATGATGTAAAACCAGAGGTAGCACATCTTGTCAGCTTCAGATACACATCAGAATGAACTACCACCTTAATAAATGATGTAAAACCAGAGGTAGCACATATTGTCAGCTTGAGATACCTATCAGAATGAAATACCACCTTAATAAATGATGTAAAACCAGAGGTAGCACATCTTGTCAGCTTCAGATACATATCAGAATGAACTACCACCTTAATAAATTATGTAAAACCAGAGGTAGCACATCTTGTCAGCTTCAGATACACATCAGAATGAACTACCACCTTAATAAATGAACAAAAACCAGAGGTAGCACATATTGTCAGCTTGAGATACCTATTAGAATGAAATACCACCTTAATAAATGATGTAAAACCAGAGGTAGCACATCTTGTCAGCTTCAGATACACATCAGAATGAACTACCACCTTACATTGTTTTGTAAAAACAGGGGCACTAGCACATCTTGTCTGCTAGATATACTCATCAGAATGAACTACCACCTTAATTAATGAACAAAAACAGGGTAACACTTTATCTGATGGTCACCCTACAGATATTCAACGGACTATAAGTGACTTATCAACTGACTTGTTATAGCTTGTAAACAGTGTTTCAACAAACATTCAGTAGATTTTCAGTATCCTTTTTTATCTTTATTAATGACCTACTTACATTTCTTTGCTTACCTGCTCATTTTCTTATTTTACCTTTAGTTACCCAAAGGTTTTCTGTAAATACGCTACTGACTGTTTGTTGCATATGAATATCATATCAGTAAAGAGTTACTTTACTTTCATATACTCTCAACTGTTCATCTATAGTTACCTAGGGACCATCAAAATAAAGTAAACATCTAAGGAATACGTTTAACTGACTGCTTTTGAAACAGGCTATCAACAGATGGTAAATACAAATACTGATAATAACACACAGGAATAGCAGCACCACATTGCAACCAGCACATAGACTGTATGAAAAATAGTCATTGTCATTGTTTTGTCCAACAATTTTAATGAACTGATGTTCTCAACAATAATGTAAGTAGGTAATTAATAAATATATTTATACAGGCTACTGAAAGTCTACTGAATGTTTGTTGAACTGTTTACTAGCTGTAACAAGTCAGTCGATATGTCACTTATAGTCAGTTGAATATCTGTAGGGCGACCATCTAAATAAAGTGTTGCCAAAACTTCTCCTGTCTTACAAATGCTTGAACAGCTCTGTCTGTTTTCATTATCAATATGACGTTCAAATCTGAATCCAATAAGTGCTGAATCCAATGTTTTTGATCAAAAACAAACGTCTCGGTTATTGTCGTAACCTCCGTTCCCTGATGGAGGGAACGAGACGTTGTGTCGATGTAGTGATTCTAGGGGCTCTCTTGAGAGCTTCGATTACCTCTTATCTATGCAGGTGCACCGCAGCGCTGCCCCAAACCCAGGAACCAATTGTCTAGCCGTGAGGACTGAGGGGAGGATGGAGGGTTCCTGTCCAACAGCCCGGGTTAGCATAGTGGACAGCTCGGCTTCGGCCTCAGACTGGGCCTTCACACATAGCTCAGTCGAGTCCTCAGCGTCAGAGTCTGAAAAGACACTCTCCGATGCAGCGGCGAAACTCTCAGCGCCATCTACAAATGCTGCATCTGTGTGATCTCTGCCCAGACATGAGAGGCAGCGCCCGTGGCCATCAGAAGCGGAGAGGTAATGACCGCATCTAGGAATGACCGCCTCCTGAGCTTTCCAGGGCTCCGCCCCCCGAGCCTCCTACGGCTCCGCCTCCCGAGCCTCCTATGGCTCCGCCTCCCGAGCCTCCCTCTGCTCCGCCTCCGAGCCTCCTACGGCTCCGCCTCCAGAGCCTCCAGAGTCTTCTAGGTCTCCGCCTCTAGAGCATCCTACGGCGCCACCTCCCTCGGCTCCACCTCCAGAGCCCTCCGGGCCTCCGCATCTAGCACCTCCTACGGCGCCACAAACTCCCTCGGCTCTGCCTCCAGAGCCTCCCTTGGCTCTGCCTCCAGAGCCTCCATCGACTCTGCCTCCAAAGCCTTCCTCAGCTCCGCCTGCTGAGCCTCCCCTGGCTCCATCAACCACGGCTCCGCCCCCGGAGCCTCCCTCGGCCCTGCCTACGGAGCCTTCTATGGTTCCGCCAACCCCAGCTCTGCCTCCTGAGCCTCCCTCTGCTCTGCCTCTTGAGCCTCCCTCTGCTCTGCCTCCTGAACCTCCCACGGCTCCGCCTCCTGAGCCTCCAGAGCTCCCCACGGCTCCGCCTTCCTCGGCTCCGCCTCCTGAGCCTTCCTCAGCTCCGCCTTCAGAGCCTTCTTCGCCCTCGCCTCCTTCCGCTCCGCCTCCTGAACCTCCCTCGGCTCTGCCTCCAGAGCCTCCTTCATCTCCACTTCCTGAGCCTTCCTCGGCTCCGCCTCCAGTGTCTCCCTCAGCTCCGCCTTCTGAGCCTTCGACGCCATCGCCTCCCTCAGCTCCGCCTCCCGAGCCTCCCTCTGCTCCGCCTCCGAGCCTCCTACGGCTCCGCCTCCAGAGCCTCCAGAGTCTTCTAGGTCTCCGCCTCTAGAGCATCCTACGGCGCCACCTCCCTCGGCTCCACCTCCAGAGCCCTCCAGGCCTCCGCATCTAGAACCTCCTACGGCGCCACAACCTCCTCGTCTCTGCCTCCAGCGCCTCCCTTGGCTCTGCCTCCAGAGCCTCCATCGACTCCGCCTCCGAAGCCTTACTCAGCTCTGCCTCCTGAGCCTCCCCCGCCTCCATCAACCATGGCTCCGCCCCCGGAGCCTCCCTTGGCCCTGCCTACGGAGCCTTCTATGGTTCCGCCAACCCCAGCTCTGCCTCCTGAGCCTCCCGCTGCTCTGCCTCTTGAGCCTCCCTCTGCTCTGCCTCCTGAACCTCCCACGGCTCCGCCTCCTGAGCCTCCAGAGCTACCCACGGCTCCGCCTTCCTCGGCTCCGCCTCCTGAGCCTTCCTCAGCTCCGCCTTCAGAGCCTTCTTCGCGCTCGCCTCCTTCCGCTCCGCCTCCTGAACCTCCCTCGGCTCTGCCTCCAGAGCCTCCTTCATCTCCACTTCCTGAGCTTTCCTCGGCTCCGCCTCCAGTGTCTCCCTCAGCTCCGCCTTCTGAGCCTTCTACGCCATCACCTCCCTCAGCTCCGCCTCCCGAGCCTCCCTCGGCTCTGCCTACGCCTTCCACGGCGCCGCCTCCCAAGCCTTCTACGGCTCCGCCCACAGTGTACCCCACGGCTCTGCCTGCCTCTGCTCCACCCCCAGGGTCTCCTGCGGCCCTGCCTGCACCTCCTTCGGCGCCGCCACACAAGTCTTCGACTGCTCCGCCTCAGAAGTCCTCCTTGGCTCCGCCTCACGCGGCTCCGCCAGCTCTCCCAGTGGCCACTCCTCCTTCCAAGCTCCCTAAACCTGTCCCTGCCCGGTTGACACCTCCCTGGCCTCCTAAACCTACCCGGTGGATGCCCCCCAGGCCAAATGACCCATTCCCCATCTCATACCCCCATGGACTGCCTGTCGGCCCTCTCGGCCTCCCTGGTCTGCCTGTCCGCCCCTTGTGTTCCCGTGGACTGCCTAATTGCTCCTTGTGCCCCCATGGAATGCCTAATTGCCCCTTGTGCCTCCTTGGGCTGTCTCTGTGTCCCTTGTGCCTCCTTTGGTCTGTCTGTTTTCCCCCTTTTCTAGCCCCTCTCTCCTTGAACATTTGTTTATTTTTGCTATTTTTTTGTTTCTTAGGACCGTCTGGAATCTGGTCCTTTTGAGGGGGGGTTATGTCACGATCCCTTGTTGTCTGTCCCATTTTTTCTGTTTCACTGATCACGTTCCATGTCACGTTTTCCTTGTTGTCCGCCCCGTGTTTCACTTGTCTATTGTCATGCACTACATTTCCCATAGTTCCCTGCCTTCATCACTGTCCATGCACTTCATTGTTCTCACCTGTATGTCGTTTAGTCATTAGTGTGTCTGTGTATTTAAACCCTGTTTGTTTCTCCATTCCCCTGTCGGTCTTTGATGTATGTAGATGCCTGGTTCCCGTGTTTTCCGTCGTTGTTTTCCCCGCCTGTTAACTCCTTGTGTGCCTTTCGTGTTTTTGTTTTACTTTTTCCCATTGTGGATGTTTCATTTGTTCGTGTTTTTCCGTATTGCCCTTGTATTTCAATAAAGTCCCGCTGCATTTAGATCCTCGCCCCTCATCTGCTTTCCTGCTCACCTACAAGCATAACAAATGTGGTGTGTTGCTTTCTCTATGATTAATAACTGCTTGTGTAATAATTGTTCGTGAGTCCCTGCTTAGTCCTGAGCAGTGAAGCTGCCCACTTTTCTTAAGAAAAATACTATACAGTGAGGAAAATAAGTATTTGAACACCCTGCTATTTTGCAAGTTCTCCCACTTAGAAATCATGGAGGGGTCTGAAATTGTCATCGTAGGTGCATGTCCACTGTGAGAGACATAATCTAAAAAAAAAATCCAGAAATCACAATGTATGATTTTTTAACTATTTATTTGTATGATACAGCTGCAAATAAGTATTTGAACACCTGAGAAAATCAATGTTAATATTTGGTACAGTAGCCTTTGTTTGCAATTACAGAGGTCAAACGTTTCCTGTAGTTTTTCACCAGGTTTGCACACACTGCAGGAGGGATTTTGGCCCACTCCTCCACACAGATCTTCTCTAGATCAGTAAGGTTTCTGGGCTGTCGCTGAGAAACACGGAGTTTGAGCTCCCTCCAAAGATTCTCTATTGGGTTTAGGTCTGGAGACTGGCTAGGCCACGCCAGAACCTTGATATGCTTCTTACAGAGCCACTCCTTGGTTATCCTGGCTGTGTGCTTCGGGTCATTGTCATGTTGGAAGACCCAGCCTCGACCCATCTTCAATGCTCTAACTGAGGGAAGGAGGTTGTTCCCCAAAATCTCGCAATACATGGCCCCGGTCATCCTCTCCTTAATACAGTGCAGTCGCCCTGTCCAATGTGCAGAAAAAACACCCCCAAAGCATGATGCTACCACCCCCATGCTTCACAGTAGGGATGGTGTTCTTGGGATGGTACTCATCATTCTTCTTCCTCCAAACACGGTTAGTGGAATTATGACCAAAAAGTTCTATTTTGGTCTCATCTGACTCACATGACTTTCTCCCATGACTCCTCTGGATCATCCAAATGGTCATTGGCAAACTTAAGACGGGCCTTGACATGTGCTGGTTTAAGCAGGGGAACCTTCCGTGCCATGCATGATTTCAAACCATGACGTCTTAGTGTATTACCAACAGTAACCTTGGAAACGGTGGTCCCAGCTCTTTTCAGGTCATTGACCAGCTCCTCCCCTGTAGTTCTGGGCTGATTTCTCACCTTTCTTAGGATCATTGAGACCCCACGAGGTGAGATTTTGCATGGAGCCCCAGTCCGAGGGAGATTGACAGTCATGTTTAGCTTCTTCCATTTTCTAATGATTGCTCCAACAGTGGACCTTTTTTCACCAAGCTGCTTGGCAATTTCCCCGTAGCCCTTTCCAGCCTTGTGGAGGTGTACAATTTTGTCTCTAGTGTCTTTGGACAGCTCTTTGGTCTTGGCCATGTTAGTAGTTGGATTCTTACTGATTGTATGGGGTGGACCGGTGTCTTTATGCACCTAATGACCTCAAATAGGTGCATCTAATTTAGGATAATAAATGGAGTGGAGGTGGACATTTTAAAGGCAGACTAACAGGTCTTTGAGGGTCAGAATTCTAGCTGATAGACAGGTGTTCAAATACTTATTTGCAGCTGTATCATACAAATAAATAGTTAAAAAATCATACATTGTGATTTCTGGATTTTTTTTTTTAGATTATGTCTCTCACAGTGGACATGCACCTACGATGACAATTTTAGACCCCTCCATGTTTTCCAAGTGGGAGAACTTGCAAAATAGCAGGGTGTTCAAATACTTATTTTCCTCACTGTATATTCTTTGGTTTCCAGCATCTTCTGCACATTTGAGTTATACACAACAGTAGCTAAATGATATATACATCCAGCTTTTGACACTTAGGACAATTGATGGACACATACACAACTATTAAAAAAGGTGCCAACATTCCTTGATGCTCAAGGAGGCAACACAAGAACCAAAGGGATGCAAACTTTTGAACAGGATGATTTGTGTAAATTACAGTACATTTTGTGTAATGTAGCTACTGAAGGGCAGTACTACATAAAATATGTAATCTTTTAACTCTTATATTTGCATATTCTGAAAGGGGTGCGAAAATATATAGGCATAAAACAAACGTCTAGGTTACGGATGTAACCTC
This sequence comes from Xyrauchen texanus, assembly GCF_025860055.1. NCBI lineage: Eukaryota > Metazoa > Chordata > Actinopteri > Cypriniformes > Catostomidae > Xyrauchen > Xyrauchen texanus. Next base: position 14,086,905 of record NC_068292.1, on the reverse strand, counting down.
CGTTCCCTGATGGAGGGACCGAGACGTTGTCTCAAAGAAGCGACACTAGGGGTCTCTCTTGAGCGCCTTTTGCATCTCTGATCTATGAGAAAAGGCCAATGAGAAATTGGCAGACAGAATTTGCATGTCCCGCTCCCAGACATACGGGTATAAAGGAGGGGAAATGCATCTGTTTCATTCAGGATTTTTCTGAGGAGCCGAAAATGGTTCGGCCGCAACAGTGGCTCGGTTCAGTGACGTGGCCGGGAGGTCACAACGTCTCGTTCCCTCCATCAGGGAATGGAGGTTACATCTGTAACCTAGACGTTCCCCGTCTGTCGCTCTCTTCGACGTTGTGTCGAAACAGCGACACAAGGGGTCCAATTTAAATCATGCAATACACTGAGCCGTGTACGTGTACTGCTGACACAGGAGCAGGCAGGTCATTTACGTGCCAAAGCGACCAGCTGTGTCAGACTAGGCGTTCTCTGTCAGGGGGGAACAAGGCGACGTGCCAAGCATGGTAGCAGGCCACGCCTTTTCTCTCTCTATGTTTCTCGCATAGAGTTAAAGCGGCTGAAGCCATCTTAACGCTATCATACACATCGGGGAAGGCGATCTTAGCCAGTTCCTATTCTTTCAGGGGGAAAAGACCCTGCGGAGACCACACCTGCCCAGACTGGGGGAGGTAAAGAGTGGTGAAATACATCACATGGGCTTTTAGGTCTCATGTGGAGAATGGCGCGGTGGTAGATCCTACCTCATTGGGAGGGAGGAGTTGCTACAAACACGGTGACCGGGGGTCCGTGAGGACTGCCCAAGTGAGATGCGGGTCTGATCGCAAGGGGACCGTACCATGGAAAATACACATAGGGGGATAAGTCCACATAGGGGCCCGTCCTGTGGAGCACCTGACCATTTAGCTTTAATGACTACATGGACTCCACAATGGGGGTGACTCATTCTCCTCATTGAAATTCCCCCATTGCCAGTTTGATTGGTGCCACAGTGTTCTGCAAAAATGCACTTTAAAACTATTGTTAAAATTCAGCATTGAAGGGAAAGGAAAGCAGGTTTCCCATTAAATCAAGAGAACAGGATGCAGACTACACTGGGCATTTTGGGTAATTAATCTTTGTTTGTAAATGTCGTTAATTTCTGGTTGTATCTGTCTGTTTATTAATATTTGAAGGTAAAAAAACACATACTGTATATATAGAATGACATCACTGTGAATTTAGCAAACAAGGTAAAAAATGAAGTGAAATGTCCACAGAGTGGCAGAAACGGGGAGTGTTATTTTTTTTTCCAATGAGCTTGTTTACATGCACGTTCTCATACCGATTATGCTTAATAAGCTGACAACACATGTGGTCAAGTAAACGCAATAAACAGCATTCCTTTATCACCTTAAAGGCCATAAATGGCTTATGAATAAACCTGTTATGAACGCAGGCGGAGGCAGACGGGGAGTTTGGATCTAAATGCAGGTTCTTTATTAACTGAAATGAGCAAAACACAAAACAAGTAGGAACAAACGAAAACATCCACGGGGGACAAAACTGAGATGAAACACGAACACAATGGAGGAACACGGATCTAGGAAACATGGCGAGACGGGCAAAGGAGCAAACAAAGGAGCATCAACATTCAAAGCAGTGGGAACATGAACCTTCAAAAACATTCAACGAACGACCAGGAGTGGAAAGCAAACAGGGTTTATATACACAAGGACAGGATGATTGCAAACGATAAACAGGTGCGAACAAGAGGCTGAGGCCTAGAAGGCTCTGGAGGTGGAGCCGAGGGAGGTGGCTCGGGAGGCGGGGCCGTAGGAGGCTCGGGAGGCTCAGGATGCTCGGGAGGCGGAGCCGTAGGAGGCTCGGGAGGCGGAGCCCTGGAAGGCTCGGGAGACTTGAGAGGCGGAGCCCTGGAAGGCTCGAGAGGCGGAGCCCTGGGAGGCTCGAGAGGCGCTGGCTCTTGGACGGTCATGGCTACTGGCGCTGGATTAGGGACGGCCGAGGCTACAGGCGCTGGCTCAGGGACGGTCGAGGCTACAGGTGCTGGCTCAGGGATGGTCGAGGCTACAGGCGCTGGCTCAGGGACGGTCGAGGCTACAGGCGCTGGCTCAGGGACGGTCGAGGCTACAGGCGCTGGCTCAGGGACGGTCGAGGCTACAGGCGCTGGCTCGCTGACGGTAGGGGCTGCAGGCGCTGGCTCGCTGACCGTGGCAGGCGTAGGCGCTGGCTCGCTGACCATGGCAGGCGTAGGCGCTGGCTCGCTGACCGTGGCAGGCGTGAACTGGGGAGCGGACGCCCTTCTTCTCCTCCTCCTCCGGGTGGACGAAGCTGGCAGCACTGGCTCCTTGACCAAGGCAGGCGTGAAGGGACGAATCATGGGCGAATGGAGAGTTACCCCTGTTGGAGGAGCTACGGGGTCCTCCTCGACGACGCCCACAGTGAACGACGAATCGCAGGCCAGCAAAGTCTCCTCCACGAATTCGCGGAGACAAAACTGAGATGAAACACGAACACAATGGAGGAACACGAAACTAGGAAACACGGCGAGACGGGCAACGGAGCAACAAAGGAGCATCAACATTCAAAGCAGTGGGAACATGAATCTTCAACAACATTCAACGAACGACCAGGAGTGGAAAGCAAACAGGGTTTATATACACAAGGACAGGATGATTGCAAACGATAAACAGGTGCGAACAATGACAGTGACACGTGAAAAGCGGGGCAGACAACAGGGGATTGTAACAAAACCAGTCGACATGGGTATTTTTTTGCCCATTGCGCCGATTTCGTGTGGCACGTAAACACCTTAACTTGTGTTCTTACCAGCTCATCCAATGTGCACACATGTTGAGCACATGGTTCTTCACAGATTTGCCTCAAAAGCAGAGAATAATGCGATTATTTCAAATATCATGTAAAAGTGGATTTATTGCTTTGTCAGATTTCTTTAAGTAAGCTGATTTTACAGAATATTGCTATGCATGTAAACATGCTCAATGATGTAATATAGTCAACAGGAATTCTATATTTTATTAACCACACACCCTAATGCAAACCACATCCCTAAACCTAACCATCTGTGGAGAAAAGTTTTGTTATAGAATGAAAATGCAACCCCAGAATTTCTCTCACCTTTGTTTATCCAAATGCAATTACTTCCTGGTTTCCATGCATGGGACCAGAACCCATGTCTCGGAGATTGCTTGTGTGATGGGTTATTAGTAGTGCCACAGGGAAAAGGGTGAAAAATCTGGAATTTTGGCAAAAATTGGTGAGATGGGGGATGGTGTTTGTCAGTTATTAAACAGTATGGGGTTGATTTCAGGGTACATGAACATTTGGAAATAGCATGCCAATTTTACTTGTATTTTGCTCCTATGAAAAATTTCTAGGGTTTTTAATGTAACTGGACAAGGTTGACCAGTCTCACAATATCCATTTGATGTAAAAGATGTGTTGTGTTGTTGGGAAGAAACAAAATACAGAAATATCTCTGTTTTTGTATCAGCAGTACAATAATGTTTAAGAAAGTAGCCCTTAGAATAGAGACTTTGTAAAAGCCCCTTAAACACAGTAACAGAAATACAAATTTGTTTCTTGAGCATCAGTGTCTGGCTCACAAAATGTTAGACTTCAAGATTTGTACTCTGCAACAGCCTAATCAGAGCACTTTTTTTCAACACTTGGAGGTTTGGTCATATTAACATTGGGTTTGGAATGATACTCCTTTTTCCACTCGAATGAAGATAAAACAACACGATACTCTGGCAATCGACTGATCTGGGTTTTTGACAAGAGTTTTTTGTGTGAATCTCTTGTGTGTGGATAATATGAGTCAACAGATGTCTGGGAGAAATGAAATCTTCATTAATCTCAACAGTCAGATCACGCTTTAAAAGCATGTATGGTCTCCATGTCATGCTACTGCTTTGCTTGCTTACACTGCAAAAATATTATATATTTATATATATATATATATATATATATATATATATATATATATATATATATATTATATATATATATATATTTTTTTTTTTTTTTTTTTTTCATTTTTTTCAAGACAAGTATTTTTGTAAAATGTGATTTATTTATTTGTCAAGCAAAATTGCATAAGATATTATGTTTTGTTTTAAGAGAAATCTGACAAAATTAAGATTACTACTTTAGACTTAAACAAGAAAAAAAGTCTGCTAATGGGGAAAGAAAAAAAACTTGATACTTATCTGTCACTCACTCAATCGTTGTGTTGATGTAGTTACACTAGGGGTCCCCTTGTGAGCATTCTCACACCAATATATGTAAGGGAATTTGGTATTCGTTCTGTCACGATTCAGAACCAAAGGTGAAGCAGTACCCATTTAAAACCAGGAGGATTGAGTTTCCTTTGACACTCTTCACTCGGGAAGTACCGAAGGCTAAGTCATAACATGAAGGTTTGCGTTCTTTTGAAAATTGATCCGCATGGTTCAATTGTGTAGTGTAACATTTTAAGCTCCTTCAATTTAGTTGGGAGAGTTTCTTTGTCCACAATATTGTGGCATATCACAGATAAATAACTTATTCGCACAAGGCTTTCTGAATGCTCCATGAATTCATGGTGGCTCGTGAAGGAGTCAATCCTGATATAATGACTTTGAATTTCTTGCTAGCTAAATGGAATTAGCTTTAGCATTTTGCCTATTTGAGTGTGTTTCTTATCATAATGTGTGGGTAACGTAACCAGAGTTGAGGGGTTAGTGTGACCTAAGAGAAGGTAAGGTTTCTGAGTACCTGAAAGTAATGTTGGGGGCCTTTTCTATGAGGAAAACAGTTTGCTCTTTCCCTATAGTGTTCGGGTGTGTTAAGGGACTGTAAACTGTGTCAGACTGCTTCAAACTCCCCCCTTTTCTGGTCTTGGAGCTTGTTTCTGTCGACTTGGTTTTGGTGGACCCATTTGGAGATTGGCGCTTTGTGTTTTGGCTAATCTGTATCCTCTAGGTGACTGTGGGTGCTGATGAAGCCACAGTTCATTGAAGTCTTTTTCACAGTTCTTGATATATGTTTATAACTCGTCATGAGCAGTTTTCAGTCCATAAGCCGGTGCCATGTCAGTCACTGCTGTGCCTGTATTCCTGTTGTTGAGTGTGACAGGAGGAGTATGAAATGTCTTTATGGTCGGCCTTGTGTGGATTCTGCTTGAAGTATGCTGTGAGTAGCTTCAGCAGTTCTGGAGAGTTTTCTGCAGGTGGCTCATCTGGTTCGTGAGCAGGCTTTGTTCTATGTTAATGTGCAGGCTCAGTTCTGTGTTTGTCTGCACGGTGTTGCAATGGCTTTCATTGTCGGATGCCTTTAAGTGTCCATCTGTGTTCCCATGTCGTTGAAGATGGTGGCGCGGTAGCACACAGCGGCCACTCCAGATCCAAAATGGTGTTATTTTTGTCACTTAGCCCGACTTTTACGGCACATGGACATCGAGCAACCGGTGTTCGTGTCTACCATCGCCAGACACTGCTAAAATATAAGATTCATGCAACAACCAAGCTGCATAATGATCTGCAGGAGTTGCTACGCGAACTCTGCTTGCTGCGGAGACCAGGCCTCCAGTCCTCGGCATGACTTGATGCCGGTGGCCGGGGGAAGGGACGTCGTAAGTGGTATGCGAGGAAGCGAAAGCACGGCAAGAGGGCGAGGGTCCATGCTAGGCTAAAAACAAACCCTAGCCAGCTGTCTCTCCTGTCTATCCTGCTCTCAAATGTTTGCTCCCTGGACAATAAACTGGACTACATCCGACTCCAGCAGACTACACAGCGTGAGCTTAGAGAGTGCTGCATATTTGTTTTCATGGAGACGTGGCTCAGCGACAAAGTTCCGGACGCCGCCATTTAGCTAAATGGGCTCGCCTCATTTCGTGCCGACAGAAATGCAGCTCTGTGCGGTAAGACTCGCGGTGGTGGCTTACGTGTTTACATCAACACAGAATGGTGCAATAACTCTATGCTAGTCTGTAGTTACTGCTCATCGCTGGTGAAGCTTGTGACTGTTAGATGCTGACCTTTTTATTACCACGGGAATAAACCACTGTTATTATAACCGGAGTTTACCTTCCCCCCATCACTAATGCTAAGGAAGCGCTCTGTGAACTGTATGGGGCTATGAGCGAACCTTCTCCAAGTCCATCACCACACACTCCAACTAGAAGCCATGGATGACTGCCTGTGACAAAAGATGCCTCCCTTCCAGATGTGCTGAATGACTTCTACGCTAGGTTTGAAGCACAGAACGACGTGGTGGCGAGGAAGACCACCCCTCCTCCCAACAACCAGGTGCTCTGTCTTACCATGGCTGTGTGAGGAAAACTCTACGTGGAGTAAACCCACGGAAGGCTGCTGGACCAGACAACATTCCTGGCAGAGTGCTCAGAGGATGTGCAGACCAGCTGGCAGATGTTCTTACCGACATCTTCAACATCTCTCTGAGCAGTGCCGTCGTTGTAACGTGCTTCAAGGCCACCACCATCGTCCCCATGCCAAATAGGTCTTCAGTGTCCTGCCTCAACGACTACCATCCAGTCGCACTCACACCCATCATCATGAAGTGCTTCGAGAGGCTCGTCATGAGGCACATTAAGACCCAGCTGCCCCCCTCACTAGACCCACTGCAGTTTGTGTGTCGTCCAAACCGTTCAACAGACGACGCCATCGCCACCACCCTCCATCTGGCCCTTAATCACCTTGATAAAAAGGACTCATACGTTTGAATGCTGTTCATAGACTTCAGATTAGCATTCAACACAATCATTCCTCAGCACCTGATTGGAAAGCTGAACCTGCTGGGCCTGGACACCTCCCTCTGCAAATGGATTCTGGCTTTCCTGACTCTTGAGACCTCAGTCAGTCCAGTTCGGAAACAGCATCTCCACCACCACCACACTGAGCAGTCCACTGCTGTTAACTCTGCTGACTCAGGACTGTGCAGCAATGGACAGCTAGAACCACATCATTAAGTTCGCCGATGACTCGACCGTGGTGGGTCTCATCAGCAAGAACGATGAGTCTGCATACAGAGAGGAGGTGCAGCGGCAAACGGACTGGTGTAGAGCCAACAACCTGTCTCTGAATGTGGACAAAACAAAAGAGATGGTTGTTGACTTTAGGAGAGCCCAGAGTGACCGTTCTCCGCTGAACATTGACGGTTCCTCTGTGGAGATCGTAAAGAGCACCAAATTCCTTGGTGTTCACCTGGCGGAGAACCTCACCTGGTCCCTCAACACCAGTTTTATTACCAAGAAAGCCCAGCAGCGTCTCTACTTTCTTCGAAGGCTGAGGAAAGCACATCTCCCACCCCCATCCTCACTACATTCTATAGAGGGACTATTGAGAGCATCCTGAGCAGCTGCATCACTGCCTAGTTTGGGACTTGCACTGTTTCGGACAGCAAAGCCCTGCAGAGGATAGTGCAACCAGCATTGTGGATGACCCCACACACCCCTCACACAAACTCTTCACCCTCCTGCCATCTAGCAAGAGGTACCGAAGCATTCGTTACTCAGAATCATGTCCAGACTGTGTAACAGCTTCTTGCACATGCACTTTATATAGGTATGTTTTTTAGTCTGTGTAGTCTCATGTGGTTCTGTGTTGTCCTATGTTGTTTTATTTAACACCATGGTCCTGGAGGAACGTTGTCTCATTTCACTGTGTACTGTACTAACTATATATGGTTGTGCGAGGACAGGCCGTGACTCCTAGATGATATCTCACCGTGGGATGCAGGTTTCGGAGGAAGATGGTTTTGAAGTCGAAGACTTCTTCCATCTCACGTTCATTCTGAGACTGGAAGTTGTCTTGACGTAGTTTACGGTAGTAGGCCCTTATGGTTTCTTTTCATCCCTGTTTTGTGTTCAGGGCAGTAAACAGTTCTTGCCAAACTCTGTGTCTGAAAATTCTTTAACCAGGGCCTCTCTCAGATGTTTGTAGTCAGACTTTGTGGTTTGATTGTCTGTCAAGAAAACCTTTTACCTCATGTTATCCATAGTAGGTATAAAGTGTCTCTGTTAGTCATCGGAGGCTTCATATTTATGTGAAAGTTTATGTCACACAGGTAAGCATGGATCTTGTGACCCTCAGCAGGATCTGGTGTGAACTTGTCAATGTTTCTTGCCAGCTTGTCGAGGTCCTTAAAATCCATTCCATGTGCTGCTTTGGAGTCCGTTGGGATGTTTACCCTTTCACTGCAGTTGTAGGATGCTGCTTGGTCAACCAGGGGTGCTGCTGTGGGATGCCCGTCCATCTTAAACTGTCGTCTCGTAAGAATGTTTCAATTAGTCTCTGACCATGTCAAGCTCATCTTTGGTGAGGTCAAGTTGCTGGGTCAGGGTTTTAATTTCAGTTCTAGACTTGTCCAGATGGCCTTCCAAGGTATTGTTTAGAGAGTTAATCCATTTCATATCACACATGGCCTTTTCCAGTGCTGGAGTTTTTTTATTAGGTAATGAAATGTATAATGGAATTAGTCTCATTCGACAACCATTATAAATTAGATAAATGACAAATAACTAGGTTATTCATCTGAATACATTCTCCACCATTAAAATCATAATACAACATCTAGTTGTATCCGCTCACAATTTCAACTGTAAGGAATTAGCTTTAATAAGTGAATTATGATTAATTAACTTATTGGAGTGGTATTAGTCTCATGGCTTATTGAAAATTATATCACGCATATGGTACAGCTTTGAAGTGAAATCTTTTAGAAACAGGGATGAGATTATTTATCAAAATATCCCACAGTCATTCATCTTTGAATACAGACAGTCTTTATTACTATTCTAAACATAAATCTAATCTAACACATATATAAGAAACATTTACCCTTCTCAGAGTCTACATCAATTTGCTATCGGATTAACCAAAGTATTTAGCAAATACACCAGCACTTTGAGCACAATATTGGAGATGTATTGTGTGTAGTGGTGTTTCTTTGCGTGCTTTGTGTTGCTTGGTTCATGGCTCTTGGTTGAAAGTTTGTTCCGTCGATGTTTTGGACCTCTGTGTGATCGTATAGCTATTGTCTGTATGAATGATAAGGTTGGCTTTGAAGCGAGGCCTTCTCATGGGTGTGTGAACTGTAGAGAGTGACGAGCTTCCTTGGGACGTTGAGCAGAAGATGAAGCACGTGAAGGCAGAAGAGAAGAGACTGAAGAGAGCGTGTTCTTCCTCTTTGGAAACATTTGAACTGAAATTGGTCGCATCCCCAAAGGTGTCCTGTGCCAATCAGAAGTTACTTTTCAGAGTCACATGGTCAACTGGGCTGTCTTTTCCGACAGTTGATTTATGGTCCTTTGTTTCAGATTCTTACAAATCTCCCTCTCAAATATAGTGCATATTTAATCATGAACTTTTATATCTTGAGAATGGTACAAGATACATGATATTCGTTAACTTCAGCTTCCTCCATGTAACTAAGCAAGTGTTTGCATATACACTGCAAAAAATGATTTTCTAGACAAGTATTTTTGTCTTTTTTTCCTGTCAAATTATCTAAAATTTCTTAAAACATGATTTATTTACTTGTCAAACAAAATGGGATACGATATTAAGTCTTGTTTTAAGATAAATCTGACTAAATTTAGTGAACTTCAGACTCAAAACAAGAAAAAAAATCTGCCAATGGGGTAAGCAAAATAAACTTGTTTTCTCTTTAAATTAAGTTTATTTTGCTTTTTGTTCTTGTTTTGAGTATATATATATATATATATATATATATATATATATATATATATATATATAATGTGTGTGTGTGTATATAATGTTTTACTATGACCAAAATATAACAAAATCATTGCATTTTGATAAATATTGTAAACTATGCTTTGGTCAAATTTAATTTAAATGTAAATGGTTGTACATGATTTGCTATTTGTCTTTCTGTCTTTGTGTGATATCTGCTTCCTCCTCAGTGAATCAAAATAGAAAGCCTAAAGTGTTCATAATGGAGGGCACAGATGTAGCCCTAAATGGCATTTGTGTGTTTTTCACCCAGGCAAACACCTCCAAGCCTATCACGTCAGAGAAAATTCACAGGGTAAACCAAAAAATAAAATGTGTGAAATACTGCCCCTAAGCATTCTCTCGAAAGATCTCACCAACTGTTGACAATGTCCATATCAATTTCATGGCTATTCTTTATGTGCAACAGATCCCATTTAATATATACAGCAATACAACTATGACTTATCAACAAAGTGGTCAAGTGATACAACTTACCCCATGTTAGGGGTAAACTACATGTTAATCAAATAATAACTTAATTAAATATTTGTGAATGATTTAATCAATAAAATATAAACAATTGTGCAATCCCATTCCATAGGCTTATTTTGATGGACATTGTTCACATTTTCATTAAGCAGCAAGTTCACAAATTTCACAATATTCAAATGTAGTGAATAAGGCTGGGTATTGTTACAGATTTTCTGATTCAATTCGATTTCGATTCACAAGCTCTCAATTAAATTCGGATTATTTCAGTTATAATCTCCCTTTTGCTTATATATGAAATACATTATTTTCCAGACAATACTGTTAATTATACAGGTGACCTTCTAATGCATTACAAATTTTTGTTTTTAATAATTATATTTTATTTGTTTGTCAACATTTTGGTCACATTTTGGCTTTTTAAAACCCAAAAGATCCATGTATTCAATCAATAAATACTTTATATTTTTATTTATAATTTTGTTTTACATGTGTAAGGTTGTAAAGAAACAACACGGATACAAAAATATATTTTTTTCTGGTGGCCATAAAAAAAAAGTAGAAAGAAATACGGAAGAATGGAAAACGAAAATGAAATAGAAAAAAAGAAATACAAAAATGAAATACGGTTGAGGCCAGTCCTCTCATGTGCACAAATCGTAGTCAAACTGCACACATGCGATCCAAATGCTTCCCACAGGATTCTCCAGTGATGAACAAAACCAGGAGATCTCCTGCACAACATGTCTCTTACAAGAAAGAGTGCCAAAAGGCAGGTGTTGTAAAACTCCGGTTGTTAAAAGGGCCACGTCCAATTTATGATAAGAGTTAAATTTCATGACATTTCTCCACTTGGCTACACACGTTTACTGTTTAATTATATAATTTGTACTTTTGACAAATATTTTACATTGATTTGTTGAACCAAGGTAAAACCAGTACTGTCTATTTAACAAAACCATAATTTCTATAAAGAGCGTCTATAAATAAGTACGTTAACAAGACACTCAAATGGCTTTATCACATAAATAATCTCACTACTGAATACTCCACCAATATATTACACATTCCCACCAGCCAGTTGCCAAATATCTCAATTTTAGCCACATAGTGTAAAATTTGGTTGCAAATGGGGGTGATTTCCTTGCATTGTAGTGGAGGGTTGCAGATAGAGTAAAAGATTGATCTTGGGATTTAAGAATCAGTATTGAGATTGTTTAAATGAAGATCAAGATGCATTGGTAAATCGATATTTTTACCCACCCCTAGTAGTGATTATAATTTTGTAAAATTATTTGCAATAGTAACAGTATGTGTACAGCTATTTCCTGCACAAGGAGGCAAAGCTTACCATCACTATTTGTTTAGCCACTGACACATCTTACCCCAAAGCATCTGACTTACTTTATGGGAAAAATACTTAATTTGCTAATATTTAGCCAAATTATTTACATGGATTTATACATTGGCAATGCACCACCAACAAACAGGATATATATATTTATTACTTTTGTATAATGTATATAGGTAATATACTGTACATTATTATTATTTCTTTATTCTTAGTATAATACAGTGCTTATCAATTAATCACAGAGAGCTGTATATGTGGGGGCATTTCTAAATACTGTATATGGTTACATGAAAAACAAAAGTGCGGTTTACAAGGTTAATGAAGCCACACAGCTGACCCACTGACACATCTTACCCCAATCTCCCTCATATGTAACATGTTGATTCAAATAGAGATTTGGACTTTATCAAATGTTTTGTATCAAAGTAACAACACATGACTCATTCTCTTTTGTATGAGTTTATCCTGTCCTCTCTTTCATAAGATGTGAACTTCAACACGAAGGACACTGCTGGGGTTGGTCAGCTGAAGAGTGTGGAGCAGCTGCTATCTGAGATTTTCATCCCCACACTGAGAAAGATTGACCATGGCTGGGGGGAGATGGCCAGCCCACAGGCCCAGACTTTCAAGGATGTTATGGATTAATATGTGTCAGCCCTCATTCCCAAATGAACATATAACATATGCAGCGACACCTACATTTGCTCCAAGTTAAATTAATGCTAATAACTGAATGTTAATTCATTAATGTATTGATTCAAGTCATAGTAAAAGTGATAAATCAACAGCTCACAGCATCAAAATGAATGTTATGAGACATTATAAACAGCTCTGTTCACACATGCTAATGTTATTATATGTGTAATCGCTATTAAATGAAGTGATTCTATTTTCAAGTGACTGTAATAATCGTCTGCCTTGATTCTGATTCACAGTCTCCACAGTTTTTAATCAAATAACTGTGTAATTTAACAAGTTCTTTTACAAAAAACTTAAGATAAATATGAATTACAGTGTCACTCTTCATACCAGCCCACAACAAATATGATCCATTCCGTTTATGAGAAAAGTTTGCCAAAAAATGCCAAATCTTTCGTGGCAGTCACCCATTCATTCCAATGGGGAGTTCTGCAGAGCTAGTCAGAGCGAGCAAGCATAACCAAGGGGGGCAGAGCTTAGTGAAGGCTCAATTTTTTAAGCATACACACAATTCCAATTCTAGTTCCAACTGTGTTTTATTCACTTTCAAACAAATCACATCTACAGGGGTTGATTTTGTTGATGTGTTGGTTAATAGTAAGAATGTCTGTTTTGTTCACCTCTCATTTGATTTTAGATCACTACTAGTTAGGTTTAAATTAAAGTTTTAGGTTAGGAAGGCAAATTTTACTCAAATTAAGGCAAATTAAAACATCCATCTAATATTCACCTAAAAAAACATGTCTGACAATGACACCATTTTACTCACTTTTGGCGCCACCTGCTAGACATATGCACCTGATTTCTCTCTCCCCTTTATTTTGCAGACTGACGCATCTGACAGGGGGCTGGGCGCAGTGCTCTCGCAGGTGGTCGGAGGGGAGGAACGGCCAGTGCTGTTTATTAGTCGCAAGCTCTACTTCAGGGAGACAAAATATAGCACCATCGAAAAGGAGTGTCTTGCGATTAAGTGGGCGGTTCTGACACTCAGCTACTACCTGCTGGGGCGGGCCTTCATCCTCTGTTCCGATCACGCCCCTCTGCAGTGGCTCCACCGCATGAAGGATACTAACGCGCGGATCACCCGTTGGTATCTGGCTCTCCAGCCCTTTAAATTCAAGGTGGTCCACAGGCCGGGAGCGCAGATGGTTGTGGCTGACTTTCTCTCCAGAAATGGGGGGGTAGTAGGCAGGCCGGATGTTGCCCCGGTCTGAGTCAGCGGTGGGGGCATGTGGCATGGGGGGCATGGTTGTGTGTCGGTCTGCGGGAGAGAGAGAGAGCAGTAAGGCTTGTCACATGGTTTGTAATTATCTCTAACACCTGTGTCTTGTTGTAGTGATACGGAGAGAGACATTTAAAAGGGACGCCAAGTGTCAAGAGAGGGAGAGAGAGTGGAACCAGAGAGCTCCACAGACTGAGTGTGATATTGTTTTGGTTTATGTTTTACATTTCTATGGCGGTGACCGTCGTATGTTAACGAAAGAAATTAAAGTGCTGATTTCAAACCTGCTTTGCTGTCTCCTGACTCCTCCATTGCTCAACGAACTTGTTCACAGACTCATCCCTCCCTCCCTTAAAAATTGGGCCTCTTTTTTGAGGATTTAAAGACAGAAATGTGATGCCTATATCTTTATAAAAGCACTTACATTCATTGTTTTGTTAAAACTTGTGTATTATTTGAGCTGAACAGTTTACTGGGAGTACTTTAATGTTTACGGATTGGCCCCATTCACTTCCAATGTAAGTTCCTTACTTTTTAAAGAAAGGAGGGACAAATCAAACATTATTTTTGGTGGCATCAGCATTTAGCTACAAAAGCTGTCATTTGAGCATATTTTATTTTTAAACCAAAATATTCCTTTAAGTCATATTTGATTACAGACATCGTAAAATATAATAAAACATATTAATTTAACTCATTAAATAACAGAATTTCCCTAGTCTAGAGGGTAACCTAAGGTCAGAAGCAGCTTACCTCACCCTCCCCTAACTAAGCTATTTTACATAAAGGTGTCTAAAATGAATAAACTGAGATGCCATTCTTTGCTCTCACTGTTTCAGGAATACCAGAAATATTTCCAAAAAACAAAGCAGAAGCCGGAGGAGATTCCATCGGAGCGTCAGCGTCAGTGTACATCTTTGGCAAGTTTGACACATTTGAGCGAAGGCTGAACAAAATCTTTAGAGAAGTCTATTTTTAGATTTGCACAGAAAACAAAAGAAAATACACAAATATACTAGTCTACATACTGTATATACACACTTATAAGATTTATGCAGAGTTTTGTTATTACATTTAAAAGCGTACATTTTAATTTATTTATATTATTATTATTGTTGTTGTTGTTATTTTGAGTGTGCATTACATTCTTTTGACATTGGTATTTTTTGTATTAATTAATAATCAGAGATAGCCAAACGCCTCGGGCCGAAGAGAGTGTAAGGTATTAGCAAATTGTGTAAGATTTATGATCATGTTAATGATAATGTGTACACCTCATAGAGTGTAACAAGAACATCTGAAACTGTAGTACAGTGTATACCAGTTTCATTCGATATGTGAGCATTTTATGGTTGCGATAGCACTGTCAGCCTGGACTAAATGGCGTTTTTCTTTTTGCTGTCCCCTGTGGACAGACTGCAGACATGTAGGGGAAATGGGAGTTGGCTGATATTAAGGAATAACATGTCGTCAATATAGTGCATGTGTCAAGTTTTAACCAGCATGGGAACTAAAGTCATACTTTTGACTTATAGCTAAAAACTGCCCTTTCATGCTGATCTAACATCAGCATTGTATTTTATCACATACTGATGAAGGCCATGATTTATGTCGGCAGGCTGGTCCTGAATTTGCATGAAAGGGCAAATGTTACCTGTAGCTTTAACCTTGCATTGTTGTTCTGTGATTCCATTAGCATTCATGTCATCTCTTTATTGCAGCCACACATTTATTTATTCACTCTCATTTTTGTGTCCATGGCAACAAGGTTCAGCCTCAGAGGACTACATGCTCCAGGAGTGCTGAATAAATAAGCAAAAGCTGATAAAGATTTACCACTAAGTCCTGTTCTTTGTGAAAGCTGACAGTCTGTAGAAGTCAATTAATATTTTACAGCAAACCTCTCCTATGGGCATTTAAGGTGTTCTGGTACACACTCCTGAATGCTGTTGTGACAAGTGGTTAAATATTTGTCTTTCTGATGAGAATGCTTTCAGTACAAACCTTCATATTAAATTAACACTCTTTGATAATTTACTCTGATGTCACTCCAAAATACTATGACTTTGTTTGTTGTGTGGAACTCAAAAGAAGATCAAAGTGAGCATATTGTTACCAGGGTCTGCCAGCAGTAGCGGTTTTAATCACCTCACAGTTGCGTGAGGCCCCAGATGTTGGCATGTGGCATGGGCATGTTGGCATGTGGCCCCCACACCCCTGTTTTGAGTACACACGCAGATACGCTGTTGTCTGCGGTCACAGAACAGTTCACAAAGTCGACGGGTTCGGGTCAGTAGGACTTTGAGTTCGGTCTGTAATTTATGAAAAAATATACAGGCCTTCCGAACTTGTTTCGCCCATTCGCTGTTTCCAGCATCGTTACAAAATGTAGCTAAACATTGCTTTTTTAATCACTGTATTGTGGGAAAACTGGTAAACATGCATTAATTCAAGATGGCGCCGAGTATGGCTGCTGCGTTGCGAGCTCCGTTACAACACTGCGGTTTATTGTTTGTTTTGTTTACAGTTCTTTGTTTTTTTGTCTTGGATGTTGTCTGCCTTATTGTTTACGACACACAAACGCTTTTGGACATTGGTTCTACAATTACACATCGAAAACCGGACATCAAATTCCTTAATGCCGACCCGCTGTTTACAAACACGCCGGCGGAGCCCTTTGTCTGGGCTGCTCGGCCGCGGAAACGCAGAAGGAAAAGAGGAAAACGAACCGACGTTCTCATCAGAGTAAGCCATCGTGCAAATCGACCCCCGCTACCTAGTATACTACTGGCAAATGTTCAGTCTCTGGACAACAAGCTCTGCGCGGATCTCTTTCCAATGAGAGATGAGAGATTGCTGTGTTATCTGCCTTACAGAAACCTTGCTGGCTGCGGAGATTCCAGACTCGGCCATCGAAATCACGGGCTTCTCCGTGCACCGAGCGGACAGAGCGAAAGACCTCTCAGGTAAAAGCAGAGGTGGTGGTGTATGTTTTATGATCAACAAATCATGGTGTGATCAGAGGAACGCACATTTAATCAAGTCTTTCTGCTCTCCTGATCTGGAATATCTCATGCTTCTGTGTCGACCATTCTGGCTGCCGAGGGAATTCACAGCGGTCATCATCACAGCTGTGTACATCCCCCACAAGCCGACACAGACCGGGCACTCAGGGAACTGTATGGGTGTATAAGTGAGCAGGAAACCGCGCACCCTGAGGCTGCGTTCATTGTTGCCGGGGACTTTAACAAAGCCAACTTCAAAACAATCGCTCCAAAATACCACCAACACATAAAGTTCAACACACGAGGGGACCGGGTTTTAGATCATTGTTACTCTCCTTTCCTGGAAGGCTACAAATCCCTCCCCCACCCCCCATTTGGCAAATCGGACCATTCTTCCGTTCTACTTCTACCTGCTTACAGGCAGAAACTAAAACGGGAAGCACCCACCCTCAGAACGATCCAGTGCTGGTCGGACCAATCAGACTCTGCGCTACAAGACTGTTTTGATCACGTGGACTGGGAGATGTTCCGGTCCGCCTCTGATGACGACATCGAGGTTTACGCTGACAGCATAACGTGTTTCATCAGGAAGTGCGTAGAGGACGTTGTTCCGACCAAAACTATACGGATATACCCCAACCAGAAACCATGGGTTAACGGCGATGTTCGCTCGGCACTCACTGCGCAGACCTACGCTTTTAATTCAAGCCAGTTATGCCCTCCGTAACACTATCAGTACAGCCAAACACCAGTACAGGCACAAACTTGAAGGTCAGTTCAACACCACTGACTCCAGAAGTATGTTGCAGGGAATTAACACAATCACGGACTACAAACGGAATAAAGTCTCCGCCATGAACACCGCTGCATCTCTCCCGGACGAACTTAATACATTTTATGCTCGTTTCGAGGACAACACCACCGCCCTCGCGGAGAGAGCACTCGCGGCTGACGCTACAGAGGTTGATTCACTCTCCGTCTCTGTTGTGGATGTAACCCGATCATTCCGACGGGTGAACATCCGTAAAGCTGCGGGTCCAGACGGCATTCCGGGCTGAGTCATCAGAGCGTGCGCGAATCAACTGGCTGGTGTTTTTACGGATATTTTCAATCTGTCCCTCTCCCTGTCTGTAGTCCCCACATGCTTCAAAACATCAACCATTGTGCCTGTTCCGAAGCAAGCTATAATCACTTGCTTAAATGACTGGCGTCCTGTTGCTCTGACCCCCATCATCAGCAAATGCTTTGAGAGGTTAATCAGAGATCACATCTGCTCTGTTCTGCCCCCCTCTTTGGACCCATTGCAGTTTGCCTACCGCAACAACTGCTCCACCGATGATGCCATTGCATCTACAATTCACACTGCTCTCTCCCATCTGGAAAAAAGGGACACATATGTGAGAATGCTGTTTGTAGACTACAGCTCAGCATTCAACACCATAGTGCCCTCCAAGCTTGATGAGAAACTCTGGGCTCTGGGCTTAAACAGCTCGCTGTGCAGCTGGATCCTGGATTTCCTGTCAGGCAGACGTCAGGTGGTTAGAATGGGCAGCAACACCTCCTCATCACTCACTGCGTTTACATGCTGTCATGATGCTAAGCTAATGCTAGCATGGTAACCTTCACTATAATAGGTGTATCCGGTCTTGCCCGACCCGCTCTGAGCGGAATTCGAACCGACATCAGCTAGCATGGGAGACGGGCTCACTACAGCCTCTAGCATCAGTCACTAGTGCACCTCTTGAGACCAGGGGAGTGAGGTTTACACACATAACACAGCTATCACGTACCAGCTGGCTTCTGTTCCACAGGCACAAATAAGGTTAAATAAAAATCTTCAGTTTTTAAAGTTATCATAATCAGATTTGTAATATACCACTATCAGACTTATGGCTAGAGCTCCATTGTGTCTCTAGTCTAAGGTCAGTGTAATTTATATTTTCATAAAAATTATATCATTAAATAGTTAAATAACTGAAAATAGTTTATTAAATAATTTTCAGATAAATATACATTTGAGATTTAATGGCAGTTTCTTAATGACTTTAATACAATAAAAAATTCTGACATCTGGGCAACAAATTTAAAAGTGACTTCTGTCAAATAATCTGGCAATTAATTACTTTAATACAAAGATGACCCAAACCTGGCTGGAAAACCTGATGTTTTGTCAGAACATTATTCAGTTTTCAGTACTTTATTTGCATTACCTGAAGATGAGCAGTGCACCTGCGAGGAGTTTGTCCTGTTTAGGGCCTTGTTACTGCAACTATTTGCTACTTAAATCTTGTTAAACCCATTTTTTTTGTCATGACTAGACCAGCTAAATGTATTGAATTAATTAATAATCAGTCTGATCATGCTCATTCAATGTAATTCTCATTTTAGGAGCTTTGCATCAAGGGAGCCCAGATGCTACATACTAAAAGCTTGTTGGTGGAAGAAGCAGCCAATGAGCTGATCAATATGTTGCTGGAGTTTAAGCAGAAGGAAGAGGAAAAAAGAAGCCATGTTGAGAGCACGACAGAGTGCTCAAGTGGAACAAGTGGACAGTGACGGTGAGGACTGCTGTTGAACATCTCAATGCTGTGGAACTGCCTTATGGAACAGAAAAAATGCAAAGACATTACACTTGCATTTTCTCTGACCTTTTATTCAGTAATTGGACAAATCATAAAATGGTCATATCTTGAGGAATCTTGATTTTCCTTGATCTTGTAAGATAAAAGAGCTTGGTGTGTTATGAAATAATAATGTAACCTTCAGAACTCAAAGCTTCCTTCTCAGTCTAAAAAGTGCATGTGTTAAATCAAAGCTCCAAAAAGACAGAAACCATTGTGAACCATTGTGCTGTTCCTGGCTTGTAGCACCTGCCACTCAGTATATCCTTCAAAATTATCCAAAAGTTAGAAACAGTTTATTTTTTAACCTAATTCCTGATCAGTTCAGTCTGACTTTAATTGTTTGAGCGGTGCATTTGAGTGTGGATTGGTTTGTGAAATGGATAAAATGCAATCTAGGCTTTTCAAAGAGGCTGTTTTTGAAGAATGGGGCAGATAAACTGTATTAGCCCAAAACAGAAATCTTGTAGCAAAGAGCTGCTGTGCATTTCATACAACGGGGCATTTCTTAAAAGATCAGCATTTTATACATAGGGGCATTTCTTAAAAGAACAGCTTTCTACGTCAGCGTTAGATGGCTCCAGCCGCATCTAACACTCTATGGAGAGAAAACATAGAGAGAGAAAATGCTGCGTCTGGCAGACGCTCACAGGATCTAAAAATTCCCTCCATCAGGGAACGGAGTAACCAAGACGTTCCCTATCTGTCACTCACTCGATGTTGTGTTGATGTAGTGACACTAGGGGTCTCTAAACGAAATGCCAAAAACAGCTGAACTGTGATACGTGGACAGGCAGTGCAGGTGCAGGCAAGCTGCTGCATGCCTAGTATCAAGTGCATCCCGTCCACATGTAGCCTCCCCAATGCCCCATGAACGTCGTACAGTGTTCATGGGGCATTGTGTTTGACAAGATGTATTTACAATGGGAGCAGGATGCGCCAAACTTTTTCCTCGTCCTCCCTGACCTTGCACAAAGTCTGCGCAAGCAGGTTCACTGGGGGCCCTGGGGTCAGCAGTGTGCCAGATCATCTGTGCCAAGGGGAGCCTTGGCCAGGGAGTACCAGAGCGGGCAGTGGGAGGATTCCCAGGAGGCAAACTGAATCAACTCCATATCAGCTGGACCACTTGGGGTGGAGTCTCCACTCTCCCTTGAGCTTCTCCTGCCATGACAGAGCATCTGCTGCGTGGTTGAGGTCATGCGGGATGTGAGTGGCCCACAATGACTTCAGAAGCTGCTGACTTCAGAGGAGGAGATGGCGGGCGAGATGCGTCATGGGACATGAGCGTAAACCACCTTGGCAGTTTATATAAGCTACGGTCGCCGTGTTGTCCATCCTGTCCAACACATGCTTGCCCTGGATCAATGACCAAAGCCTCTGCAGGGCCAGCAATACAGCCAGCAACTCAAGGCAGTTGATATGCCAACGTAGATATCGTAGATATCCCTGTCCAGGAGTCTGCGGCTGCATGCCCGTTGCACATGGCCCCCCAGCTTAACTTGGAGGTATCTGTCTTAACGACATGCCTGGACACTTGCTCTAATGGAACCCTTACCCACAGAAATGCAAGGGCTGTCCAAGGGCTGAACATGCGGTGGCAGATTAGCATGATAGCCACGTGATGTGTGCTGCGGCACCATGTCCATCTCGGTACACGAGTCTGAAGCTAGTGCTGAAGTGGTCTCATATGCATCAACCCAAGCGGCATAACAGCCGCCGAGGATGACACATGCACCAGGAGCCTCTGAAACTTTTTCAGTGGGACCGCTGTTCTCCACATGAACGACTTCAGGCAGTTCAGCACCGACTGCGTGAGTTTATTCGTGAGGCGTGCTATCATAATAACCACCCACACCTATCACATCACTTCTGAAAATATGGATCTAACCACTAGATTACTTTTATGATGCCTTTATTTGCATTTTCGAGCGTCAAATTTTTGGCACCCATTCACAGAGCTGAAATATTTTTCTAAATGAAAATGATGAGAGAATTTTCATTTTTGGGAAAACTATTCCTTTGGGTTTTTTTTACTTAAAGACAATTTGAAGCAATCTCTTGGTGTTGATGGTATGCTTTTGGGCAAACTATGCATGGTGAGAGCAGGGAGAGCAGTGAATGACCAGGGGTAGCAGAACAGATCCAGCATAATTACTTTACAGCATTGTACAAATAGTTTCATTTACATAGGATACATTAAATTACATTTAATATAAATGTAAATATTTGAATGAATGAACGAACAAACCAACGAATGAATGAATGAACGAATGAAGGGAAGGAATGAAGGGAAGACTTACAAAGAACCCCTCTGATATGAGTACAAATTGTATTGGCAGATGTCATGAATCAGCTGAGCGTCAGCTGATAATAAGCATGACAAACGTGACCTGCATGAACTAAAACCCCAATTCCAAAAAGTTGGGACAGTATGAAAAATGCTAATAAAATAAAAAATGAGTGATTTATGAATTATAATAACCCTTTGCTATATTAAAAGCTATACAACTACATATTATATGATGTTTTACCCAGTGAATTTCATTATTAAATTTTTTTTTTTATAGTAATTTCAAATCAGATAATTACAACACGCTCCAAAAAAGTTGGGACAGTCAAGTGTTTACAACTGTGAAACATCACCATTTCTTATAATAACACTTATTAAACATTTGGGCACTGAAGACACAGGTTTTTTAGGTTTAGAAAGTAGAAATTTCCCCCATTCATCCATTATGTAACTCTTTAGCTGCACAATTGTATGGGTTCTTTGTTGCCGTATGGTGTGCTTCATAATGCACCACACATTCTCAATTGGAGACAGGTCAGGACTGCAGGCAGGCCAATCTAGCACACACACACACTCTGCTTACAAAGCCATGCACTTGAAATCCAGCCAGTATGTTGTTTGAAGTTGTCCTGCTGGAAAATGCAGCAACGTCCCTGGATAAGACGGTGCTGGATGGTAGTATATGTTGCTCCAAATGTTTTACATATCTGTCTGCATTCATGGTGTTCTCACAGATGTGCGAGTTACACATGCCATGGGCACTGAAACACCCCTGGCCCATACAGACACTGGATTTTGGACCTGACGCTAATAACAGCTTGGATGGTCCTTTTCCTCTTTGGCCCGGATAACATGATGGCTGTGTTTTTCAATAACTTCGGATGAAAAAACACAGTTCCAATGTTCTACTTTCCATCTAAGATGAGAACGAGCCCAGAGAAGTCGGAAGTGCTTCTGGACAGTGTTGATGTAGGGCTTCTGCTTTGCATAGTAAAGTCTTAACTTGCATCTGTGGATGCAGCGGTGAGTTGTGTTGACTAACAAGCGTTTAATAAAGTAATCCCAAGTCCATGTTCATGATATCCATTACAGATGGATATCATGTTTTTTATAACAGTGACTTCTGAGTGATCAAAATCATGTGCGTTCAGAAGTGCTTTTCATCTTGCCCTTTACGCACCAAGATATGACCAGATTCCTTGAATCGTTTTAACAATATTGAGCACTGTAGAGGGTGAAATGCCCAAAATCCTTCCAATTTGTCTTTGGGGAACATTGTTCTCAAAGTGCTTGATTATTTGCAGAAACATCTGTAGGCAAATTGGCAGTTCTTGAGCAATCCTTGCTCTTGATGGACTAGGCAGATTTTGGAGGCTCCTTCAACAGTATAGAGTAGTATTACACAATTGCCTCACCTGTTCAACATCTCCTGTTTCACATCACCTTGTTATTACAACTCGTCAAATTGTTTTTAGTCTTAAATTGCCCATGTTTTTTGGAGCGTTTTGCAATCATCTGATTTGAAATTACTGTTTATTTAAAAAAAAGGTAAAACGTCATATAATATGTAGTTGTAATGCTTTCAATACAGCAAAGGGTGAATATAATTTACAAATCACTTCTTTTTGTTTTTATTAAAAAAATATATATTTTCTGATTGGGTTGTAATACAATGCTTAATTTTTCTGATTATTTTTTTTTGTCTGCAGATGTATCCCAAACTATGCACTGTACTCCCACACTATAGACTACGCGCACTGCCATCTAGTGTATGAATATTTTAAGTTAAGTATTGTCTCGAATGGAACTTTTTTTACTACACAGAATCATTCACAGTTTTTGAGCTGACATAAGTGTTGTTTCAAACACAAGTGATGTGTTGCTGATATAACGCATTAGTCAACCTCAGTCCAACACTTATATCTCAAATAACATACACATTCACACTGTGTGGGCTTATGGTAAAGCATTCAACTTAAATTTGCAAGGTGCATTCTTGATAGAAGTTTCACTATTTGCCACATTCACCATTAATTACATTATCCCCTCTGGACCTTTTACAATGCAATGAAGTCTTAAGGAATAAAATCAAGTTATGCCCTACATTTTTTTTCTCACACATTTCGGAATTAAAATGTGTTGTGAACAACATTTCTCCAAGTACAGTAGCCTTTACAATGGTCCCGAAACGTAATTGGACAAATGTCTGAATGTCAATGCATTAGATAACAAAATATCAAATCAAGTGTAATTTATAAAACGTAAATAAATAAATAAAAACATAGCACAATCCCACTTTTTAAGCACTTAGTTCATACACAAAAATGACATTAAAAACATGTTTGAATTAGTGGCAAATGACTACGAAAAATGACATTTTGATAGAAGGCCCTGGCATAATTTGTTTGCCGATGAAACTAGCTTTGACTTGATTTTTGTATTTGAATGCAGCTGCACTTAAGCATGCACTTAATCACTTAATTTCATTGAAGTGTTTTTTTTTTTAAAGTGTTATTTTGAGACTACTTCATGAATGACACACAAACTTATTGTTCCATCCATTTTATTCACTTTTTATTCTTGCAGCTTAAAATTATACTGCACTTTTGAATTACTTGAACCTTAAAGTTGCCACACTAAATGTTCTAATTTGAGTGTATGCAAAATATCAGACTTGAGTATTTTTACTGTCACAGAGGAAAATATGAGATCAACGCATGGCCGCCCTGAAACGCAACAACCTGGCTAGCAAATCAGAAGATGGAGAATCGACCTATCGCAGCTTTGCTGGTACGACTCTTCCTCACCCTCTCTAATTACACAGCTCAGTAGAGAACGAAAAGTGCTAAAAGGTCAGTTTAAAATGTGTCTTTAATAATGGTTGAAAATTAAAACTCTGGATGGATAAGCTGATCTCCAATCATTCAATAAATGAAATTGGGGAACAAACATTGTGCATGCAGAAAGTCAATGGGGTTTTATAAAGTTGTGACATGTCTCTAGGGTTATGGTAACATAAACTTGTCCACATGATTCTCTCATTCTCTCTGCCACTCTCTCAAAAAGAGAAAGTGTTATGCTAACAAAATCTTGTCTACATGATTCACCATTTCTCTATCACTCTCTTGAAAAGGGAAACTAACTCAAATAAAATGCTAGTTCTACAACAAAATATCTCTACCATAATGGAAGCTCTCTCTCTGTAAAACTCTATCGTCATCTTCATCCCTTCAAGCATCTGTTAGAGTGCTCTTCATATAAATGATCTGAGTTCAAACAATAGTATTACTGAATCATTCTTTAAGATGTATCTCTCTACTTATTTATAAACTCTCATTTCTCATCTCTGTGGTTTGTCATCGTAGTAAAAATTGTTTCTCCAGTCCAAGGTAGTACTCAAATATCTCAGAGTCTGCAAACCAGGCCAAGTCAGGAATTACTACAAGAGCATCTCTGAGAACAAAGAAATTGTCATACTGGTGTCTGTACTTAGTACGTTTATCAACTCTACCAAGAAGGTGTGTTGTTGTTACTGGAGAGTTTGTGTTTTGTTTTGTTTAACCATCATAAAAACCTGCAAATATATAAAAATAAATTAATAAAAATACAACAAAATGGGCTAAACTTAATATTTGGCTGTGAAACTGTCCAAAATAGAGAATCTTACTGAACCTTAAGAAATGTTCTGTGTATGAATTTGTTTTATTTTATTTGGTTGTTTACTTTTAGAAATACGGTATCATTTTCTTTTGAGGACAGTTCTATTTTCTGCCGTCATATTGCTTGTTAAGTTGTGATTATAATTTTACATTTACGTTTATGCATTTGGAAGACACTTTTTATCCAAAGTAGCCTAAGGCTGGATTACACTACCCAACCTTCACTCCGAGTTGGTGCTCGTTAGTTCCAGGAACACTTTATAATATGACAGAATGGCAATGATAACACTTATTAGAATGTACTTTTATACAGGAAGTCATGAATGCTTTGAATCCATTCAGCTTCTATCTCTACATCTGGAAGAATGACAGAGAGGAAACTACTGAGTTTATCTCAGTGGGAGCTCTGGATCTACATACAGGTAAAGAGACTCCCCTAGCAGCAGACACTAATAAAGCCAATAGTTATCAGACTGAAAAAATAATCAAAGTGATGCTGTGAGCTGCACGCATATTTATTATTGCTGTTCTTGTTTCTAGGAGAGAATATACTGAATACATGCAGCTGTGGCTCAGTTGGTAGAGTGGGTCAGCTGCCAATCGTAGGGTTGGTGGTTCGATTCCCGGCCCACACAACTCCACATGCCGAAGTGTCCTTGGGCAAGACACTGAACCCTGAGTTGCTCCCAATGGCAGGCTAGTGCCTTGCATGGCAGCTCTGCCACCATTGGTGTATGAGTGTATGTGTGAATGGGTGATTGGGAAACAGTGTAAAGCGCTTTGGTAACCGCTAAGGTTAAAAAAAAGCGCTATATAAGTGCAGACCATTTACCATATAATTTTATGTATCATAATTCAATTATAACATAACTTAAATATTTAATTATTTAATACATTAAAGTAAATATTCTTTTAAGTCTATGACAGTGGTTATCAATTGGTCCCAAAAATAGGTCCCAGGTCTCTTCTGATTGTGTCACAGATAGCAGGGGAAAAAACAATGGAATGCATAATTACTGTTATTATAATAATAATTATAAACTACAATTATAATATTAAATACTACAGTGCAACCAAACATATAATCATATTTTACTTGTACAATATACAATAAACTATTTTGAATGCATGTAAAATAAGGGTACTGTGGTGGTATATATGTAACTGTTTTTAAAGGATAGAACTGTTTATCGGTTAATGGGACATCACATTTGCTGGGTTTCCATTTAAAATATTTAGTATTTCTAAAAATTAGACTAAAGAAAATGCGAGTCGTTGCACATTATTTTAAAGGAGCCTGCCTTGTCATGAGGGGAGAATTATATGTGGAATAGGAGCAAGTATAAATAGTTTTATTAAATGCTGCCGGGAGACACGGAAGAGTGTAATATCTCATATAATGAGGGCTGAAATGGCTGTTATACCGCCAGCCTCAGTATACCTGGAAGTAACCGTGCACAAAACTGTTCTGGCTGATTATGCGGAACAGTTGTGGGTTAAACACTTCTGAATGTCACAGGCTTTGTTCAAAGAATTGTGTCTTTTTGAGTTTTTGTTTGGCTCTCGCACACCAATTTCAACCTAAGATCAGATTACCATTACGCTTTATGTGCATAAATGGTCAAAATACATAATCGTTATGCGAATAAACTGTTTCCATCACCTTAATGCGCATTATGAATTATGCAAAACTCCACCTATGTCTAGCGCATAAGTTTAGGCAATTTATGCGCATATCAAGCATTTCCATTCAGTATTTCTTATATGCAATTTAAAAATGTGCATAAAAATAGTTTGATTGAAACCCATCTATGATGTATATCAAGCTACAAAAAGGCCCCCTAACTCTTTGTGTTTTGGTGAACTTACCTACAGCTGATCTGAAGTTGGCCCTTACTGCTGAGACAAAGAGCTGGATGATGGATTTCGGTCACCATTGCAACAGAAAGTTTCGTATGAAATTGGAACAGATTTTCACTTTTGAAGATGACGCCAGAAAGAAACTCAAGAGGCAGATAATGGACCTAGATGATATATACATTGCCATGGCAACACTCAAGGAAATCAGAGAGCACCAGAACTCCATAGACTTTCAAGTTGGTCCAGTTGAGGTACAGACAAACAACAAATCACTGAATGGTGTGTGACAACAGGAACAGAGTAACAATTTGGCAGCAAATCCTTGGTAGCAATTATATCATCATAAGCGATTTGCAACTTGATCTTAAAGACTATGAAAACAGCATCCACAACACATAACTTAAATTGTCTGATGCATTTATATCGTACTATTGGTTTACATTTTCTCTGTCTGTGTTGTCTTCATAATTTCAACAGAAAAAACCAAAGAGGAAGCTGAGAATGTTGACATGGTTCGGTACACCTGGGAGAAGGTACACCAGAGTTGCTGAATGAGCTGGTGAGCTGCAGCCCAACGCCAGAGGAGAACTCATCAGAAACGGTCAGACCTTTTTGGAGGACTGCCAGCAATATTACTATGAAAATGAGGGGGTGAGTACTGAGGGTATGTAAACTCTATCCACCCACTTCTTGTGCTTCGAAAAGTTCCCACAAGCAATTATTATTTCAAGCCAAAACAGCATTGTTTCTGCATTTCTGCCTCTGTGGGTGTTCTGTAACAGAAAATGCATGAAATGAGTGTTTCTTTGAAGCAACTCTAGTTACCACTGTAAAGGGAAAGCAACATTTGTATTTCATAAATAAACAATATGTGCATAAGTTTCTTTGATTTTGTGCGAATCAAATCCTCAGGATATCCAATGATGGTGGGATTGGCTCCTCAGGATGCCAGTGACAGGCTTGTGATGTTTCAGGTATTGTATCCCTTTCTTTACCATGTCTAGAGCTACACAGTTTTGCCACTTTTTTTTTTTTTGTAACAATTGCGAACAGTGAGATGACGTGCTGCTGCTCTCCTCAGAGGTACAGTGGTATTGTTGGAGGATGGGATTTTGGAAAGAAGGGACGTGTCTAATTCAGTGTTAAGTCTGGCAGAAGTTCTAGAATGGCTAACAACACTGCCTTAAGTTAGTTTAAATATCTATCTTATGTTTAGACAACTCATATTCATGTGTTATGATAAAAAATAGACAGGAAGATGGCACTTCAGCTTTACCACAATATTACTCACTTTCTCCTCAGTATTTCCCATTTCAACAAACTCTACTTTTGTTGCATTGCATTTACAGGATACAAATATTTACATTTTAATTAAGCAAGGTCCAAGTAACACTAACCTCCCTAATGACTTCGCACAAAACACTTATTTACAACAAACATTCATAAAAGCACTAAATAGGGCTAAAAAGGCAACTTTTTGTTCTAAAAAGGAATTATTTTTACATTCTCATACAGCACCGTGATTTGGCCGAAAACACAAAATGTATTTATTGAATTGAAAAGGCTTATGGGTACTTCAGCCTCAAACACAGTAGAAGATGCAACATTTTAAGTTTATTGTGCTTAGCCTTAATAGCTTTACAACAAACTCGCAATTTCAGAAAATTTACTAAATTAACAGTGCCATGCATTTCTTTTGCAAAAATGCATGATGTCAGCAATTCAATTCCAAATCTCAAGTATGCACAAAACATCCTAAAGTAAATATTATTTAGCAGGATTGATATATCAAAAATTATTTAATTTTAAAAGAAAACTGTAAAACAGTTAAAGGATGGGAAAGGAGGAGGCGAGAACCGGCTTGACGATATAAATCATAGTTTAATGGAAAACTTAAAAGACAACACAAACACACATGACGGACATGTCCGCTAACGATCTCTCTCTCCCGCACAGCCCCCTGCAGTCGACCTTTAAACCTCACGGAGGCATAATTAGCCTAATACGGGACCGGGTGTGTAGGATCACGACCCGGCCCCGCCCTCCGCCCTGCCACATTCCTCCCCCGTTCTCTCAGGATGGGGAGCCCCCGGCCTGACGTACATCCCCCCCCCTTCCCTGGGGGAGGGCACGCCTACTGCCGGCAGGTCATCCCCATCTACCTGGACGAGGGAGGGGTAGTACCCCCAAAAAACTATACAATTTAAAAGAGGATAAAGGCCAACGCAGAGTGACAGTGAGAGAGAGAGGAGAAAGTGATGGAAAAAAAAAAAACTCTTACTCGCCAGGTTCTCCGATACACCACAGCTTGTTCCTCGGCCACTCCTCCACCCTTTATCGGACGACAGCCGCGCCTCTCTGGGCGGATCCGAGGCAGTCCTCCAGCCCCTGGCGGACGGAACACCCCGCCACGTTCTCGGGGAACAGAAGGGGTCTCCCCCGCCCCTGGCAGCGGTCCTCTCGCTCCAGGCGGTCGCCAGTGAGCCCCTCCCCGCTCGCGGTCGGCGGTCTTAAACCCCGCTGCGTTTCAGCGGCCGGTAGGCGACTCCTGCGCCCCTGGCAGCGGCCCTGACTGCTCCAGGCGGTCGGCTAGGAGCCCCTTCTCCCCTCGCGGTCGGCGGCCATTGTCCTCGTTCAGGTGGCTGGGCTCCTCGTCCCCCGGCAGATGGCCGCGGCTGCTCCGTTGGGGTGGACGGTAGTGGCGAGAACTCTACTACGGCATATCCCTCCTCCTTCCCGGGTTTTGGCACCAGTGTAAAGGTATTCAATGGAAAGGAGGAGGCGAGAACCGGCTCGATGATATAAATAATAGGTTTAATGATAAACTTAAAAGAAGACACAAACACACATGACGGACATGTCCGCTAACGATCTCTCTCTCCCTCATGGCCCTCTGCAGTCAGCCTTTAAACCTCACGGAGGCATAATTAGCCTAATACAGGACCGGGTGTGTAGGATCACGACCCAGCCCCACCCTCCGCCCTGCCACACAGTGACTGTTTTTTTTTCTCCATATTGTGAAAGTGAATGGTGACTGAGACCGTCAGTCCCTAAAATTCTGTCTAACATATTCTGTGTTCCACATAATACAAAGTGTCACACTGGTTTGGAACTACATGAGGGTAGGGAAAGTATGACAGTATATAAAATTATGGCTGAGCTATCACTTTAAAGAGAGAGTTTACCCAAAAATTAAAATTATCTCATCATTTATTCACCCCCATGCCATCCCAGATGTGTTTGACTTCCTTTATTCTGCAGAACACAAATTAAGATTTTAAAAGAAATGTTGATGCTCCTAAAAGCACTTAAAAGGCAGTATAAAAGCAATCCATAAAACTCCAATGGTTTAATCCATGACTTCAGAAGTGATATGATAGGTGTGGGTGAGAAACAGATCAATTTTAGTCATTTTTGGCTAGACAGTAGGGGACGATATGCAGAGAAAAATGTGAATGACCAAAAACACAAGAAGAATGTGAAAATGATCTGTTTCTCATCCACACCTATCACATCACTTCTGAAGATATTGATTTAACCACTTGAGTCTTATGTGCACGCGCCCCGCGCACCTCGCTGTGCATGCGCAGAAATGCTGTCTGTTCATGCTCCAGTTGTCGATCACACAAATGGAAGCGATTTACACAACTTGGATGTTTACATGGATTTATACAGTTAATCCACCTGAAGTAGTTTTGGCAAATGCTGTGATAGTATCCAGTTGTGACTTCCAGTTTCCAGTCCTGCTCATGACATGCAGTGACGCAGGACAAAGCACACTGATATATTGCAGCAATGATCTGAATATGTACACTTAAAAACTGTTGTCATAAGAGCCCAGTTACAGAATCACCATGAAAATGACCATCATATTTCACAGAAAGGCCCGTACTAGCATTAGAGCCAAAACTTACCTCAGCATGCTGCCTTAAGTTGGAGCTGTGATTTTAATTTAAATATATCAGCTTGTCTTGGTGTTAAATGAAAGCATTGCATGACAAAACACATTTTTTTTTTCACTGTGTGTAGCGAATAAAGTGTTTCACTTTGAAGAGCTTGATTCTGCAGCAGTGATTGAGGGCTGTGTGAACGTCCACTCTCGTAAATCTCCCATTCAATAATGTCTCAATAAATTACACATTCATTCAAATTAAACCCAGTAATTTAACAACAGAAATGCCACCCATTCTAAAGAAGTAGAAGTAAAAAAAAAATGTAAATGTACTTGAGTGAGTACCCACTTTTAAACCTACTCTAAAATATTATTTTTTCTCTCAAAAAGTTACTCAAGTAAATGTAACAGAGTAAATGTAGCATGTTACTACCTATCTCTTAACTCTGGTAGGTGAACAACTATTAGTATGTTTTATAAGTAGAGTTTAGCTGGCTAGTTTAGTCAAGAGTATTTCTTTATGGGCTCTAAAAGTGACAATAGTTCACTTCCATTATAATGAATGAAGCTGCGCAAGTCATTTACATTTTGTAACTTAGCTGTTTATCAAAACGCTTTTATCCAAAATGAGTTACAAATGAGTAACAAATCTAGCACAAAAGTCAACAATATCTTGCAGTCACACACTTGCTGCATTGACAGCTTCATTTGTTATAATAGGAGCAATCCAATATTCCCGACCTTTCCGCTGAGGAAATAATTATGAACATTTTAACTACTATACACTTCCATCGCCTCTCTCACGTAGATGCGCTCAATATCAACAACACATCTGGATAAATCACAATGTTTGATGTTCTTTGAGAAGATTTGTTGACTCAAGAGTCTTCTTTAAAGGATCAAGTAATGACACCTCATTACCCACCTTATTTTCAGTTTTTTGCATCTTGTTTGTTATCTTTTATCTAGATTCTAAAAGTATGTGCTTGTCATTTAAAAATGCAGCTACCGGAATTGCTTCGAGGCAAGACATGTGCAGTAGCATTCTAATTCCTTAGTTTAGAATATCAACATTCTAGCATGTTGTTGGGAATATTCTGTCATGATTTTACTAAACCGCTGGTAAAATGTGACTTAAAGTCATGGAAATGTATTTCTGTATTTATGTTACAACAATCTGGTATTCCACAGAATCGCTTTGACAACCTGTTCTGCAAGTACAACACATACACGGGAGGCGAGGAGCTCTTGGTCCTAGCAGTTACCCAGCATTCTCAGCTGCTTGAGACCATAAAGCATTTGATGCTCCTACAGAAACTCTATTTATTCTACAACAACGCCATCGACACTGTCAGTACTATGACAACTCATAGGCTGACGTCCACATCAAGAGAATCAACAACGAACTCCTTGCGTTTCAGATGAGGTGAGGTTATCGAAGTCAAACCAAATTTCTGCCCCTCACACTTTTCTGAAATGGTTGAAGATTCTCCCTCTGGCTATCATGTAATAAGTTACATTGAAAGGCATGAATGCACCAGAGGATTTCAATTTTGTTAGCCTGTTGTGGGTAATCGCAGGAAACTCTCTGAATAGATTAATTCTCCATGCTTGTCAAGGACTGAAATGAAAGTCAGCTGTGTTGGAGCAGGTACCAGTGTAAGCCAAAAAAATCATTTCAGAAAAAAAGGTTGAATGGAGAGTTTTCTGTCTGATTCAATTTAAAGTGCCACCAAAAGTTCAATACAACAAATGTGAACACCACTTATAGCAAAAAGGCATTCGCAGTCTGCAAGATATATGCAGAAAACACTACATTATAAAACTAAAGGTTACTTGTAAATGTCAGAGCAGATACAAGCAATTGTTAAACTTTTTATTTAAATTTTTTTTAATCCCTACTCTATCACATACTATTTTTTCAAAACATAGTAGGCAGTATACAGTACTGCTCAGTATTCAGTAAGTTGCAAACTAGTTTTCCATTCCGAACATAACTTAACGACTGCTTTGCAGGTGCCACAAGCTGCCACAAACTCTTAATGAGTGGCAGGCACAATATCAGCAACATCGCACTGCCAAGATCTCGGAGTAGCTGGAGTAGTATAAAAGCTACCACAGAAGAAAGAGAAAAAATATTCATTTTCTGCAAGTCACAAACTTGCAGCATTGACAGCTTCAATTGTTAGAATTGGAGCGACTTAACGACAGCATTGCAGGTGACGCATGCTGCCACTATCTCTTAAAGACTGGCCTCAGTACTTACCTCATTAAATATCCATGCACTTTGTACCATCGCTCACTGAAAATGTCATGCACTGTTTATATGTTCTCTGTCTGAGGGAAACCGCTGGTAAAGTGTGAAACAGTAGTGACAAGCGCGATAACTGCCGTGATGAAGAGACAGTATTCTGAGTTTTCGGGGTATGTTTCAGAAGACGAAAGACATTACTTTGCCTTGCGACGTTACTACAGAAGAAAGCACCTCCATTGACAGTTTACATGTACGTCGCGAACTGTCATTCAGCATCACAAATCAAATATGTGGGCTTCATCTATCAGAATGAGTTTCTGGGCTGTACCGACAGGCTGGTCATCACTTCACTCACTCACTCACTCACTCACTCACTCACTCACTCACTCACTCACTCACTCACTCACTCACTCACTCACTCACTCACTCACATGTAATGATGAGAATTACAAGATTGTTTTCCTTCAGTTTCCCACTGTGGGCCAATTTATGTATCATATGTTAGAATGTAATAATAAGGCAGATCTAATTTCCTCACATATCATGCAACATTTTTTGCCCGGATCAGTGTGTTACAGGATAATTTTCATGAAAAAATATTCAGGTCACATTTCACCCCAAATTACAAAGGAAAAGCATAAGAAAATGATCGTCCAATCATTGTTATCAACAATGTTATCAACACCACAAATATGCAAATAAGAACATTAACCTGGTGGTTTACGAATGCACATTGTGAAACATCGGAACATGAATACCCAGGATTAATTATTAATCTAGGCAAAAAAGTATGAACAGTGTGCCATCTTGGCCAAATGGCATAGAACTAATTAACTAAATCTGTCTGGGCCAGCTTTGCTGAATGACATAAATGTGTACCTGGATCTAGAAAGCCCAGAGCTTATTTTGCTAGTGACTTAGCCTAGCTATGTGTGAATTTATTTAAACAAATGACCTAAGAAAGCAATGTGTGCCAGGCCAGATTTGGCTAAGACACCTTTATATGTGTCATGGCCAAAAGTGGACCTTAACGTGCAAGCGATAGAAGAAATCCTCAGGAACTACCTGAGCAATTGGCATTTTTAGAGAAAAACTCTCACATCCCACTGCAGTGAAACCGGCTTATCTGCAAAATTCAGCCATTTACGTAAATGTTAGGCAAAAGAGAGTACCCAAGTTGATTGGCTACCGATTACTTGTCAAGGGACCAATCAGCTTACAACATGCAGTATGATGGTCTTAACATATCACATGTAATCAAGCTTATTGCATAATAGATAACAAGTTCATAGAACCCATCAGCTTGTGCCATAACTGTAGAGTTTCATGCCTGAACATCAATCATTTATATCGGTTTATGACACCACATTGTACAGTATGTATTATATTCTTGATCAGTTAATATTTTTTGGTCTTCTTCACATTTTGTCAAAGATTTATTGAGATACTGTCAAATGTATTTATTATGTTTATCAAATGGTATTAAAACATTATGTGAGATCTCACTAAAGAATTTAAGTGAAAGCCACCTACTTTGCTTGATTCTTTTTAGGAGGCAAAGCGTGTTCTACAACATTAGGTGAAGATCATGACTCGAGCTCATAAAATGACCAAAGTGGTCTAGTTGTGCGTGGGAGATGAGACTAATGGTCAACTACTGCCTCACCTGCTGGAACAGCTCAAGATGTGCCAGAAATCCCTCACAGGGTAAATTACACATCTGTATATCAGCCAAGCCTTCATATCTAACAAAAAAAGATAGTTCTGGTGCCAGTTTTTAGCCTAATACATCAGGGAATTCTTCTACAGTTCTGTAAAGTGTCACGGTTGACACAACTAGGTTGAGTCGGAAACTGCATTATAAACTTTCTATGATAAACAAGTTTGCTAGAATTTAGGAGTGTATTATTCTTTAGTTGCCTATTTTAGACTCAAGTCCTCTATGTCAGACTGAAGTGGAGTTCTTCATCATGCAGTTTATTTTAAGATTTTTTTCTGCATTGCAGGTATCTGGAGAAGAAGCGCTTGTTGTTTCCACATTTCTTCTTGTATTGGATCCTGCTCTGCTGGACATTTTGGGCCAGGCATCTGACTCACACACCATCCACACCAACATGCTTCAACAACATCAAATCTGTCCGCTTTTTCAAGGTGATCAACAGCACTTTGATCTAAGCCTAATGAAGGTTTCTCATGGTCAAATTTTTTTATTTTTTATTTAAGCCTGGAAAACTTACGGACATGTAGAAGATCTTAAAAAGTTATGGAAATTTCTATTGTGAATATACAATTGCCAAATTATGCTGAGCTGTAAAATATTTAATCTGTGAGAAATTGCTCTTTGCGCCTGTGGTTTAGGTTGGTTTACTTGGAATTCAGGTGATCTGGACATCGGATTCTGAAGAACCTTTGACCAATTCCAGATATGACCACAAGATCATGGCTAAAACAAACCAGTTTTTTTTGTGGAGCTCCTTAATACTTTGACATGACCAAAAAAGGACTCGGAACCGTGGATAGGATGAGTATGAAACATTCATCACCATTCAAATACACCAGAGGGACATCTTTGATGTTTTGGTGAGTGTCAGTATTAGGAATTAAAGAGTGAGGCTTATTGCTGGTAATCCATTTTTTATAATTTTTGGGAGGTTTCAGCGAAAAGACAAAAGTATCACCCTGGAATGAACTTTAGTAGTTTTTGCTCAAACTCTCATTTAAGACTTATGTTTACACACTGTGCCTAATATTAATTTGCTCATTTAAGTTTCGATATGTTTTTTTTTTTTTTTTTTTAAATCAATAATAAACTTAAGCAAACAAACCGCCATTTACGGAGCTCTTCAAGAGCTGAAGGCTATTTATCTAATGTCTGCCACCCCAATTACCGTTGCAGTCTCTCTTGGGTTTAATACGACTTTGTTTCTTAATGCTTTGAACTTTAGCTTTCTCGTATTTTGGATGTCTTACTGTCAACCGGCAAGGTTGGATGTCTTAATATCTTATGACTGAATGCCAAATTTCATAAAGAAATAATTGAGTATGTCACATCCCTCAAACAGTTTGAAGCATTTTTAGAAGCTGCTTTGAGACAACTCCAAAAGATAACCAGCCAGCAGAGACTAATCCCCCTGCAATTTCTGTTCTAGTCCCAGAGTGTCATTTGCACATAAAAAGCCCCACAGACTTTGAATGCTAAAGCAATGACGCTTTTACTTCCACAAGGATTCGAATAAGATGATGATCAACATCAAATATGTGGGCTTCATCGATAAGAATGAGTTTCTGGGCTGTACTGACAGGTTTAATTAAACACAAAAAATTTATTTTGCCACCACCAGCTGGCTGACATATGTAATGTAAAAAAAAAAAAGACAAACAGGAGCTCTTAAAAGATCTGCACTGCTCTTGCACTTTAGTTTAGAGCGGCACGAACACAAGCGGAGTGATACACACACAGTGAAGCATCTGAGTGCTGATGGTGTCAGACCATCAGTGCTCATGGAACGTCTCTCATCCAATCAGATTCGAGGACCAGAACTAACTGTTTTATATATATATATATATATATATATGTATACACACACACACAGTGGCGGCCCATGCATTTTACGTTTTGGCCTTCAGTGCGATTCATGCCACTAAGGAAACACTGTTTCACAATTACTAAGACACCCTATGCAAATCATACATTACATCGCAGCTAAATAATAATACCAATTGACATTTTTAAAACACATCCACCCACGAAAGCCAAAATAAGAAGTCTAATACAAGGAAAAGCTATCTAATATTATTTGCGATCTAAATGTTGCTTGCAATCATTTGTTTCGTAAGGATACACGGTACGGTACTTTTCAAAACTCAATCCGACACAGAATGCTTTGGAAGCGCTCAGATTTGGGCATGCAATTTTTTAACCAGTCATCATGCTTCGCTTGTAAGAATTAAAGAATTGTTTGCTATTCGCTTTTAGATGAACTAGGAGTGGAAAGTGATTGAAAATAAATAGGCAAAAAGGTGAATGTAAAAATATTTATTTATTAGACATGTTAGGCCAGCAGAGAAGGCTTTGCTGGCCCTGAGAATTCAGCACTGTATATATACAGTATATACACTGATCAGCCACAACATTAAAACCACCTATCTAATATTGTGTAGGTCCCCCTCGTGCACCAAATCAGTACCAACCCGTATCTCAGAATAGCATTCTGTGATGCTATTCTTCTCACCACAATTGTACAGAGCTGTTATCTGATTTAACAAAGACTTTGTCATTGAGAACCAGTCTGGCCATTCTGTGTTGACCTCTCTCATCAACAAGTCATTTCTGTCCACAGAACTGCCACTCACTGGATGTTTTTTTGTTTTTGGCACCATTCTGAGTAAATTCTAGAGACTGTTGTGTTTGAAAATCCCAGAAGATCAGCAGTTACAGAAATATTCAAACCAGCCCGTCTGACACCAACTATCATCTATGCGATTATCTATTCAGCCAATCGTGTGGCAGCAGTGCAATGTATAAAATCATGAAGATACAGGTCAGGAACTTCAGTCAATGTTCACATCAACCATCAGAATGTGGAAAAAATTTGATCTCAGTGATTTGGACCATGGCATGATTGTTGGTGCCAGATGGGCTGGTTTGAGTCGCTAGAATTTACTCAGAATGGTGCCAAAAACAAATAACATCCAGTTCAACACGGCAGTTCTGTGGACGGAAATGCCTTTTTGATGAGAGAGGTCAACAGAGAATGGCCAGACTGGTTTGAACTGACAAAGTGTATGGTAACTCAGATAATCACTCTGTACAACTGTGGCGAGAAGAATATAATCTCAGAATGCTATTCTGAGATGCGGGTTGGCACGGTTTTGGTGGCATGGGGGGTACCCTCACAATATTCGGCAGATGGTTTTAATGTTGTGGCTGATCGGTATATATACTGTATATACCGTTTATACTGAATATATATATATATATATATATATATATATATATATATATATATATATATATATTAAGCTGGCCTATGGTGGTCAGCTGGTCTCCAAACTTTCTACTCGTCACTGTTCTCCTAGTGTTAATGGTGTGTTTGGACACTGATAAGGCTGGGAACACACAGCTGGTAGGCAGCTAAATGTGAAAGTGTAGAGTTTCAGTAAAAAAACAAAATTTTCACCCACCCCGATTATATCGCTTCTGAAGACATAGATTATTAAACTGCTGAGTTGTATGGATTACTTGCTGCCTTTATATCCTCTTTGGAACTTCAAAGTTCTGTTTCCATTTACCTTCATTCTATGGACCAACAGAGCTCAAATATTTTTCTGAAAATCTTCGTTTGTGTTCTGCAGAAGAAATAAAGTCATCCACATCTGGGATGGCATGATGGTGAGTAAATAATGAGAACATTTTCATTTTTTGGGTGAACTATCCCTTTAAACCAAGAAAGATCATCAAATCATTTTAAACTTGTTTAAGAGGTTTTTTCTTACTTTTTTTTCCCGTTTCTTTTTTTTTACGGCAGAAATGTATGCTTAAAATAATTTCTACATGATTTAAAAATGTAATTTTTATCTGTTGCTCAGGTGCTACATTACTTTAGCTCAGACTCTTGGAATGAGCATGGGTGGAGCTCCAGCCAAGCCAGCAGTAACAGGAAAGACAGAAACCACTAAGGACATGGTCCGCTGCTTGGGCAAATATGTAGTTATGTTCAGCTTCTCTGACCAGATGGACTTCAGAGGCTTGGGCAGAAAATTCAAAGGTGTGCTTATAGCACATTTAAAAAATAAATGTACCTTTACGCTTGTAAATTAATGGTGTAATTCAACACAAATTTAAAATGATTTCCTCACTCTCTGCACTTCCAAAATGTATTGAGTTTCTCAGTACGCAGAAGTTGACGTTTTAAAGAATGGCCTGGTAGCTTTCTCCATGTAATGAATGTGAAAGGGAACTGGAGCTTTTAAGCTCCAAAATAACAAAAAGCACCATAAAAGTAGTCCATATAACTAGCTACTGTATATTACAAGTCTACTTAAGCCCATTGTGTGAGGAACAGACTTTAATATGTGGAAATTTTGACCTCTGCTGTAGTTTCCAAATATAATATGCCACCATTGATGTCAATGATGTTCACAAGACATGCAATAACCATTGGCTTTTGCCATCAATTGTGTCAAATGGCATTGACACATTTTTGTTGTCCTTATGACCTTTGGAATCCATGTCAGACTACAGCACTAAATGATTATCTGTAAAAGTTATGAATATTTGGTCTGTTTCTCACACAAAGCTTTTCAGAATACTTGGAATTGTAGGGTATGTGTCAAATAGACAAAATTGTTATTATGCTTATATGGTGTCTTTCTAGAGTATTACAGACCCATATCCAATTCAAGTTCATTATATGGAAACAGTAGCCAGGATGTAAATTTATCTTTTGTGCTCCACTGAAGATAGAACAAGAGAAGCTGGAGTAAATTATGAGGTTTGGATGAACTATTCCTTTAAATGAAAGCATATGTAATATAATCATAAATGACAACGCATGTGAACTCTGCAAGCACTAATGTCTAATTCATTAACCAGACACAAGCAATATATGGAAGATATGGTGTGTGAAATTAAACATGAGAAACCTGTCGCTTTGATTTCTGTAATTTCATCAATGTGTTCTTGTTTATCTTTTTTGTGCTGGCTATGATAATATTCTTTCTTCTTTGCATCTGTAGGTCTTGCTCAATCTGGTTCCTGGGGCTGTTTTGATGAGTTTAATCGAAAAGACCTGCAATGTGCTCACCTGCAAGAAAGACTACAGCAAGAACTTCATCTTCTCTGATGGAGATAATGTAGAGATGAACCCTGAGTTTGGCATCTTCCTGACCATGGTGAGATGGTGCATTCACCTGTTCTTAGAAATACCACGCAGCTCACAGTGATTTGAGATTCTCTTTCACACCTGACAATCACAGGTTCTAATAAAGGTGTCAGTAAAATGTTGCTTATTGGTTTGCTCATTCTTCCACTCAAAGATTGTTGCCCTTGTGCTTCACTACCTATAAAGAAACTATTTCATCACCGTTGTGCAAGATTGACAATGAGAATCACTCTCCCATATCGGACACAGTGGACATTTAAGAGAAATATAATCCAAGATGATTCCATGGAATTATTTGTTGGGGAATTCAAATAATTTCAGTTCTACAATATTTATAAAACAAGTAGTTCTGATTCTTCTTCAAATTCTGATTAAATTAACTATGTTTGGAGCCATTGTTAAATAGCCAATATATTTTTTTGCCACCAATAAGGGGGCTTTAGGCATAATGCAGTGCAGAGAACATCCCTTATAAACATGTATGTTTAAATATATATGTGTATTTTTGTTGTGTATTGATTTGTTTACTAGGTAACAGAGGCTAGTCTGATCAATCACCTGCCTTGAAGGTTAAAGATCATCCAGCTGTATGAGACTCAAGGTGCTTTAACATTGGCAGTTTAGTTAGAAACAGAGCACAGTTCGCATGAAAAATCGGAAAGGTGAAAGCTGTCATGCGGACTGGGGAGCGCACCTCGGTACCGGACCCGAGACTACCTGCAGGAGGTGGTCTGAGTTTGGTTGCAATGGAACTGTAGCGAGATTTGCGTGTATGTGAAAGCAACTCGGACTCAGGTGCGCATTCGTTCAGGAAATAAAGTAACCCTGTTTTTCTTTCCTGAAAGTCCAAAAAAAGTAATGACACCACAATGACAAACAAGCACAATCAACACTATTAATAATGTCTGTCTGTCTGTCTATCTTATAAATACTATATATAAATACTATTATATGTTATAAATATAGGGTATAATAGGAGATGACAGTGGCGATAACTTCACCTTGGACAGGAGCGTAAGCGTGCAGTGTAAACAATGATGCAGATTAATTCCTTGCAATCAGCTGTCTCCTCAAAAAACGCTGTTTGCGAGCAGCAGCAAGCCGCCTTCCCCTGGACATTTTATGAGTTTCACCATGAAGCTCAAATATATGCAGTTGATGTTCACTCTGCTGTGCATAATGGCACCAAAATAACAAAAAAACTAAAAGTATGATGAGTCGTTGTGTTCTCCATGCATGTTTGTGATGACCTAAGATGAACGCAAATGGACTGGGGTTCAATAGAATCAAGTGAGTGTGAAACCAGACAAATGCTGCGGTGGGCACCGGGAATATTCGCACTCAGAATCGGACAGCAGCAAACATGCCCAGTGTGAAAGCCTCCTCAGAGAGTTTGTCATGGTATGATGTCACTAGGACCCATCGGAGCAGTAAAAACAACCTGCATCCATACCTTAATGAAGGCCTTGGCTGGTAAGAAATAGACATCACACACAAAAACTGTGCCATTATGGTACAGTGGACAAGGGCTTCATACCAAAGCAAGGCTCCAGCACAGAATAATGTAAAGTGTTTTTAGGTACATAACTTCTTGTTGGGCTTATGGAAGGAGTTTGAATTATTCAGTGGATTAATTATTTGCCAGATATGATGTGTTAGAGCTGAGATTCCAACCTAGTATCATAGTTTTCTACATTTTGCTGCCATAGTTTCCTGGTAAGATTAACATAAGAGGCACTACAACAACTGTGCATTTTATTAACTTTCACACAAATCATGAATACAATGGCTGATTATGACTTCATAAACACTTATTTTTTCCACACTATTTCTCACACAATACTATGTTTTGATATCAAAATCCTTTTACTGTAATGATACATTTTAACACTTGTATACAAACCCACATACATTTACACTCGTATAACGTGATTACTTGCACAGTAACTCTCCTCATAAAGTGGACTCTGAAGTCAGCGGTTCAAGACCAACCAAGTACGCAAGCTGGTACGTGAGATGAAAGTGTCATAGAAGTGACAGAAAATTTGCTTTTTATTTCTCATTTTACTTTTGGACACTATCGGTTAAGTTTAGGTGTTGGTTAAAGGCAGGATGTCTGTTTTTTTTTCAGCTCTCATTTTTAGATCACTATTAGTTAGGTTTAGGTTACATTTTTAGATTAGGTAGGTACGTTTTACTCATTGTAATATTCACCTTACAAATCTCGTCTGATTATGAAACCATTTCACCCGCTTTTTGTGCCCCTCGCTGGACATTTCACTGGAAAACTGCAGCCAAACATGTAAAGAAGCACATTATTTTGCTTTGCAAACATGTTACCATGTTCATGGCATTTCTATTAGATCAGGCTGTGAGATTCTCATTGATTTAATGTAAGTATGTATCTGATAATGTGTGTTTAGACTGTGGCCAGCCTTAGAGAGATGCGAATGAACACCAAAGCCATTACGCCACTCCAAATATCGATGTGAAAACTAATGACTGGACTGATGGCATCTTTTCCAAGCTTTGGAGGAAAATGCTTAAAGCCAAGAAAGGAAGATCAGAATCAGAATAAAATGTCCATGACAGGTAAAAGGAAAAGATAAAATGAAATATGTTTACAGCTCTGAAAATTGCATTGAAAAGCCCCTCCTGAAACTCACACCATTGATTAAGCCAATGTTGCTGT
This sequence comes from Xyrauchen texanus, assembly GCF_025860055.1. Classification (NCBI taxonomy): domain Eukaryota; kingdom Metazoa; phylum Chordata; class Actinopteri; order Cypriniformes; family Catostomidae; genus Xyrauchen; species Xyrauchen texanus. Next base: position 14,044,227 of record NC_068292.1, on the reverse strand, counting down.
ATCTGGCTGATTGGGATGCAAATTGTAATGATCTGGGAAATCAGGAGAAGGCAGACGGGAGGTTCGGATCCACACACGGCTTTTATTAACAAGCATAAACAAAAACAAACTCAGGAACAAACGAAAAGTCCACGATGGGAAAAATAAACTAAATGAGGAAAACATAAAGGGGCTAAACAGGTTGGGGAAACATCCATAAAAGTCAGGGAAACCTTGAACGAAGACAGAGAATACGAAGAGCATGAAACGAAACGTCAACATTCAACAACGATCGACCATGACTGAACAAAGAACCAGGTTTAAATACAGGAAGGAACAAACAAGGGAATGAGGGACACCTGGAGTAAACAATCAGGGAAGGAGAAGCAATCAGGGGAACATCAATAATAAAAAGAAACTACAGAGGACTACAACAACCAAACAGGAAACAGGAACTAAACTAAACTTCAAAATAACAGCACAAAACAAAAGACAACAGTGAACATGACAGAATAAAATAAACTACAAAAAGGACTACAAAAACCAAAACAGGAAACAGGAACTAAACTAAACCTCAACATAAAAGCACAAAACAAAAGACAACAGTGAACATGACAGAATCCCCCCTCAAAGGATCGGATTCCAGACGATCCTAAACAAAAAACAAAAGACAAAAAACCCCCACAAAAACAAAGTGAGGGCACTAGGGGCAGACAGACAGACAGACAAGGGGGCACAGAGGGCAGGAAGGCAGTCCTAGGGGGCACAGAGGGCCGGCGGGAAGTCCAAGGGGCAGGGACAGGTTCAGGAGACCTGGGAGGTGGCCATAGGACAGGGACAGGTTTAGGAGGTCTGGGAGGAGGAGTGGCCGCTGGGGGAGCTGGCAGAGCCAAGGAGGACTTCTGAGGCAGAGCCGAGTGCGGCTCTGGAGGTGGAGCCGAGGGAGGCCCGGGAGGCGGAGCCGAGGGAGACGATGGTTTAGAAGGCTCAGAAGGCAGAGCTGAGGGAGGCTCAGGAGGTGGAACTGAAGGAGGTTCTGGAGGCTCAGGAGGCGAAGCTGAGGGAGGCTCTGGAGGCTCAGGAGGCGGAGCTGAGGGAGGCTCTGGAGGCGAAGCCAAGGGAGGTGGAACCATGGAAAGCCCTGGGGGCTCAGGAGGCGGAGCCGTGGGAGGCTCAGGAGACGGAGCCGAGGGAGATGGCGCCGTAGGCGGCTCTAGAGGCGGAGGCCTGGAAGGCTCTGAAGGCTCGGGAGGCGGAGCCGTAGGAGGCTTGGGAGTCTCTGGAAGAAGAGCCGTAGGAGGCTCGGGAGGCGGAGCCGTGAGAGGCTCGGGAGGCGGAGCCGTAGGAGGCTCGGGAGTCTCTGGGAGAAGAGCCGTAGGAGGCTCGGGAGGCTCTGGGAGAAGAGCCGTAGGAGGCTCGGGGGGGCGGAGCCCCGGAGGGCCCGAGAGACTTGAGAGGCTGAGCCCCGGAAGGCTCGAGACTCTTGAGAGGTGGAGCCCTGAGTGGCTCGAGATTGGCTCAAGGGGCAGAGCCCTGAGTGGCTTGAGAGGCGGAGCCCTGGGGGGCTCGAGAGACTTGAGAGGCGGAGCCCTGGGAGGCTCGGGGGGGCGGAGCCCTGGAGGGCTCGAGAAACTTGAGAGGCGGAGCCCTGAGTGGCTTGAGAGGCAGAGCCCTGGGAGGCTCGGGTAGGCGGAGCCCTGGGAGGCTCGAGAGACTTGAGAGGCGGAGCCCTGGGAGGCCCGAGAGACTTGAGAGGCGGAGCCCTGGGAGGCTCGGGAGGAGGAGCCCTGGAAGACTTGAGAGACTTGAGAGGCGGGCCCTGGGAGGCCCAAGAGGAGCCCTGGAAGGCTCGGGGGGAGCTGGCTCTTGGACGGTCGTGGCCACTGGCGTGGGCTCAGGGACGGTCGAGGCTACAGGCGCTGGCTCAGGGACGGTTGAGGCTACAGGCGCTGGCTCTCTGACATTTGAGGCTTCTGGCTCTGCCTCACCGACGTATGAGGCTTCTGGCTCTGCCTCACCGACGTATGAGGCTTCTGGCTCTGGCTCACTGACGTATGAGGCTTCTGGCTCTGGCTCACTGACGTATGAGGCTTCTGGCTCTGGCTCACTGACGTATGAGGCTTCTGGCTCTGGCTCACCGACGTATGAGGCTTCAGGCTCGCTGACCGTGGCTGGTGTGGGCTCAGGCTCGCTGACCGTGGCTGGCGTGGGCTCAGGCTCGCTGACCGGGGCAGGTGTGGGCACTGGCTTGCAGACCGGTGCAGGCGTGGGCTGGGAGGCAGAAGCCTGTCTTCTCTTCCTCCTCTGAGCGGACGAAGTTGACCTTGCTGGCTCAAGGACAGCGACAGGCGTGGAGGTGTGCTAGCTGACAGGTGGAGCTGGTGCGACAGGAAGCGCCATGGGCGACTGGAGAGTCACCACTGAGGGAGGAGATGTAGGGTCCTCCTCAGCGACGCCACGGTGAACGGTGAACCACAGACCAGCAAAGTCGCCTCCAGAAAGTCGTGAAGACTCCAGCCGCGCATCGTCTGCGGCAACCGCTCCTTCAGCGAACTCCGCAAGTTGTCCCTGAAAAAAACCACCAGAGAGGAGTCCAGGAAATCCGATATACTCGCCAGTGTAAGGAAGTCACGGATGTGGTCCTCTATAGGGCGGTCCTCTTGCTTTAAGCAGAGCAGGTTGTAGTTTGCACGTAGAACCGCTGGATCTATAGTTGGTCGATCATTCTGTAATGATCTGGGAAATCAGGAGAAGGCAGACGGGAGGTTCGGATCCACACGTGGCTTTTATTAACAAGCATAAACAAAAACAAACTCAGGAACAAACGAAAAGTCCACGATGGGAAAAATAAACTAAATGAGGAAAACATAAAGGGGCTAAACAGGTTGGGGAAACATCCATAAAAGTCAGGGAAACCTCGAACGAAGACAGAGAATACGCAGAGCATGAAACGAAACGAAACGTCAACATTCAACAACGATCGACAATGACTGAACAAAGAACCAGGTTTAAATACAGGAAGGAACAAACAAGGGAATGAGGAACACCTGGAGGAAACAATCAGGGAAGGAGAACCAATCAGGGGAACACCAATAATAAAAAGAAACTACAGAGGACTACAACAACCAAACAGGAAACAGGAACTAAACTAAACTTCAAAATAACAGCACAAAAACAAAAGACAACAGTGAACATGACAGAATAAAATAAACTACAAAAGGACTACAAAAACCAAAACAGGAACTAAACTAAACCTCAACATAAAATCACAAAACAAAAGACAACAGTGAACATGACACAAATACAGCAATGTCTTAATAGTGCCACAGAGCTACATTGTTTACAATTTTCAGGGGAATCAACTTACAAATTACACAGTAAGCTGGGATAGGATAATATATTTTAACATAAAAAATGCACACATATCCTTTAAAGAAAAAAGTAAAAAACATTAAAACTATTAAGCAGACATGGTATATCTGGTCTGAAAAAAAAAAAAAAAAAGCGAATGCTTTAAAATATTTCAGCAGAGTCTCTGAGGACATTTTTTTCTGGACAGTTGTCTAAAAAAGCTAATGGTTTCTAAAGTGATTGAAAAACCTCTCAAACAGGAAATGGGGCTATATTCCATCCTCTACATAAAAGGCTTTGAGATCTATAACACATCAAAAAGAATGATTCATTTGGATGGGAAAAACATGCAGAGACCTGTTGACTGGGCTTTTAAAATCAATGTGCTAATGTTCAACAGGGATTTAGAAACTGATGGGCAATCACCCATAAGATGCCTAATGTCAAACATTGATCATAATGATTGATGGAAAATGTAATATTACGCTTTTGAGTATCTACATCTGGTTCATTTCACATTTAAAAATTTTATTTGGATGGGCCTGTTGATGATATTTGGATGTAGAATCTTAACTCAGTCCTGGTCGATAACTGCACATTGACATTAGCCAACAGTGTCTGGATCTCCATGTCCCCCATCTGAAAGATTGAGTTTGAGCCACACAACATCGATAATGCCTCGCCAGCCACAGTGTCCCTGTGACAAGTCACAAACTCTCTTTGAAGGGGAAGCGGGAGCCAGGCAAACAATCCAATTTATATCTTTATTTCTAATACTTTTCACTATAAGCACACTCTGTTGGCTTTTGAGCATAATACAGAGAATGCACACACCAACTCAGCTGTGTGCGTCTTTCAACCATCCGGCCTTCTTACAAAGGCAAGCCACGACTGCAACGTTGCCATGGTCATGTTCTAGCAGTGAGAACACGAAGCATCCACGAATGATGTCTCCGCGTGGGCAGTGGCCAAGCATGAAAGACAGCGATCATGGCCATCATAAGGTAAGCGACGAGAGCAACCAGGAATAACACACAGACGGAAAGGCTTTAAAAAGATGTTTCTGTGTGTGTCTCTCTTTTAGAATATACTGTTTTAGGAATTATAATCTTTTAGAATATACTCTTTTAGTTTGTTCTGCCGAAGCATCTAGGGGCAATCTCTGCAGTGCACCAGTGCAGAGAGGGTGAGAAGCTGCTGTAATGCGCCATCAGAATCCAGCAGAGGTGAATGGAAGCCGTGGGAATTCAGCTCGCTTATTTCTAAATGATATAGCGACCACTCAGCTCCAAAGAGAAAATCTGATTGAGCGGTTCGCATGTCAGATCCTTTATACCTGTATGTGGCTTACAAATACCACTTGCCAATTCCCATTCGCCTTTTATCAAAGATCAGAAAGTGTCTCGGGCTCCCAAGAGTGACCCCTAGTGTCACTGAATTGACACAATGTCGAGTGAGTCATTTAGTAGATGCTTTTAACCTAAGAATCTTACAAATGTGGCACATCACAAGCTATTTGTCATACAACCACCAACAATATCTGCAGTATATCAGGAATCATCAGGCATAAACAGCACTCCAACTGATGAAACCAGCACTTTTGCTAGATATCCTCATTACACACTAGCACCTTTTCCCTCCACTGAGGGGAAAGGTGCACATGCGCTTTTACTCTCAGGTGAGCCCACAAACTCACACTCCCTGGAGTTAATCCAGAATTCCCAAGGCAATTCTCTCTGTCTTTATTACAGATTTCCAAGTGTTCCAGTGTTCAATGTGTAAAAAGTATAGAAAGAGAAAAGGATGGAGTCAGTGAAGAAGTGCAAATGATTATTAACCAATCGTGTCACAGTTAGTGAGCTGAAAGCTGTGTCATAAGTGTTTAATATATGCCTTTATTGCTGGACTTTCTGCTGGATTCAGTGCTTTAATCACATCATCATGTTTATTTCTGACTTGAAACAGACTTCAAATGATGATTGCATGCATTCATTGGGACAAAACCTTGGCTAGGTAAGCAAAAGTTTAATAAAACAACACTGTTTGTTCATTGTGGGTATTCAAAAACTGAGCTGGCATCTTTCCAAGTGTAATTGAGCATACATAAGATGACATTATTGCTTGTATAATAAAAACAATGAGAGACAAAACACACTGGCTGTGCATCTTACAAACACGCTCCAAAGATGTAGCAGTCTTGTGTGTTAAGCGGGGATGAGAAGATTTATTCTGCACCAGTGGAAATTAACGGTTGGCTATAGTTCTATCAGGAAGACTCGTAATAAGCATTACATCATTCATTTTATTTAGGCATCTCATCCAATCATAATCCAGACTAGAAGCTCCACACAGCTGTTCCTCATTGCTTGTTTATGCCTTTGATGTTATTATAAATTATAAACAATGTAGAAATAACATTATAATAATATAAATTAATATTGGATCACCCATCAATGTTCTTGAAATTTGGAAAATGACAAATTTCTAGTGTTAAATTCTTGGTTCTTCCCAAGTTTTCTTTCTCAGTCACTGTTGCCTTTGGCTTGCTTACTATTAACAAAGCCTCTATTTCTTTGAAGTCACGCTGAAACAAAATGTATTGTAAAAGTAAAATGTATTGTAAAAGTGCTATCCAATATATATATATATATATATATAGATGTGTGAGATATGTGGGTGAGAAACAGATCAATATCTAAGACTTTTTCACAAAGAATGAGAATTACAAAAAAAAAAAAAACAATGTGGAAGTGAAAGTGGAAATTTATAGTTAAAATGGGACTCAAATTGTGATCTGTTTCTCACCCACATATCATATGACTTTTGAAGATATGGATTTAACTGCAGGTGTGATATGGATATCCTTTATGCTACTTTTATGTGCTTTTAGAAGCTTAACTCACTTGCATTGTATGGACCTACAGAGCTGACATATACTTCTAAAAATATACATTCTTTTATGTTCTCGAGAAGAAAGAAAGTCGTACACATCTGGGATGGCAGAGAATTTTCGGAAAGGGAATGCTGTCTCCAAACAGAGGCTCGCCCACTGGGCAGTCGACGCCATCGCATTGGCCCAGGCCATGCCTGCCCCCTCGCAGGTTCGAGCACACTCTACAAGAAGCGTGGCATACTCGTGGGCACTGGCCAACGTCACCTAATTAGCAGATATCTGCAGAGCAGTGGGCAGGCAACACCCAATACCTTTGCGAAATTCTACAATCTCCAGGTTGAGTCTGTTTCGTCCCGTGTTTTGTCAGGTCCGAGCATGTAGAACTCGGTAAAACGGGACAACAGACTGGGTATACCACTTGCGCTAGCGCCTTTCCCCTCCACTGAGGCGAACACGTGCACTTTTACTCCCAGGTGAGCCCACAAACTCACGCTCCCTGGATGTTCTTCCTCCCCAGCCCTTTGGCTCGTGACTTCAGCGGAGGCATTTCTGAACAGACCCACTATGGGTACTAATTACTCTGTACTGGAATAGGTGCTCCATAGGTGCTGGTTATCACGGTAATCCCCTGTGATGTATTTTCCGTGATATGGTCCTCATTGACCATTCAAAGCTACATATTCACTACTACTGTGGAAGACACTTGAATGCATAAGCAAATTATGATAAAATGTGAGAAAAGCATAAATCAATCAAGAAGTGTGAATATAATAAATTCTTGACCATTTAACCTATTACATGTCTCTATGACATTCGACCATGTTCCTCCCCTTATCTGAAAGCCATTAATATAATTAGGGGGAATTGTCCCTTGTAAAAGTCACACATTATCCCTCATTTTGTCAATTCTAAAGAATTTAGTTTGTGAGATACACAGATTTGTGTTGGGAAACATTAGAGAAGCCATCAAATTGAAGTCTCAAAAGAGCAAGTACAATTTGGTTTTCCATCATATACCCCTTTTAAAATATAATTATTTCTGTCAAAAAAATATTTTAATTAATTAGAACTCTCAATGTTTATGTGGTACTTTCATGTGCTTTCAAAAGATTTTGTCTTGATTAACCCAGATTTGTTTTAGCATCTAGCTCTGTTTTCTGTTAATTGCTATAAAACCTTGAAGAAGATAGGTATCCACATATATTAATTAATACTATGTAATCTTCTTTTAATTATGAATTCATATCTGATCTAGTTCTCATGATAATATTTACAGCCAATAAATGTATTCACTAAAAGCATATTGAGGATTAGTAACAGTTCTCTCACCTCTATGCAAAAGTTAGTACTTACATTATTATAGACATGGATGATTGTCAAATAAATCATTTCAATCAAAAAAGTACAACCCCAATCCCAAAAGTGTCGGACAGAATTAAAATTGGCAATAAAAACAAAATGTTGGCTCCATCGCACAAAGCAGATGAACTTGGCCCAGATGTGGCCTTAAGCTGCCACTGATGACCTCATGTCAGCAACGGCATGCATCCTGTCAACCAAAGTTGGGCCATGGCAAACAGAATGAAGGCTGATGGTTTGTGGGAGGTGTGTGGCCCAGATCAGGCTTGTGATCATGGGGCCCAGGTCAGGCCTGTGAATCAGGGGCCACATTTGAAAAGTTACATTGATAATATATACACATATATATATATATATATATATATATATATATATATATATATATATATATATATATATATATATATACATATATTAATATTATTATAAAAAATATTTTAATGGATCCCAAGATTTTTTCTTCTTCTTAGAAATAGCAATTTTAATAAATGTTAGAATAAAGACATTGTTGATTGTTACAAGTCTTTCGCAAGCCACCAACTGCATGACCCATGTTTGTATATAAGAATTTTTTTCATCACATTTGTTAAATATTGAAAATATTTGATACTTATTAAAAATAGGTTAAGGTTGGTCAAGATTGCATTCAAAGAACAAATTTAAATCCAGCAGAAATATCTGACTACAAAGTTATCATAAATTATGCTTCTTTAACTCAGATAACATAAACAATTTAAATAAAAAGAAATTTGAATTTCAAACCCCACGACCACCACCATTGTGCCCTTGAGCAAGGCACTTAACTCCAGGTTGTTCCGGGGGGATTGTCCCTGTAATAATTGCACTGTAAGTCGCTTTGGATAAAAGAGTCTGCCAAATGCATAAATGTATATACCCAATAGAGCATCTTTGGGATGTGGTGGAACGGGAGCTTCGTGCCCTGGATGTGCATCCCACAAATCTCCATCAACTGCAAGATGCTATCCTATCAATATGGGCCAACATTTCTAAAGAATGCTTTCAGCACCTTGTTGAATCAATGCCACGTAGAATTAAGGCAGTTCTGAAGGCGAAAGGGGATCAAACACAGTATTAGTATGGTGTTCCTAATAATCCTTTTGTAACGGTGGCGGCCTGATAATAAATTCAAACAATCAATCAACGATTGTTGAAATAAAAGTTAATCAGTTTGGGTGCCAGACAGGTGTAACCTTGTCAATAATTTCAGACCAATAACCCAGATAGCTTAGATGCCACCAGTTACATACACAAAATACAGAAAATAAATCACAAAGGACAGTGCCAACTCAGTTTAGAAATGCCTGTATTTCACACCATTTCCAAGCACAGATATAACCACCACTTTGAACTGTCAGTCAATTTTTTTCCACATAGACCACAGATTCCACAGTTGTTCATCCAGGCACAGAGACAGATTTTGTGAACAAAATCAATATCAAAAATGTCAATTTTGTTTGGTATCAAAAATAAAAAATAAAAAACTCAGAACAAAATTAGCCAAAAAAATAAAATAAAAATATTACTCACAGTTTAGTTTGTGGGGAACCGGAATACCCGGATGTATAAAGTGCAGAGGTGAATTTGTGTGTGTGTGTTTGGTTAACCAGCCGCAATTCCAGCCACGCCGTAGCCTTTAGCAATGGTGAAACTCTGTTGGATGGTAGAGGGAACAAACCAGGATCCAGACGGCCCTTATCACAGCTCGCTTGGGGTTCTTTTACACGCTCGCGCTGAAGACATCGTTATGGAGAGCGTTTTTTCTCACCAGCAACCGCTCCAGCAGAGATACAGCGTTTTACCCGCTGTCGATTTCGTCACCGCCTCCCCAGGTAAGTGCAAACAACACCTTACTTTTTCTTTAGTATTTCCCTTCGCCTAACCACCAACAGCTCGTTCGGTTAATGCGTTTACTTCCAGTTTGGCGTTTTGACGGTTATTGAGGCTTTTCGGTTCTCACCTCGATGAATCGCACTCTTCACAACAACTTCGCGTCTTTTTCCCACACACTTTTTTTTTGTTTGTTTTGTTTTTCTTCTTTTATGTGACAACCTCATTTCCTTTTCCCCCACTTAGCAACGGAAATGGGCGGAGACAACCTTGATTTAATTATTTAATTTGTTTTTGTAATGTTTCAGCTCCGCCACACTCCTCCCCTGGGAAATAACCAACTCCATGTTGGTTAAAGGGTAGCATTGTTAGAAACCAAGAAACTCTTCATTTTCGTCAGTGGATTCCTGGAAAATTTCCAAAAGTTTTGATTTTCCCAGATGGTTTAACTCATCAGCGGTAGGGAAACATGGCTTCAAGTTACATACATGAACGGTACGCACATCCTCACCAGTGTCTTCTAGTGCCACACGATAATTCAGTGGTCCCAGCTGTTTTAATATTCTGTAGGGCCCTTTCCATTTGTTGGCAAGTTTTGCACAAAAATGGTGAAGTGCACTTGATTGCGGAAATTTCTCACCCATACACGGTCTTTTTCTTTGTAGAAGACATCTCTTCGGGTTTTGTTGTAGCTACGGAGCTGTCTTACTGATGCTTTTTGGCGTGTTCTTTGGCTCTAGCTTGCAACTCGGACAGATGTTCTATGACATCGTAAGATGGAGCAGTCGGAGCAAGGTTTTGCCCATGCAGCAGCTTGTCCATTGGACCCTGTAATTTTCTCCCTAGGTGAAGCTCGGCTGGAGATATACCGGTGGTTTCTTGTACCGCTGAATTAATGGCAAACCGTAGCTCAGGTAAGTGTTGGTCCCATTTTTTATGATTGTCATCCACATATGCTGAAATCATCTGTTTTAATGTTCTATTTACTCGTTCAGTTAGGTTTGTCTGAGGGTGGTATGCTGTAGTCATCTTCTGGGTGACTTTCCATTTCGCACAGATGTCTTGAAAGACGGCGGAGGTGAAACATTACAAAAACAAATTAAATAATTAAATCAAGGTTGTCTCCGCCCATTTCCGTTGCTAAGTGGGGGAAAAGGAAATGAGGTTGTCACATAAAAGAAAAAAAAAACAAAACAAACAAAAAAAAAAAAGTGTGTGGGAAAAAGACCCGAAGTTGTTGTGAAGAGTGCGATTCATCGAGGTGAGAACCGAAAAGCCTCAATAACCGTCAAAACGCCAAACTGGAAGTAAACGCATTAACCGAACGAGCTGTTGGTGGTTAGACGAAGGGAAATACTAAAGAAAAAGTAAGGTGTTGTTTGCACTTACCTGGGGAGGCGGTGACGAAATCGACAGCGGGTAAAACGCTGTATCTCTGCTGGAGCGGTTGCTGGTGAGAAAAAAGCGCTCTCCATAACGATGTCTTCAGCGCGAGCGTGTAAAAGAACCCCAGCGAGCTGTGATAAGGGCCGTCTGGATCCTGGTTTGTTCCCTCTACCATCCAACAGAGTTTCACCATTGCTAAAGGCTACGGCGTGGCTGGAATTGCGGCTGGTTAACCAAACACACACACACAAATTCACCTCTGCACTTTATACATCCGGGTATTCCGGTTCCCCACAAACTAAACTGTGAGTAATATTTTTATTTTATTTTTTTGGCTAATTTTGTTCTGGAGTTTTTTATTTTTATTTTTGATACCAAACAAAATTGACATTTTTGATATTGATTTTGTTCACAAAATCTGTCTCTGTGCCTGGATGAACAACTGTGGAATCTGTGGTCTATGTGGAAAAAAATTGACTGACAGTTCAAAGTGGTGGTAACTGGCTGAAAATGGTGTGAAATACAGGCATTTCTAAACTGAGTTGGCACTGTCCTTTGTGATTTATTTTCTGTATTTTGTGTATGTAACTGGTGGCATCTAAGCTATCTGGGTTATTGGTCTGAAATTATTGACAAGGTTACACCTGTCTGGCACCCAAACTGATTAACTTTTATTTCAACAATCGTTGATTGATTGTTTGAATTTATTATCAGGCCGCCACCGTTACACTTTAGGTGAGTGTAAGTCAAACATAGAAGAATGCATGTTATCTTGATTTTTTTCTCTGTGAGAAAATATATAATATCCAACCTAAATTTAATAAAGTGCTTCATTAGACCGAAGAACCTCCTTTTCCCTGGGGAAGATGAAGTTGAAAATTACTTCTCAAAAGCTAATCAAGTAAAATGTTAGTTTCCGAAGCTGTTTTATGTTAAATTTTTTGTAAAAAATATAGAAATACATGGATATTATATTTGCTTAACTCTCTCTCTCTCTGAATACAGATCCCAAGAACTGCCTAGTGCACCAAACATATTTTTCTCATTTATTCCTCACTCCCAGGGGTATTTGTTCACTCTTGAAGTCTGTCTTGACAAAAATGAAGCCAAAGAAAATGTAAGTTTCGGATGCGTTTGAACTTTTTTCCCTATAAGCAGTTTATGAAATGTCTATTATATTTGTCTTTCACTCTTATATTTGTCTTTCTGTACAGACCATAAAACCTGTACAGAGCAACGAAGATCTTATATGCGTTGAAGACTGAAGTTAATGTACAGAGATGGCTTCAGTTTGTCCCTGAAAGTGATTGAGTTTTTTACACTTTGTGCAAATAGCCTCTGCCAAAGAAATACCTTCATGCATACCTCAATTGATCTTTGTCTAAAATTGCTAGTCCCAAAGTGCCAAAATTAATAAATAAATCAATTTTCAGTGAACTTTTCCAATTGGTAAATGACCTAAAGAGTCCTTAGAGATGTTTAGTAAGATTTATTCCACTTAACAAGAGCATGCCGGAAAAACACACTCGCTGTGTCTGTACAAGTCGCCCATTTGTGAAAAGTGTCCGCTTTGTGCCAGAGAAGCTGACAAGGCCCTCACCTAAATGAAGTGAGGCACCTTGCATACATATTAATAATAAATTATAATTAACATTTATAGCATCTTTAACAAACCCATATGAACCCATGGGAAGCTGTATGCAAACTGTACTGCCCCAGAACAGTTTTCAGACCAAATACTCTACCTGTCTGTCAGAGCTTGGGCTAACAACACTGTTTCATTATGTAGTTTAAAGGAAGTTTTCTTGTATGATGCTCTCTTAAGAGTTTGGATAATGGAAACTGAGCTATTGTGTTTTTACAGGTCAATTGATTCACTTGAATACCAGAGTGGAAGAGTACATCTACCTATCTGACTCAACAGCTGAGTACAGCTCCAAACTGGTGAACAACGTACAACCCCAATTCCGAAAAAGTTGGGACAGTATGAAAAATGCTACTAAAAACAAAAAGGAATTATTTGTAAATTATATTTAACTATATTGAAAGCACTACAACTACAAATTGTATTATGTTTTTCCTTGTACAGTAATTGCAAATCAGATGATTGTAACACGCTCCAATAAGTTGAGTCAGGGGCAATTTAAGACTAGTAACATTTTCATGAGTTAAAATAACAAGGTAATGTGAAACAGGATATGTTAAACAGGTAAGGCTATCGTGCCATGTATATAGGGAGCCTCCAAAAACTGCCTAGTCCTTCAAGACCAAGGATCATTCGAGACTTGTCAATTTGCCAACAGATGCTTCAGCAAATAATCCAGCACTTTGAGAACAATGCTCCCCAAAGTCAAATTGGAAGGATTTTGGGAATTTCATCCTCTGAAGTGCACAATATAGTTAAAAGATTCAAGAAATCCGGTCAAATGTCTGTGTGTAAAGGGCAAGACGAAAACCATTCTCTGATCCCTCAGACGTCGCTGTCTTAAAAAACATAATTATCATCATTAACGTGGGTTTGGGATTACTTTAGTAAACCTTTGTTAGTTAACACCATTTGACACTGCATACACAGATGCAAGTTAAGACTTTACTATGCAAAGCAGAAGCCCTACATCAACACTAGTTAGAAGCACTGCCAACTTCTCTTGACTCTGTCTCATCTTAGATGGAATGTAGAACAGTGGAACAGTGTTTTTTGGTCTGATGAGTCCACATTTCAAATAGTTTTTGAAAAACACATCATGTTCTCCAGACCAAAGGTTAAAAGGACCAACCCAGCTGTTATTAGCATCAGGTCCAAAGGCCAGTGTTTGTATGGGCCAGGGGTGTTTCAGTGCCCATGGCATGTGTAACTCGCACATATGTGAGAATACCATGAATGCAGACAGATATGTACAAATTTTGGAGCAGCGTATACTGCCATCCAGCACCGTCTTATACAGGGACGTCCTGGAATTTTCAGCAGGACAACTTCAATCCACATACTGGCCGAATAAGCAGAGAGAGATTGTTGCTGCGCAGTCAAGCTCTGTAATGTCAAAACACATCACTAAATAAATAGACTATGTTACTTGTACGCTAGATTCCAAGTCTTCTGAAGCCAAATGATAGCTGTTCTAAGGATTAGAACAAAATTGAAGTTGTTATTCACTTACAATCTGCTGTTGCTCTCACATACAACATGGCGCCATGAGACATGCTGCGTTAGGTTTGACATCATGTTGTTTGGTTGAGAGAACCAATAGTGATTGCCATTAATGATGTCAAAAATAATTGAAGCACCACTTTTGTTGTTCATATGACTTTTGTACTACATTTTTATCTTTAAACATTTTTATTTATTTTTAATAACAACTGACATTTTCAACTTTACATGGTTTCAGCAGATATCGAAAATAGAGCATTGTTCGTTTGGACTACTTTTTGCTTATGGTGCTTTTTTTTTTTTTTTTTTTTGTCATTTTGAGACTTAACAGCCCAAGTTCATTTTCATAACATGTAAAAGAGTGGCTAGTACATGCTTTATTTTAATTTTTCTTGTGCTACAACATGAGGGTGAGAAAAAGATAACAGAATTGAACTTTTTTGAGAATTATTCCTTTAATGATTTATTTAGAAACCTTTGCTCTCTGTGTCTTTGTGAATTAGACACTATTCTTTACTCAAAAGATGTTTGCTCTTAGTAAAGCACTCACTATATAGAGAAGTCTGTTGTAGTGTCGCTTCTTAACATTTACACCATGCAGTGCTGACTTATTGATATCACTGAGTGAGGCTTGTTTAAAATACAGCTACTTTGTATGTCATCAAAACTTTTACTGTGCTGCCAGCACTATGATTAGCTGTGCACAAGCACAGATGCTCGCAATCTCTGGAGTCTACATGTGTTTTCTTCATGTGTTTCAGGCTGTGCTTTTGATAGGAGAGCAGGGCACTGCATAAACCATCATCATCAAAGGCTACTTGTCAAAATATGACCCAGAGTCCCACACTCCCAAGAGCCTCATTTTCTCCTCTGCTACAACACCTCTAATGTTTCAGGTATCTAAATACTGCATTTCCCTCATTCCAATTTTTCTTTTTCCCTTTTTAGATGAAACCTGGCAAATACTGTTATAGTATTTTAGTGTTATATTTTAGAAAAATCTTTATGCCTTTTAGAAAGAGACCGAACAATGAATGATATGAGAGATATGAAACTAGCAATTCAGAAAATCTGTTGCCTGGGACAAGGCACATATTACACAAAAATACTTGACTGCAGAAGGCTGCAATTTACCAATCAGAATCAAGTATTCTAGAGAACCTTGCAACGAAGACTGTTATCTTGTTATCATGTATTATAATGGATCACAGTATTAAAACAACAATGTATAGTCAAGTATTGCAATGCAAGATAACTACAGTTACAATTGTGGAATTTATGACTTATATATGGAAAGTTATAACAGGTTACAAAGTCTATAACCTTAGCAATGTATTTAACACCTTTATAATGTAGTATACTATATATATATATATATATATATATATATATATATATGTAGGTTTAATGGAAAGTGTTACAAATTTGATAGCAAATATTCCACAAATAGACCAATAGAAACGATTATCAAACCTTAGTCTCCGGTGTAAAGTGATATTTAATCGGGATATTGTTTCCATTACACTTGCTGCTTCTTTATTGACTGTTGCATTATAGATCCAAATCTCATTTGTGCATTATCATTCATGTGTAGCTTTTGGATGTGTTTGTTAGCAATCAGCATGTCCGTGATTGTTTCTGTGTCGGTGACTATACAGTGCTCTGTGGAGTGTTATGTCAAGAAGTGAATGGGCACCACTTACTACCCTCCAGCAGGGTAGAAAAGGTCCATTTTTGTTGATGACATTAACATGCCTGTGATTAATGTGTGGGGCGATCAGGTAAGAAATCACCTGGATTGATGCTTCATAAATAGTTGGTTTCCTTAAACTGCACATGTCCCATTGTCCTCAAAGAGTTAAAGGAAATTTTGAGACGCAAGACCCAATGTGGACTGTATTTTCTCTCTTTTTGTTTCTTTTCAAATCTTTAATCTCTGAACAAAAAGTTCACATAATCCATTTCATCTCCTCAAAGGTCACCAGTGTGATAGTGAGCAACTGATGGAGCAGAATTACTTCTATAACTTAGAGAAACCAGGAGCTTTCACCAACATTGTGGATATCCTGTTACTGGCGGCCATGATCCACACTGAAGGAGGCTGGAATTACATCCCGCAAAGACTGAAGAGAAAGTTCACCATTTTCAACTGCACTCTTCCCTCCAATTCCTCTATAGACAAGATCTTTGGTCAGTATTGCAGACTTTCATTTGCAACAGTTGAAATCCATAGATTGAAGACTATATGTCAAACAACCTAAGGATTGACTGTGTAACTAAGGTACATTTGATGCCGGATTGTTTTTTCTGTTTTTGCAGTTTCCTCAAAATTGTGGTTTTAACATGCATTACATTCCAATTAATAAATATTATTGTATATTATCGTTCCATACATAATAATATAGATTTGATCTTCTTTTTATTTTTATTCTAAAAACTATTTATCTTAGATTCATCTAGACCTCCAGAACTCTATTCTCACAAAACCGGTCAAGAAAGTGTTTGGGTCATTTTCAACCACAAATGGTATATATCTATATATATATATATATATATATATATATATATATATATATAATACAGGGTTGGGGTAATGAAATACAAGTAACAGGAATACAGTTTTAAAATATAAAATATAAGTATCTGTATTCCACTACAGTTACAATTTAAATCATTGATAATTAGAATACAGTTACATTCAAAAGTATTTAGATTACTGAAGAGATTACTTTGCATTTTATTGTCATTTGTTTCATTTAATATTTAGTCCTTTCAGATGAAAAACATTTATAAATATAAATGATGTGATCCAAAGTGCATTTGAACAGCAGTGAAACACTTTCTTATGATGTTACATTCATACGAGCAGACAGAGAAGTAAGTTTGAATTTTACATGCACATTTTACCAGACACAATCATATTAATTACCAAGAAAATTCACACTGGATCATAATTAAATTTTTTCTAGTAAGAACTTTGATATTAGAGCAAAAATCTTGATATTATTGATAATAATGTTTGTATTGTATTCCTGTAAAAATATCTAAAAATCCTTAAAGCAAGATCAGTTTGATTTATCTTGTTTTAGAAACAACACTGCATAAGATATTTAGGTTTTTCAGGGAATGTATTTTTAACATGTGTATTTTGTCTTAATGCACTGGTCTACCAGTGCTGAAGAAGTAATCCAAAGTATTTAGAATACGTTACTTACCTTCAGTAATCTAACGGAATTTGTTACAAAGTTTACAGTATGTATTCTGTAGTAGAATACATTTCAAAAGTAACCCTCCCAACCCTTTATATATATATATATATATATATATATATATATATATATATATATATATATATATATATATACACACAGGTATATACAGTATATGTATATATTATTCTCAGGACCCTTGGCATCTTATGGCCATAAATCTAGGCTTCATTTTCTATATGCCAAAAAATACTTTTTTTTTTTTTTTTTTTTCAGTTTCAGTTTATTCACAATACCTCTTCAAGCATTACAATAATACAGTTTAAAAAGTAAAGAGTAGATTGGGTACAGTACAGTGAAATGGGTCTCCCAAAGAAGCAAATAAAAAGCTTATAAGTAGGGGCCCATAGTTCTTGAATGGGTAGATACTGACAAGGTACAGTGAGACACAATAAATACACACAAATAAATACATACCATGACATATGTTACAACAACATACTCACACATACCAACATACACATACATCCCAGTAATCCATGAACATCAGTTTTTTAATAATTAAATATAGGTTAAGAAGAAATGATGTTTTAATTGTCTTTTGAAGTTGGAGATAGAGGGCAACACCTTAATACCATCATCAACCCTGTTCCAAATCTGCGGACCCCTACAAACAACACTCATACTGGTGCGCACATGTCTGCGATATTTTCCAAATATAAGTGGTTTGAATCTTGTTTGGTATGTATGCTGGGGGATGGAGATAGGAACAAGATTACTCAATCTAGGGTTCAAGCTATTTACAATTTGAAACATTAAACAAGCATTATGATATTCATTTAGCTCAGCTAGTCTTAATAACTTAAAGCGATAGAATAGAGGGCTGGTCGGGGAGTTTATCTCTGACCAGGACAACGCCCGTATGGCTTTCTTTTGCAAAGATTCGAGTTTTTTAAGATGACTTGTAAAGGTGTTGCACCATATCACATTACAGTAATTAAGGTGTGGTTCAAAGAAAGTTTTATACAACATCATAAGGGCAGACAGAGGAAGAAAATGTCTGATCTTATAAAACAGGCCAACATACTTTGATAATTTATTTACAAGATGGTCAATATGACATTTAAAGCTAAGAGAGTCATCAATGAGGACCCCCAGAAATTTAGTTGAGTACACTCTTTTTATCACCTGCCCATTCATTTTAATCAGGCAGTGAGTAGTGTTTTTTAAAAAAGACGATCTTTTGTTCGAATTAAATAAAATGAAATTTGTTTTGCTGATATTTAGAGAAAGTTTGTTGCATTTAAACCAGGAGTCAACTTTGGTTAACTCTGAGTTTACTATGTCTTGTAGCATATGTTGGTTCCTGTGTGATGTAAATAAATTTGTATCATCAGCAAAGATTATTTTATGAAATATTTTAGAGGAATTTATTAAATCATTTATGTATAGAATGAATAAAAGTGGCCCCAAGATTGAACCCTGGGGGACCCCATAGATTATAGGCTTACAAGTAGAGTTTTGATCATTGATATGGACATACTGTTCCCTCTCACTTCTGAACCATTCAAGTGCGAGACCTCTGATACCATAGTGATGTAATTTATACAATAAAATATCAAAGTCAATTGTGTCAAATGCTTTTGATAGGTCCAAGAAGATACCAACACCGTAAATTCCCTCTTCAATACAGTCATTAATTTGTTCTACCAAGTCAAGTATTGCCATACAGGTTGTGCTCTTTTTTCTAAAACCATATTGTGAAGGAACAAGAATATTCAATTTGTCAAGATAACCACTGAGTCTGTTGTATACCACTTTCTCCAATACTTTAGAGAAAGTGGGTAGAATTGATATGGGCCGGTAATTGCTCATATAATTTCTGTCGCCCAATTTAAAAATTGGGATTATTTTAGCAATTTTTGTCATTTTAGGTACAGTGCCAGTAAGTAAAGAAAGATTAATACAATGAGCCAATGGCTCTACAATGATGTTCGCTATGGCCTTCATGATCCTACTACATATTCCATCCACACCAGAGGAGCATGAGCTCCTCAAGTCTAATATGATCTTGAGGAGTTCAGTACCGTCTGTTGGCATCATAAAAAATGAATGAGTGTAGCTACCAGAGAGAAAATGCTTGAAGGTGACACCCTGGGGTTGGCTTATCTTTTTAGACAGATTTGCACCTATTGAAGTGAAATGATTATTAAAAGTCTGTGCTAGATCAGCTTTGGCATCACCAATGTCAGGTAGAACAGTCGATTTATGTCTCCTATTGAGAACTTCATTTAAAACATTCCATGACCTCCTGCAGTCCCCTTGCGAAGCTTTTAACAGTTCCGTATTGTGAATTTGTTTTCTTTTTCTTATAATCTGTGTTAATTTATTTTTATAAGAAATATATTTTTCTTTTTTTAAGATGGAAGGATTTTTTATGTAGGATTTATAAAGCCTGCCTTTATATTTAATCGACTTCAAAATCCCCTTTGTAATCCAGGGGTTCTGGAGAGTAGTGCTGCATCTGACAGTCTTCTCAGGAACTGTGTCCTGGATGGAACCTTGAATGATCTTTATCAGACTGTCATATGCAGCATCAGGAGTCACACTGTCATAGACAGAGTCCCATGACTTGGCCTGTAAATTAACAGTTAAATGTTGTAAGTTTCTCTCATTGATGATTTTAGATTTAATTTTAGAAAGTGAAGGAGAGAATAATTTACCAGAGCCAAAAAATATTACAATGGGAAAATGATCTGTGATGTCAGACTGCACTTCTTATTGATTTGAGTAAAATAGAACCAGGACTATTTCTTGACAGTTTTCATGGGCCAATCTGTGTAAGTATTAGACTATGCATGAAGTATGTAAATAGCATATTTTGTTTAGAATATCACAGTTCTTCTTCTCAATTGGAATATTGCTGATCAGAAGAGTATTCTGATGTTTAAATAGCAGATAATTTTTACTTGGTCAATTAAACAGCATCTAAGGTCTGTGCAACCAGATCTAATGAGCATGAGCAGCACTCATCAGAAAATATAATTCAAGTACTCTTATTCATGAAGACAATAACTCTCAAAAAATAAATTTCTAAATGGCTTATAGATAGCTTATTCTAAACAAGAGCCATATTACAAGAAAACAGCATTCAGCGTTTTATTTATTTCTAAATTAATCCTCATAACGTTGTCTCTAGTTATATATAATAATATTTACTGAATGAAAAAAGCTACTCCTCTGAAATATATTTACCATGAGAAATCTGAATTATTGCATTTCATTTAATTTGGTCAAGGTTGTCAACAGCATTTCTTAAGCAGAACCGATTCTGTAATTGCATATTGATTTGATATTTCATGCTGGTTAGCCTACACACTTTATATTTGTGACATATTGACATTTGTGACAACATTTATTCAGCTCAGTGTTCTATCCTACAGCAAGACTATGTTTGCTCTCTCTGTCCTTCACCTATTTGTCCTTCCTGCCTCACGGCCAGCCTGCCTATCCTCTAGAGCTCGAGGTGGATGAGCTCGCCGCTGCATCGGAGAGCGGTGTGGCGTCTGACGTGGACGACTCCCCTGGGCTGCCGCCTTCGGGCCAGCACACCCAGGCTGAGGCTGACGCGCAGATGTCCGACATGCTTGCCCGGGCCGCCGCCAGCGTTGGGCTGGACTGGAACCCTCCGTCCTCCCCACAGCTGTAATGGATGGATGACTGGTTCCTGTGGTCACAGTCACGCCCCCCAGGTCCCGTTTATCCCGGAGGTGCATGATGAGCTGACGACTTCATAGAGGGCACCCCTCTCCACTCGTCACAAAGCCATGGCGGAGCGGCCCACAGGTACACGGCGATTCCCCAGGTGGACAGGGCAGTTGTGATCCATCTATGCCCCGAGAACGCCGCCACCTGGCGGGGTCGCCCTGTGCTCCCCTCCAAGGCCTGTAGGACAACGTCATCACTGACCGCAAAGCCTACAACGCCACCGGACAGGCTGCTTCTGCCCTGCATGCCATGGCCCTCCTGCAAGTCCACCAGGCCAAGGCACTTAAACAGCTGCACGTGGGTAGTCCTGATCCCGACGTGCTGCAGGAACTGTGCTCAGCGACCGACCTCGCCCTCAGAGCTACGAAGGCTAAGAAGCAACCTGCAGGGAGCACACGCCCCCCATCTCACGGACCCCCTCGAGGACCTGGAAAGCTCCCAGGTGCTCCTGAGACGATCGACCCGGGGACCAAGACGTTAGCACCGGAGCTGGTAAGCAGACCACTCCGTCACCCAGTGGAGGGCCGGGAGGAGAATTTTTTTGTTGAATTCATTTCATTTGACACACATTCACAGTAAAATAGCTATTTCCTTTTTCTTTGGGTCACCTAGCCCGCAAATGCCGTTCTCAAGGCACTCTGCCACCACACCTCAACAGTCCCGGCACACTGGGCGCAGATCCCCCGCCCTCAGCCCCACGACTGTTCCGCGGCCGGCCGGTTCTCTCCATCGGACCTCCTCCTCAGTCACTAACCCACCCCCTCCCGGGTGTACGGAGCAAGGTAAGTACTGCGAGTCTTTTCTCAGCACCAGAGCCTCGAGATGCACCAGAGCCTCCCGATGCTATATTACCTGCTCCTCCCTGCTGCGAAGCCCCGCCGGGTACGTCAAAGATAATCGTCCCCTTAGTGCCCCTAGCACGGATTTTGGACGTGTGGTTTTCACTTCCCAACCCTTCACGCTGGCTGGCCAGGACCATTCGACTCGGTTACGCAATTCAGTTTTCCAGGCCCCCCGCCCTCCTTCGGGGGCGTCCACTTTACCGCAGTACATGGCAAACATGCCAAATCCCTGTGCGCGGAAACCCTCTTACTCAAAGACGCGATAGAGCCTGTCCCTCCAACCGGACCTGAAGGACACGTACTTCTACATCTCAATTCTGCCTCAACACCGACCCTTCCTACGGTTCACGTTCAACAGCCAGGCATATCAGTACAAAGTCCTCCCCTTCGGCATGTCCCTGTCCCCTCGCGTCTTTACGAAAGTCAAGTCAAGCCCTCCGAGAAGCCGACATCCGCATACTCAACTACCTCGAAGACTGGCTCATCCTGCTCATCCAGGAGTCCCCTTGCAGCAGGAGTCCCCTTGAAGCAGGTGTCCCGACGCGTCCTGGTCCCAACCGACGGCTCCAAATTGGGTTGGGGCGCCGTGTGCAATGGGCACGCAGCCGCAGGCCATTGGAAAGGGGCCCTGCTGCGCTGGCACATCAATTTCCTAGAGCTGTTGACTGTATTCTTTGCCCTGCGGAGGTTTCTCCCATTAGTTCGGGACAAACACGTCTTGATCAGGTCAGACAGCACCACCGCAGTAGCGTACATAAATTGCCAAGCCGGCGTACGCTCACTCCACATATCACAACTCGACCCGTCATCTCCTCCTTTGGAGCCATCAGTGACTCAAGTCGCTGTCATGACAACACTTGCCCGGTGGAGAGCGGAGGCTTCATCCCCAGTCGGTTCAGCTGATTTGGGAATGGTTCGGCCTGGCTCAGGTAGATCTGTTTGCCTCCCGAGAAACCTCCCATTGCCCACTCTGGTATGCCCAAACAGAGGCTCCCCTCAGGGCAGACGCACTGGCACACAGCTGGCCCTCGGGGCTGCGCAAGTATGCATTTCCCCCAGTGAGCCTTCTTGCACAGATGCTGTGCAAGGTCAGGGAGGACGAGGAACAAGTCACTCTAATGGCTCCCTACTGGCCCACCCGGGCTTGGATCTCGGACCTCGTACTCCTCACGACAGCCCCTCCCTGGCAAATTCCCCTGAGGAAAGACCTTCTTTCTCAGGGATGGGGCACGCCCTGGCATCCGCACCCAGACCTCTGGAACCTCCACGTCTGGCCCCGTTTGGCTCTATGCAAGAAACATAGAGAGAAAAGAGGCCCGGCTAGGCTCTGCCCTTTCCCAGGTTGGCAAGCGTCGCCTTGTTCCCCTGTCTAGGGTAACTAGAAGGATTCCGACAACTTTTTTGGGGCATTACTGAAGGGTACGTGCAGTCTGATTCAGCTGGTTGCTTTTGCACGTCAAGTACCTGCCCGCTCCTGTGTCTGCAGTACACGTACACGGCTCAGCGCATGGCGTGATTTAAATTGGACCCCTAGTATCGCTTCTTCGACACAACATCGAAGTGAGCGACAGACGGGGAATGTCTAGGTTACGTATGTAACCTCCATTCCCTGATGGAGGGAACGAGACTTTGTGTCCTCCCAGCCACGTCGCTGAGCCGAGCCACTGTTGTGGCCGGACCATTTCCGGCTCCTCAGAAAAATCCTGAATGAACTAGACGTATTTCCCCACCTTTATACCCTTATGTCCGTGAGCAGGGTATGCAAATACTGTCTTCCAACTTCTCATTGGCCTTTTTTCATAGATCAGAGGCATATTCGGTGCTCAAAAGAGACTCCTAGTGTCGCAAGACCCCTAGAATGCAACAGATCACCGTATTCTGACACACTTTGGCAGGTCTAAACAGCATCATTCACTACTGTAATCCATACTCCTGAATCATCTCTTTAACAAACTGAAAGTGTGCTTGACGTCACCGTGTATTTTGATATATGACAGGTCACAATGTTTTTATCCATCATTTGATCATTACTTGATGAATTAATGCTGATAGAAGATCATCGCTTTCAAATAAAAATTCAGTTTACCACCTGCTTTCAAGTTACAGCAGGATGTATATTGCAGCAATACATTTTGGCGAATGAAGCTCGATCAATAATAAGACTTATTTACATAGAAACGAGGCATGTTTGCATGGAAAGGAATGACAATGATTTAATTATATCAGGGATGGATTAAGATGTTGGGATGCCCTGGGCACGGATGCCTTAATGGCCAACTCTGGAAATTAGTTTCACGTCACGATGTGATAAAGATCACTCCCATTTATCTCAATGGTGCTGTCGTGCACATGCAGTGTACATACACATTGTAATTATTATATAATCAGAGTGATGTTTATCACGTTGCAGCGTTTTCTTCATGTGCAATGTAGATGAAAAAATCCACTGGTAGCGGCACATTTTCACAGCATTGTTTACATGTGTATCTCCCTTTAAACAGCCTTTACTGACAAGAATACGTGACAGGTGATAATGTACACATCACACCGCATTTTAACTATAAGACAACAAACCGACTTTTGTACTATCACATTCATTATCAGTATCCACTATAGATGTAAAGCTCTCCAAATCATGCTAGACAAGACAATACAGTACATTAAACACTAACAACATATCAACAAGCTCATTAAATATAACAGCATTCTTATCTTAGCTGATGGGAACTTTATTGCTTTCCTTCAAGAAAAGTCTTCAACAGCGTCATTAAAGTTCAGTTATCTCACCAGTTCGCTTTTTATAGCAACTACAAAAAGCAAATTGCTTTGTGTAGAGAGGAGGGCGGCAGGGCCAGGCTGGAACAATGCACGCCTGGTCCCCAATCAGCCTGATGGGGTGCGTGAGGGATAAAGGCGGTCGATGACGACAATTCGCGAGAGAGAGAGAACAGCCGCCTCCGCGAGGCGAGTGGGGACTGGACTCCCTGACTGCCTAGAGTAATGGAGCCGCTGCCGTGGGCGGAGGAGTGCCCTGCCATCCCTCAAAAATGCAGAGGGGTTGAGAGGCCTGCCGTCCACGAGGGGAGGAGGGAAGCGACTCCCAGACCTCCTGGAGCGGTAGGGCCGTTGCCAGGAGCGGAGGAGAGTTCCCACGGGTCGCCGAGAACGCGGAGGGGCATCTCCTCCTTTCAATTGAACTGCTTTACACTTTATTTTTTTTGTTTTAAATTTTTTCTTGAAATAGATCCACTTGGTTGTGGTTTTTACATTTATTTAGCATACTTTGAAAGAAACGTTTTGTTTAATGCTCAATTATTTCCCCTCTCCACTAGGTGCCCCTCACCACTAAGCCAGAGGGTTCTGACTGAGCAGCATATGGCATATATATTATTATTTGTCAATTATTTATTAATAACAGTTGAAAAACAAATCATATGACAAAGTGTTCTCTGTTACTATAAAATAATAAATATTTGTAAAAAAAAATAATAAAATAAAATTATAATATAATTCTGTTTAATGTAAAGTTTCTGAAGCGCGTCAGGGCCCCATGCTGGTCTTAGGCCCGTGCGTTAATCCGTCGCTGAATTAAATGCACAAGACACAGAGCCATTTCAGCGCTGATTGTGGGTGGTTAGTGAATGAGACGCATGGGTAACCTGAAGTACCATGCGCAAAAGTGGCGCAGCTGTTTAGTTAATTCGCTCCTCTGCTTTTGGTGGAGGAAAATGCCATTCTAGTTTAGATGAGATGCGTAAACATAGCAAAATGAGTGCATTTTCGAAAAAGTATTAGTATGGCCATTTTATTGTGTTTCTCATCACATTCAGTTCAAACTGCAAGCTCAAAACTTATCTTAAAATTTTTTTATACAATTGCATTGTATATTCAGTAATGTTGCAGCTGAATACTGGTGCAGGAAACACTTTCAGTGTATTTGAGTACACTAGTCTGCATGATTCATAAACCTTTTACGGAACCGATAATGATTTGTTGGTACAAGTCTTACTGTGGCTCTAGAAGCGCAAACATATAGAAATGTGTTATTATTTCATATTTAGGGTATTATGCAGCTTTTATGACTCATTTTAATTAAGTGACTACATAGAATCTTTGACGCAGAATCATATAAAATTAATTAAGGAAAAAAAACTAAACAAAAAACAACAACAACAAGGTTTACAGGATGTAAACGATACTCTTTCCCTATTATATTCATACACATTTTAATCCAAACACCAGATGTTAGAAGATGGAAATGCTATTTGACAACAACCCATCTCAACTACCCATATATAAATGATATAACGATGCAATTGCCATTGAGGTTTTCAAGTACTTTTCATGTGTTCCATCCCTCAAAAAAAGAATAATATTAGTGATTCATATTTTGTCCATTGACAGAATAACCTTGCTATATGTGATTAGCATCATTCTGGCATGAAAGAGCAAGATAAATCCAGTGCTCACAAGCAATTTAGAGCTATTCCGATTCATCTCCCATGCTGATTAGCAGAACCAGACATGTCCTACTTTGGAGTACAAACAAGTGCACTGACTTTCTTTGTGTAAAGTGTGTGTAAACGTTTTGCATAGTAATGAGGTGGCGTCTGTCTCACTTTCTCCCTCACTCTGTCACCAGATTTCTCAGATCATCAGGACCCCTCGGGGAAATGCCCTATTGGTTGGTGTAGGTGGGTCTGGAAAATTTCATAGCTTTCATAGCTGGCTACAAGACTTTCCAGATTGCTCTCACTCGGTGAGTCACTTACCTCCACACACTCACTAATTTATAACTTTGTTCAAATTCAGGTTATCCACTCCAGGTTAAAATTAGATTTAATTTGTCTCCTGTGTTTGGTTGCTAGAGAATACTCAATTCAAATTTGCATTAAATGTTTTATTTATACATCATCACATGGCCAGACATGTGGCAGACTTTACAGTGCAACTATATTTAAAACACAGTAACAACAGTTAATAAAAGTTATAACACATTAATAATCATTAACTAGTTAATAACATGTTTATGACAGTTTAAAACACATCCCTCTCTAATAATATTGCTTTTGTTCCCCTTTATTTAAATGCCAAATTTTCTGATGTTATGAAGACTGGACAATATTTTTAGCATTCATTAATTCAACATACTACAGATTGGACAATGGATAGCCAAGAAGTCATTTTCATTACATTACTTTAGAAACGACACACCAATTTCATATAGTGATGTATTATTATTTATTAAGAGCCCTAAATGTTGTTGGAGTCATGACCTAATGGTTAGTACACATGCTTTGAAACTGTTGAACTGTGGTGCTTATGAGGACAACAGTAGTTTGAATCTGACCCACAACCTCCCTCTCCCCACCCCTTTTCTGTTTATTATTATTCCTGCTCTATAATATTCATAAAAAAGCCAAAAAAGAGCACACGATGTTGAATTTATTGAAAATATTCATAACCAGATGGGCTTTGTCTGATGTAATGTAGTTTACTTGTGATCCATTAGATGTATTAGAGTGTTTTAGCCTCCAATTTTCTGCTGTTGCAAACACTAGAGGACAGAACCCATAACCAGTCAACCGTGCAGTCTGATTCAGACAATAAGACTGGACATTTTCAATTCAGCCCCTTGTCTTCCAATGCAATTGGTAATCTGGTGCTAAAATTGAAAGTGTGAATGTCTGTTAATCATTAAAGTGTGCAGAACGACAGAGAGCCATTGTCAGGTTGATCTTTTTTAGATTGGCTTGTTCTTAGGGGGATGGAGGGATGGTTTTCTGAGGTGAGAATGGTCTTGCCTGTGGTCGCCTGTAATTCCAGAGCACTTTTCTTTGCTTGCTCTGCGATGAAGACAATGGGCCATTGACAGATTGGCTCACATTTGGAGAGTGTTAATCATCATCGGTGCATGTATTTCATATTTATATGAATGAATCTGGTGTTCTTGTTAGAGTGTGTGTACATGTTTGAGAGTCTCTGGAGAAAACAGATGGTTTAAACCTGGTTGATTTCAAAACACAGGCTGCTCGCAATTCTGAGACAGCCAGGCAATGTTTTCGCACCCATTTTCATAAAGGCACATGCTGGTTTGCATTTAAGAATCTGTTGTGTTTCCAGGGATGAAAAATACTTTACTTAACTGTCCTTCATTACCTAAAGGAATATTCTAGGTTCAATGCAAGTTAAGCCAGAAATTATTTAGCAGAGATTGGCCACTTCTATCAAAATGAATGGGAGAAGGGGGCCTGCGTAGCATTAAAGACTCAGACAATCACACCTGGAGTCACAAGTTCAAATCCGGGGTGTGTTGAGTTACTCCAGTCAGGCTTTCCTAGCAGCCAATTGGCCGGCTGTTGGGGTGTGTAGAGTCACGTTGGGTTAACATCTTTATGGTTGCTATGTGGTTCTCGCTCCTGATGGGGCACATGTTGAGATGTACATGTACACCATAGAGAATAGTGAGAGCGTTCACATGCGCTAGGTCCACGGTAACATGCTCAACAAGCCACATCATAAAATGTGCGGATTGACTGGATTGACAGTCTCAGACGCAGAGGCAACTGGAATTCATCCTCTGCAACCTGGATTGAGGGGAGTCATTACGCCCCCACGAGGACCTATAGCGCATTGGGAATTGAGCATACCAAATTGGAGAGAAAAGCGGAGAAAATTCACAAAAAATAAAAAAAAATGAATGGAAGAAATTGGAATGCCCAATGGCAGCCAATGATCAATGGATGTAGAAAGGAAGTACTGCCTAACAGGTAAAAGAGTCAATCACCTTTTAGATACAGACATCACCTGTCAATCAACTCGACAACGCACATGCGCATTAGCTATAAAAGCTGAGAAAATTTAGGTTTTTTTTGCCGTTATCTTAGGTAAAGAAGCACAATTTATGATAAAAGTTTTGTCAAATTTGACTGCTGATTTGAAATATGTACTTTGATCATAATCTTTCTTTTAGGAGATTTCAGTCTTTTTCCATTCAAGTAGATAGGAGCTGGACTGGAAACAGCCTCCTGAGAGTGTTCCAAAGTTGGCCGACAGTTGACTGACTTGCAAGAAAGCCTTTGGTTAAGCTCAATCAACAGCATTTGTGACATAATGTTGATTACCACAAAAAGTTTGTTCCAAATCATCCCTCCATTTATTTTTTTTCCTTTAAAAAATGGTAGAGAAAACAATCGAGTTAACAGCAAGGCACTTAAATGGAAATAATGAGGCCAGTTTTTGGAGGTTTAAACACAGAAATGTGAAGATTATAATTTTAGAAAAAGCACTTGCACGTATTATTCTGTAAAAACACATGTTTTTTGTGGACTTCAATATTATGCCATAAAAGATGTCAATTGAGCTTAACTTGTATTGATCCTGGAATATTCATTTTAAAGCATTTTTGTTGTTGTTGCAATTTGTAATTCACCTGAGTACTGTTGAAACTGAATACTTTGTCTAACTTTCATTTCTAAGCAGAAATCACTTTTATTTCCATCTCCATCAAATCCATCTCATTGTAAAATGTAATTGGCCATAACTATGGCCATTTATCCTTTTGAAGAGACCATAGAAGAATGCATTTACCACACAGTATTTCAGTTCAAAAACCTGCATATTATACACTAATCAACCACAATTCAATTTAACCAGGGGCTAAATTTAATGTAATAACACTGTACTTTTCAGCATTTAAATTAAGTTACTGTCAATAATTTCAGTGCAAACATCCCTATTTTATACAGTATGCAAATAAGGACAGTGGTTCTCAACATTTTTGACATTGGGTGCAAAAATGTAAAAGTTGTAAATGGCCCCTTAGAATTATAATGGAGGAACATTTTCACACACTTTCTATACTTAACCATTCATTTTAACTTGCTCTGGAGCTAACTTTTTACTCCCTTTAGTGTTAATCTCTCATGCTCTCTTTTGTTCCTACAGCACCCTGATTGAAGACCAGAAGAGTTTGTACAGGACTACCACACAGCAGGGAAAAGGCATCAGCTTAAATCTTCACCTACAATGAGATCATGGATCAAATCAAATCAACTCAAATCAAATCACTTTATTGTCACACTACCATGTACACAAGTGCAACAGTAGGTGAAAGTCTTGCGTGCAGTTCCGAGCAACATAGCAGTCATGACAGTGACGAGACATATACCAATAACTGTAAACAACATACACAACACAATTTACATATGAAATGTACACATACTTACAAAACACAATAATAATATACAATGTACAGTAAACAATACACACAATATAGAATACACATACAATAAAAAAATATATATAAGCGTTTATTATATATATATATATACAGTAGTTGTTGTTATGAATGAGGCAGCGAAGGCAGACGAGGAGATGCGGTTCCTAATGCAGTTCAACTTTTATTGATAACAAAACAAACAAGGCAGGTACACGGAAAATACGGGAACAAAGGAAAAACCCTCAATGGGGAAATAAACACAAGACTGAGGAAAAACACGGGCAGGGGAAACATTCCAGGCTAACAACAACATTCAACGACAGACAAGGACTGAACCAAAAACCAGGATATAAATACAAAACATAGGACAAAGGGGCCAATGAACAAACAGAACTCAAACTAGGTAACAAGGTGATTAACAGAAGCAAATGACAAATTAACAAGGGCAGGTGAAAACAATGAACAGTGAACATGAGGGAAAACAAGACTATGGAGTTACAAGGGTGCCAAAAGTGAAAACTAAGGAACTACAAGGTGACAAAAATGACAAACAAAGGGAAACGGAAAAACAAGACAAGGTAACCGTTACAGTTGTATTGTGGAGAATATAAATATGACAGTCCAGTGTGAGATATAAGATTAATACAGTGCAGTGCTGATTATTGATCGTGAGAGATCAAGTGTTCAAAAGTCTTATTGCTTGGGGGAAGAAGCTGTCATGGAGTCGGCTGGTGCGGGTCCTGATGCTGCGATACCGCCTGCCTGATGGTAGAAGTGAGAAGCATGTGGGGACTACAGACAGGTAGAGGGACAGGTTGAAAATGTCCATAAAAACACCAGCCAGATGGTTCGCGCACGCTCTGACGACACGGCCCGGAAAGCCGTCTGGACCCGTGGCTTTACGGTTGTTCACCCGTCGGAAGGATCAGGTTAAATCCGCAACAGAGACGGAGAGTGAACCAACCTCTCATCGGCCGCGAGTGCACTCTTCACGAGGCCAGTGTTATTGTCCTCGAAACGAGCATAAAATGTATTAAGCTCATCCGGGAGCGAGCCAGTAGTGTTCACGGCAGAGTTTTTATTCCCTTTGTAGTCCGTGATGATGTTAATTCCCTGCCACATACTTCTAGAATCAGTGGTGTTGAACTGTCCTTCAATTTTGTGCCTGTACTGGCGTTTGGCTGCTCTGATAGAGTTATGGAGGGCATAACTTGTTTATGCTCCTCCACGTTCCTGGAATTAAAAGCGGAGGTCCGTGCATTACAATAAGTGCCACACGAACATTGCCGTTAACCCATGGTTTCTGGTTGGGGTAGATCCGTATATCCTGATGTAACACGTTATTCTATCAGCATAAACCTCGATGTCAGAGGCGGACCGGAACATCTCCCAGTCCGTGTGATCAAAACAGTCTTGTAGCATAGAGTCTGATTGGTCCGACCAGCACTGGATCGTTCGGAGGGTGGGTGCTTCCTGTTTCAGCTTCTGCCTGTAAGCGGGCAGAAGCAGAACAGAAGAGTGGTCTGATTTGTCAAATGGTGGGCAGGGGAGGGATTTGTAGTCATCCCGGAAAGGAGAATAGCAATGGTCCAAAACCCGGTCCCACCCGTGTGTTGAAGCTGATGTGTTGGTGGTATTTTGGTGCGATTGTTTTAAAATTGGCTTTGTTAAAGTCCTCGGTAACAATGAATGCGGCCTCAGGGTGCATGGTTTCCTGCTCACTTATGCTCCCATACAGTTCCTTGAGTGCCCGGTCTGTCTCGGCTTGTGGGGGGATGTACACAGCTGTGATAATGACTGCTGTGAATTTCCTCGGTAGCCAGAATGGTCAACACAAAAGCATGAGATATTCCAGATCAGGAGAGCGGAAAGACTTCATAAAATGTACGTTCCTCTGATCACACCATGATTTGTTGATCATAAATCATACACCACCACCTCTGCTTTTACCTGAGAGGTCTTTCGCTCTGTCCGCTCGGTGCACAGAGAACCCTGTGGGTTCGATGGCCGAGTCTGGAATCTCCGCAGACATCCAGGTTTCTGTAAAGCAGATAATGCAGCAGTCTCTGCATTTACGCGGCCAGGCAGCTCAGACAAAGAGCTCCGCTGGCTTGTTTGTAAACAGCGGGTCGGCATTAAGGAATTTGATGTCCGGTTTTCAGTGTGTAATTGCAGAACCAATGTCCAAAAGCATTTGTCTGTCATATACAATAAGGCAGACAACATCCAAGACAAAAAAACAAAAAACTGTAAACAAAACAAACAATAAACTGCAGTGTCGTGTCAGAGCTCGCAACACAGCAACCATAATTGGTGCCATCTTGAGTCCAGATCCTTTCGCATATCCCAACTAAGCTGGGGTCAGAGCGCAGGGTCAGCCATGATACGGCGCCCCTGGAGCAGATGGGGTAAAGGGCCTTGCTCTAGGGCCCAACAGTGGCATCATGGCAGTATTGGGGCTTGAACCCCTGACCTTCAGGTCAGTAACCCACAGCCTTGATCACCAAGCCACCACTGCCCCAAGGATGAGTCCTTTCTGGAGTACATGAGCAATGTCCTTTCTTCCGGACAGGTAAGAGAACCATTCTGAAATCGCACTCACAGAAACACACTTGCCCACAGGCCTTTCCAACATCCATTCCATTATATTTTTAGAGCACATACTAAAATATACCAGGCAAACATGTGGTGATTGAGCTTCCAAGGTCACCACATGTGTTCCCCTGTAACTCAACCTTTAGTTCACCTCAAAAGAGTCAGATCTCCTGAGGCACTGTAATGAAATAAACAAAGAGAATGTGTTAGCCTCTCCTCTGACAAATTACAGAGCTCATTCTGCATGGTAATTACAAAAATGAAATCTGTGTGGCACATACTGTAATGCTTTGCTTCATATTAGGAAGACAAAGGCATTTTTCGATTAATGTAAAAAAAATGGCAGTTCTGCATCCTGGAATGTGACACCTCCCAGAGAGCATTGGCTGCACTCACTTGTTGATGATTCCATCCATCATATATAAAGCTATGGGGCAGCACTGAAGAGGTTTTGCATTAACATCACTGAACCTCAGGAGAGAAAGCACAGAGCTGAGGGAGAGGAGAGGGATGGGTTGGAAAGACAAACTATTTATTTAAAGATGCACAAACTATTTAATTAAAGATGCATTTTATGACAGAAACAAGAAGAGTGGTCTGATTTGCCAAATGGTGGGCGGGGGAGGAATTTGTAGCCATCCCGGAAAGGAGAATAGCAATGGTCCAAAACCCGGCCCCCTCGTGTGTTGAAGCTGATGTGTTGGTGGTATTTTGGTGTGATTGTTTTAAAATCGGCTTAGTTAAAGTCCCCGATAACAAAGAACGCGGCCTCAGGGTGCATGGTTTCCTGCTCACTTATGCTCCCATACAGTTCCTTGAGTGCCCGGTCTGTCTCGGCTTGTGGGGGGATGTACACAGCTGTGATAATGACTGCTGTGAATTTCCTTGGTAGCCAGAATGGTCGACACAGAAGCATGAGATATTCCAGATCAGGAGAGCGGAAAGACTTGATAAATGTGCATTCCTCTGATCACACCATGATTTGTTGATCATAAATTCATACACCACCACCTCTGTTTTTACCTGAGAGGTCTTTCGCTCTGTCCACTCGGTGCATGGAGACCCCCTCAGGTTCGATGGCCGAGTCTGGAATCTCTGCAGACATCCAGGTTTCTGTAAGGCAGATAACGCAGCAGTCCCGCATCTCTCATTGGAAAAAGATCCGCTCTATCAGCTCGCAGAGCTTGTTTTCCAGAGACTGAACATTTGCCAGTAGTATACTGGGTAGTGGGGGTCGATTTGCATGGCATCTTACTCTGATGAGTACGCCGGCTCGTTTTCCTCTTCTCCTTCTGCGTTTCCGCGGCCGGGCAGCCCAGACAAAGGGCTCCGCTGGCATGTTTGTAAACAGTGGGTTGGCATTGAGGAATTTGAAGTCCGGTTTTCGGTGTGTGATTGCAGAACCATTGTCCAAAAGCGTTTGTCTGTCGTATACAATAAGGTAGACAACATCCAAGACAAAAAAACAAAAAACTGTAAACAAAACAAACAAATAAAATGCAGTGTTGTGTCGGAGCTTGCAACGCAGCAGCCATACTTGGCGACATCTTGAGTCCAGATCCTTTCGCATATCCCAACTAAGCTGGGGTCAGAGCGCAGGGTCAGCCATGGTACAGCGCCCCTGGAGCAGATGGGGTAAAGGGCCTTGTTCAAGGACCCAACAGTGGCATCATGGCAGTGTTGGGGCTTGGACCCCTGACCTCCACATCAGTAACCCACAGCCTTGAACACCAAGCCACCACTGCCCCTTGGATGAGTCTTTTCTGGATTACATGAGCAATGTCCTTTCTTCCGGACAGGTAAGAGAACCGTTCTGAAATCGCACTCACAGAAACACACTTGCCCACAGGCCTTTCCAACATCCATTCCATTATATTTTTAGAGCACATACTAAAATATACCACGCAAACATGTGGTGATTGAGCTTCCAAGGTCACCACATGTGTTCCCCTGTAACTCAACCTTTAAAGAGTCAGATCTCCTGAGGCGCTGTAATGAAATAAACAAAGAGAATGTGTTAGCCTCTCCTCTGACAAATTACAGAGCTCATTCTGCATGGTAATTACAAAAATGAAATCTGTGTGGCACATACTATAATGCATTGCTTCATATTAGGAAGACAAATGCATTTTTCGAGGAATCTAAAAAAAAATGGCAGTTCTGCATCCTAGAATGTGATACCTCCCAGAGACCATTGGCTGCACTCACTTGTTGAAGATTCCATCTATCATATATAAAGCTATGGGGCAGCACTGAAGATGTGTTGAGTTAACATCACTGAACCTCAGGAGAGAAAGCACAGAGCTGAGGGAGGGGAGAGGGATGGGTTGGAAAGACAAACTATTTATTTAAAGATGCACAAACTATTTAATTAAAGAAGCATTTTATGACAGAGACAGAGGGGTTCTGCTAAAAAATGCCAAGGGATCGTTTTGCTGCTTACAGTGTATAGCTAAGCATTTCTAGGCATCTTTACCTGACTAAGTTTAAGCTCAGCCCAAAATAGTTTTTAAAGTGAGTCCTTTCCACCAAACAGAATTGCAAAAAAATAAATAAATATTGTTTTCAAAACAGCTTACAGAATACCCCCTCCCCTTCTAAAAGATAGCCCCACACTCACGCCATTGGTCAAGACAATGTTGGTGTGTCTCATTAACTGTAAATTTACAGTTTATACATATATGTGTTTGTATTTACAGCCTTGCTGTAAATGTACAGTTAATACGATTATGCCATTTCGTGCTATTAATTTAGAGCCTTGCTGTAAAGGGGTCATATTCTACATGTTTACAGCATTAAGTGATATTTCATTTGTGAACAAATTCTATTTGAACAAATATTTTAAGTGAACGAATTGAAACGAAAAATCTGCTGAACAACTGAATGCGATGGAGGCATTTCATTCGTTCAGTTCGACATGTGAGTCAGTGGCGTTCAACAAGGATAGACCTGGGTTGAAATGCACTTAAGACAAGTTTATAGGTACAGTATACACACAAAAATTATCTCCAATGAATGTGTAAAAATGACACATAGAGTTAAAATTACATGTATTACATATGGAAATGTTGTACTCTGATTCACAGTGTACAATATTTAGGATTTTCTTAAACTTTTTCTTTGTCTTGGTAATAATTAAGCCCAGCATTTGACAGAATACAGGGAAAACAAAACCTGTTCAAACTATTCAAATATCTTTGCAGATTTGTAGACATGCAAAATCCATTTGTCTTCCATTGTTGTGCTTTTAAAGACTGACTTTAGTGAGCTAATAAACTTGGAGAGCAGGATGTGAAGGAGCATATCATTGGTTGGACCCACTGAATGAAAACACCCTTTCACTGAACTAGTTAGTCATTTAGTTTGTGTCGTGAACTAACTGAATGTACTGTTCATGACTTGTGTAACTCATTCGTGACCGACATTAATGAATCTGTCATCATGAACAATAATCTGAGAGGAGGAACAGGATGTTGTTTGTTCATATCGTCAATCTCGTTCAACATGAAAAGGGGCCGTATGAATTATGAATAAAAATGAGTGATGACCACACATTACAATGACATACGGACATTATTGAAACTTTATTGAAAATAGTTATTTTTAGGCTAGTAGTTTTTGTATAGCTTGATAAAAAGTATTGCTGAGCAGTTCACAATATGATAGAGATGCTTTGTTGTCATTTGTGGGTAAAGGCTTATGATGCTTCAACACATGTACAGAATTTTAATAGCGGATAATTAGATTTGTTATGGTTTAGAAATATTGCTAT
Organism: Xyrauchen texanus; assembly: GCF_025860055.1. Classification (NCBI taxonomy): domain Eukaryota; kingdom Metazoa; phylum Chordata; class Actinopteri; order Cypriniformes; family Catostomidae; genus Xyrauchen; species Xyrauchen texanus. The sequence continues at coordinate 14,007,856 of NC_068292.1, read as the reverse complement.
TGGTCCAATGCAATTACTTAAAAGACGATCATTTGGTGCCATCTGCAGGCACAACAGTCTTAACTTGACAATGTGGTCAGTGAACAAATCAATTAATTAATCTTTTTGGTGAACAAAATCAAAATGATCAAGTCACTGAAATATATCAAAATCACTACCACTAGTAGCTTTTAAAAGTTTTTCCTGACGTCTATTATGTTAAAGGACTACAGTTGTAAAAAAAAAAAAACAGTATCCAAAAATAACATAAAAGTAGTCCATGCAGCTCATGCATCATATACCAAGTCTTCTTAAGATACAGGGTAGATTTTTATCAGAAACATCATGGAATTTAAGTAATTACTGAGTTAAAATCTTGACAGTGACGGTGTCATGAGCATTATGAGAGAAGCTTGTTTACAACGGCATCTGTGTTCACGCAAGAACTTATTTATCACAGAAAACAACCCAAATTCTTGTGTGCACATGTCTATACCAAATAAGAATGAAAGTCATATGGTTTTGGAATGAGGGTGAGTAAATTATGGTAAATATGGAGTGGTGGTGGCATAGTGGGCTAAAGTACATAACTGTTAATCAGAAGGTCACTGGTTCAATCCCCACAGCCACCACCATTGTATCTTTGAGTAAGACACTTAACTCCACGTTGCTCCAGGGGAATTGTTCCTGTAATAAGTGCACTGTAAGTCGCTTTGGATATAAAGCATCTGCCAAATGCATAAATGTAAATTAAAACAGATTATTCATATTGGTGAACCATTTCTCTTAATGTACAACCTCTGTCCACCTGCTTTGACTCTAGAATTTACTAGACCAAGACTTAATAGACTTCTTTTGTTTCTGTACATTTAAGAAGTTATAAAACTATATGTAAATGGCGTAAATGACTGCTGTATTCCACACATTCATTAATTTGGGCTGAATCATTGTTACTAAATACAGAAAAGGCATTGATATGTAAATGCGGGGTCACATTTATTTCCGTTCCGTTTGTTTTTTTATTTTTTATTTTATATTTATTTTTCTTCTGACCTGGCCTGATCATTAGTTTACATTTTTACTGGATCACCGCACACAAAAACACTTATATGTATAAACAGTATACTCTACACAACCATGGTTTTCATAAATGGTCTTGTTGGACTGAGGAAGTAAACACTTGTATTTCAAAAGAGAAAGAGCAGATAAGGATAAGTTAATTCATCTACAAAGACAGTACACTGTGAAGTGCAAGGAGTTTAACAAAATGTGTTTAATTAACACCAATGTATCTGTCCCTCCATCCCGGAATATATAAAGGTGTTTGAAAATAATTGGATGTAATTGAGCAGCAGGGTTCACCTCTCAAGACCTGTGGGTTTTTACCTCAGTCATAAAGCCCTAAAAAGCTTTTTGGTCAGCTGGGCTTAGTGAAGGCTGTTATTTCATTAATCATGCTGTTAAGTACATAAAGAGAATAGACTACACTGGAGAACAGCACTCAAGGACCCAGGGTGAGATGCCCCTGCTCAGGAATATTAATGAAACACACAGGCCCTTAGTTATATTGAGGATCTCAGGGCTTAGTTTGGGAGGTGAAGAGGCGAGACTGGGGTGTCAGTGAGGGACACGCAAGAACAAATGCAGTTCACTGAAAGTTATTATCCAAGACTCAACATTATCCAATGACTAGACTGAGTCTCCCAGCATTTTGTCTAATGCTAACGGGTGTATTTTATGTAAAACTGAAAGTATTATCTGTGTGGTACTCTATTAGGTAGAAGATGGAGAAAGACATTTTGGTAAACTATTCCTTTGATTCAGAGATTAGACAAAAAACAAACAAACCAAAAAAACATCCCTCTTTGCAGGAGTAACTGTTCTCTCTCTGATATGTCGTTATGTCTAGATACATTTGTCGACAATTCCCAGCGAAATCTGCACAGGGTTTAATCTAATGAGGTGATAAATGTTCTCTCTGCCAAAGGTGTCCAATCTGTTTGCCCATGATGAAATGGATGAGATTCATGACCTCATTCCAGTCATGAAGCAGGAGTTTCTACGGCAACCACCCACAAATGAAAACCTGCATGAGTATTTTATGAGTAGTGTGAGGTGGAATTTTCACGTGGTCCTGTGATTCTCTCTAGTCAGGAAGAGGTTTTGTAATCTGGCTTTGAAGTTTCCTGCTCTCATTTCTGGATGCACCATGGACTGGTTTAGCCGCTGGCCCAAAGATTCTCTGATCGCAGGTCAGTGAAATGTATCAGACAGACTCGTTGAGGTTTTTAATATCTGGAAAGTGCTATACGTTAGCATTCCTATTAATCTCAGTGGCAGTTGATCAGCTGGCATATAATTACACAACCCGAAAGCTGCCATCTTTGTATCATGGGCACTGGGTTCTGGGGGCAATTTTACAATCACCTGAGGCGTAAATGCAACCTAGTCTCAAAGAATGAACGTTACTATGACTACATTTAACCCATGACAACACTCAGAAAGATTTAGTATATTAATGTGTGTATGACATATTGATAGGATATTGGTCTTGGCGAACTAGATCTGCTAATGCTGCTAACATAATGCTGTTACACAATTAGAAAAAATCTGGAAGCGCTCTTTATTAACTGTAAGCCATTATACTTGCCGCGGGAGTTTTCTTAGTTTATTCTGGTGAGTTTTTACATTCCTCCAAACACGTCTGGGAACATGGCGCTGCAACAGCTGGCTGATCAAATCTCAGACACAGAACAGCAATACCCGGACTCAGTTATTATTATTCTTGGGGACTTTAACAAAGCAAATCTCACACCTGAACTGCCCAAATACATACAGCATATTACACGCCCCACCAGAGACAGGAATATATTGGATCACTGCTACACAACAATAAAGGATGCATATCGCTCTGTCCCACGTGCAGCTTTGGGACTCTCTGATCACTGTCTGGTTCATCTTCTTCTTCTTCATCTTCTAAAATCAACAAAGCCAGTTGTAAGGACTGTAAAGAGATGGACTAATGAAGCAGTGCTGGAACTACACGCATGCTTTGACTGCACTGATTGGAGTGTTTTTGAAGCTGTAGCCACAGGCCTGGACGAGCTCACAGATACTGTTACATCATACATCAGTGTAACAACCCTCACGGGAAGGATGACAGGAAACGAGGCTCCAACTAAAAGGTAAGGCTTTAATTGCTGTCTTTCTCACAATAATCGATATCAACAACACAACTTAATCTAATATAGTACAGTACAAGCACACTGGGTTCGCTTGTCGGGTCTCTCCTTGACTGGATGCTCTTTCTCTGCTTTTATGCTGCTCTCCTCGTGCTCACTAAAATTAGACACAGGTGTTAGGCATAATTTAGCGCTTGACCACGCCCCCGCTGCCACATACCCCCACCGCCCCACTCAGGCCGGGGCGCCATCCGGCCTGCCTACCACTCCCCCCCATTTCTGGAGAGGAAGTCGGCGACACCCATCTGCACCCTCGGTCTGTGGACCACCTTGAATTTAAAGGGCTGGAGAGCCAGGTACCAACGAGTGATCCGGGCGTTGGTATCTTTCATGTGGTGGAGCCACTGGAGTGGGGCGTGATCCGAGCAGAGGGTGAAGGCCCACCCCAGCAGGTAATACCGGAGGGTGAGGACCGCCCACTTGATGGCCAAACACTCCTCCACGGTGCTGTACTTGGTCTCCCTCAAAGAGAGCTTCCGGCTAATGTACAGCACTGGGCGCTCCTCCCCCTCCACCTCCTGCGAGAGTACGGCCCCCAGCCCTCTGTCTGAAGCGTCCATCTGCAAAATAAAAGGGAGAGAGAAGTCAGGTGCACGAAGAAGCGGCCCCCCACAAAGAGCGGCTTTAATCTGCATAAACGCCTGTTGACACTGCTCCGACCATTGAACCGGATCTGGAGCCCCCTTTTTAGTGAGGTCAGTCAGTGGGCTGGTGACGTCCGAATAATAAGGCACAGACCTTCTATAATAGCCAGCCAGCCCCAGGAACTGCCTCACCCCCTTTTTGGTCTTATGTCTAGGGCAAGTCGCAATCGCCGCGGTCTTATCAATTTGGGGATGCACCTGGCCATGACCCAAGTGGAACCCCAGATACCGTACCTCCACACGCCCAATCACGCACTTCTTAGGGTTTGCCATGAGCCCCGCCCGCCGCAGCGATCTTAGGACGGCCCTCAGATGTTGCATGTGCCGGTGTGAGGTCTGAGGATCCTATCCATGAGTCGTTGAAACATGGCCGGAGCCCCAAACAAACCGAAAGGAAGCGTCACAATTTGGTGTAATCCAAACGGCGTTGTGAAGGCTGTTTTCTCACGGGACAGTGGTGTCAAGGGGATCTGCCAATAACCGTTTGTTAAATTCAAGGTTAAATAAAATCGAGCAGTACCTAACCGATTGAGCAGTTCACCAACACGGGGCATTGGGTACGTGTCAAATTTAGACACCGCATTGACTTTTCTGTAATCCACACAGAATCGAACAGACCCATCACTCTTGGGAACAAGAACAACCGGGCTGGACCAATCACTGTGGGATTCCTCTATTACGCCCATATCAAGCATCACATCTAATTCCTCCCGAACTATTTTCTTTTTATGTTCAGGTAAGCGATAGGAGCGGCAACGTACCACCATGCCCGGCTCGGTCTCGATGTGGTGCTGTATAATTTGTACAGCCCGGTAGTGGGGAAAACACATCTGCAAATTCCTTTTGTAAATCGGAAACCTCTGTGAGTTGACGTGGTGAGAGGTGGTCTCCACAAGGAACCGGGGTGTTGAAATTGTGGGCTTTGTTTACCTCCGGTCCGAGCTCCGCCCTCTCCGGAACTACCGTGGCCAACGTCACAGAGGTCGCCTCTTCCCTCCACAATTTCAGGAGGTTGAGGTGATATATTTGACATGCGCCCCCTCTATCGGTACGTTTAACTTCATAATCGAGATCCCCTACTCATCGTGTGACCTCAAAAGGGCCCTTGCCACTTGGCGAGTAATTTAGAGCTCGATGTTGGGAGTAATACGAGTATCTTATCTCCCGGTGCAAATTCCCATAGCTGAGCACCCGTCATACAGCCGGCGTTGGCGTTCTTGAGCCTGGAGCAAATTCTCCTGTGTTAGTCGCCCCAGTGTGTGGAGTTTTGCTCTAAGATCGAGAACGAACTGAATTTCATTTTTGCTATTAGAAGGTCCCTCTTCCCAAGCTTCGATGATGATGTCAAGGACCCCGTGTGGGTGTCGCCCATACAGCAGCTCAAATGGGGAGAACCCCGTGGAGGCTTGCGGGACCTCTCGTACTGCAAACAACAGGGGGTCTAGCCACTTATCCCAATTTCTAGCGTCATCGTGTATGAATTTACGAATCATGTTCTTGAGCGTTTTATGAAATCGTTCCACTAGGCCATCGGTCTGGGGATGGTAAACGCTAGTGCGAATCGATTTAATGCCCAAGAGCTCGTAATGTTCGTGGAGTGTTCGTGACATAAAAGTCGTGCCTTGATCGGTGAGGATTTCTTTCGGAGTCCCCACCCGGGAGATTATCCTGAAGAGTGCCCCTGCAACACTACGTGCGGAGATTACATTTACATTTACATTTATGCATTTGGCAGATGCTTTTATCCAAAGCGACTTACAGTGCACTTATTACAGGGACAATCCCCCCGGAGCAACCTGGAGTTAAGTGCCTTGCTCAAGGACACAATGGTGGTGGCTGTGGGGTTAGAACCAGCAACCTTCTGATTAACAGCCCTGTGCTTTAGCCACTACGCCACCACCACTCTAGATGTTGCGCAGAGGCACTGCTTCCGAATATCGCGTCGCGTAATCCACTAGGACTAACACAAAGCGATGTCCGCATGCTGACTGTTCTAATGGCCCGACGAGGTCCATTCCAATTCTTTCGAAGGGGACCTCGATCAATGGCAGAGGGCGCAATGGCGCTTTTGGGGTGGCCAGCACACTGGGTTCGCTTGACTGGAGGCTCGGCCTCTGCTTTTATGCCGCTCTCCTCGTGCTCACTGAAATTAGACACAGGTGTTAATTTAGCTCAGGTGTAAGCGCCCTTACCGCTTTCCTCTCCCGGATGGGCGCTTGACCACGCCCCCGCTGCCACAATCATGTTCTGTGAGGGCATGTGCATCCTACTAGGACATTTTTATCATTAAACAATGATAAACCATGGTTCACAGGAAAACTCAGACAGTTTCGTCATGCCAAAGAGGATGCTTACAGGGGTGGGGATAAAGTCTTGTATAATCAGGCCAGGAACACACTGAATAAGGAAATCATAGTGGCTAGAAAAAGCTACACTGAGAAGCTGAAAAACAAGTTTTCAGCCAACGAACCTGCATCAGTGTGGAGTGGCCTGAAACAACTTACTAATTACAGGACTCCTACCCCCAACCCTGTGTTGGACCAACGACTGGCTGACGACCTGAATGTGTTCTACTGCAGATTCGAAAGGCCCAATTTCACACCCTACACGCACTCGGACTTTCACTTCACACAAACATTAACACCTCCTGCACCCCCCCTCCTGCTACACAAACTGCACTCAAGATCTGTGAAGACGATATGTGCTGAGTCTTTCAGAAGCAAAGGTCAAGGAAGGCTTCAGGCCCAGATTTCGTCTAACCACCGTGCCTTCATTCCTGTGCTAACCAACTGGCCCCCAGATCTTCAATATATCACTGGAGCAGTGTGAAGTCCCATGCTGCTACAAACGCTCAATTATTATCCCTGTCCCTAAGAAACCAAAAATCACAGGACTTAATGACTACAGACCTGTCACCCTGACATCTGTGGTCATGAAGTCATTTGAGAGACTGGTGTTGGCCCACCTGAAGGACATCACTGGATACTTTCTATATCCCCTTCAATTTGCTTATAAAGCAAACAGGTCTGTGGATGATGCAGTCAACATGGGATTGCATCATGTTCTGCAACATCTGGACAGACCGGGGACATACGCAAGGATCCTTTTTGTGGACTTCAGCTCGGCTTTCAACACAATCATCCCAGCTATTCTCCGGACTAAGTTAAACCAACTCCCTGTTCCCATGTCTATCTGTCAGTGGATTACCAGCTTTCTGACGGACAGGCAGCAGCTTGTGAGGCAGGGAAAATTCACATCCACCACCTGTACCATCATCACTGGTGCCCACCAGGGATGTGTGCTCTCCCCACTACTCTTCTCCCTCTACACCAATGACTGCACCACCAAGGATCCCTCTGTCAAACTCCTGAAGTTTGCAGATGACACCACTGTCATCGGCCTCATCCGAGATGACGATGAGTCTGCATATAGAAAGGAGGTTGAACGGCTGGCTGTCTAGTGCAGTCAAAACAACCTGGAGCTGAACACGCTCAAAACGGTGGAGATGATTGTGGACTTTAGGAGGAACACCCCAACATTGTCCTCCATTTTAAACAGCACTGTGGCAGCAGTGGAGTCGTTCAGGTTCCTGGGCACTACCGTCTCACAGGACCTGAAGTGGGAGACCCACATTGACACATTGTGAAAAAGGCCCCTTCGCCAGCTGAGGAAGTTCAACCTGCCACAGTTGCTGCTGATAGAGTTCAACACAGCAGTCATTGAGGGGAAGGAACATTCTCCCAAGGCCGGGAAGCTGGACGCACATAAGTGAGGAAAAAGGCTGGTAAAATAACTCTGGACCCCACTCACCCAGCCCACTACCTTTTTGAACTGTTGCCTTCTGGCCGACGCTTCAGAGTTCTGAGCACCAGAACCGTCAGGCACAAGAACAGTTTTTTCCCTCAGGCTATCCATCTCATGAACAGTTAAATTGCCCCATTGAGAAATAATTATGTGCAATACACAGTTAAGTCTATTTATATTATCCAACATATTCACTTCTGCCATTACATAAATTGCACTGTACATAATATACTGTATTTTTGTTCTTTATATAATGGATTTGTAATAGATTTGCACTACGTGTGTGTGTGTGTGTATGTGGGTATGTATGAAGGTGAGTGTATGTACGTGTATGTGTAATTATTTATTTGTATTATTCTTTTTTATTTTTATTTATTTTTATTTTTTTTATTATCTATGTCTTGCTGCTGTTTTTTTATTGTTGTACACCAGAAAGCTCTTGTCACTGTAACCCGCACACACACACACAAGACGAGACAGTCACAATGTCGGAGGAAAAACTGCTTTATTAAACACAAAAGCGTGCAATGTACAAAAAGGGCAAATCCAGTGAAGAGTAGTCGAGGGAAGCGTGAGGTCAAAAGCCGGGGAATCAAGATAACAATAACAAGAGGGTCGAGGACGGGAAAACAGTTAACAACTAGGGACAAGTGGGAACGGAGACAGGGGAACAAGTTGGCAAGCTAAGAGGTAAAACAGTAGGGAGGTCAAAACTAGACGAGACTAGCAGGGCAACGATACGGGGAACTAAATACATACAATAACCAACCCGAGTGAAACGAAAGGGTTGTGATATATATAGGGGAACAAACGAGCGGTGCAGGTGAAACGAATAACTAGGTGATGGGACGAGTGCAGGTGTACATAATAAAGGGGTGATTGAGAAAGTGCCGGTGGTCATAACGTTCTGGCCACCGGAGCGTGCATGCGAACATGAGTCAGAGGGGGGAGAGAGTTTACGAGCGAGAGCTCGTAATAGCAAACCGGGCGTGGAAGCCTGAGGGAGGAAAAAGAGCGTACGAGCTCAAGGGGGCGGAGCGAGGGAGCAGGAAGCGAGCACGCTCGGAGTGTATGGGTGCGTGCTCGAGGAAGCGGAGATGGGGCAGAGGAGCGGGGTTCGTGACAGTCACCAAGACAAATTCCTTGTATGTGTAAGCATACTTGGCAATAAAGCTGATTCTGATTCTGATTCTTATTATTATTATGTTAGAAGAAATTAATTGATAATCTGCTTATGTCCATCTCTGGTTCGTGTCAAATTTCTGTTGGTTTTTATTTTGCAATGAATGACTGCTGATGGTGCATCTTATTACAAGTTACTACTTGCCAAATAAATAAATGCAAATGAAACATTCTTTTGAGTTGAAAGAATTTTATTAGCTTACTTGTAGAGATTGCGCAGTGACTCCAGAAGAAAGAGAGATGACTCGCAAATACACAGATGACCGTTCTGATACGTGGAGGTGCAGTTGTTACAGAGAAATAGCAGACCGCTAGATGGTGTCATTGAACAATCAGAATTGAGTATTCCAAAGAGTCGTGTAATAAGAATTTATAAACACTTTAGGTCACACTTTATATTAGGTGGCCTTAGCAACTATGTACTCAGGGTTTCTGCGGATCCTTAAAATGTCTTAAATTCACTTTTCCAAAATGTAATGTCATAAAAAGTCTTAAATATCTTAAATGATACAACAAAAGTCTTAATTTTTATTAAAAGAGGTCTTAAATTTGGTGGTGGAAAGACAGGAATCGTGATATGACCTAATGTGATTATCATACTTAAAAAGAATATGGTTTAATTAAATAAATGAATGCGCTGCGTCCTTCAAAGTGAAAACGCGGCACTGTTTTCTCCAAGCACACGGGGGCATATGTGTGTTTTCAGCAACACATCTCACACCCCAACTCGTCACATGTGGACGCTTGGGCAGGACCCCTTGGCGTCACTTATTGATGCACTGGGTATACCTTTGGTGTCATTTTACAACGTGTCCTTGCTGAGAGGGCACTTTGATATCAGATTGTGAGGGTTTTTAAACATAAAAAAACAGTTGGAGGGCCATTGTATCCTATTCCTTTTTATTTTTATTTATTGCAGTCTCGACTCGTGGTGAGCTTACCCAAGACGTGACATTTCAGAGATATATAGAAGTCTATCGGACTACCCTGCACGTTGAAAAATGACGCCAAAGGTATACCCAGTGCGTCAATAAGTGACGCAACTGCGCAAGCGTCCATATGTGACGAGTTGGGGTGTGAGAATGTGTTGTTTTCAGCTGTTGCAGAGAAGTTCACAATCATTAAGCCAAATCGGAAATTTATGACAAGCAATTTCTAAAGATCAGCTGTTTATGATTATGCAGAGTTGATGAAATATGACAATGTTTACTTTCAATTATTTATATTGAATACTTTGTAGATTATTGTAGGAATACATATTTGATATCCCTTATTTGTTTGAGTGAGCAGCTGGAAGCAGTGAAGTGCAAAACATTTTAAAATTAGAGACCCATATTTGTATTTCAGTGTTTGTGGTAAGGGCTAGATTATGGGTAAAGTTAACAGTGTAAGCTTTTCAAATGTAATTACAATGCAACAACATGTATGTACATACTAAGTACATTGTATTAAATGGTTAAGTATATAGTAGTTAAGGCCACCTAATATAAAGTTGGTCCACTTTATTTATCTTATGTGGTGTTGCTTCTCAAGTAAATGTTCTTGTCTCTACAGTAAAACAACACAATAATTCTCATTAAGAATACAATTTTTATCTTTCTAGAGAAAAAATTCTGAATATATATATATATATATAGTTCACAATTAATAATTAAAGACTTTATCATTGTATTGCTGTGCAAAACAACAAAATTTGGTGGTACCCCACGATCTCAAACATTTACATGAGAAAACAGCATCAACAATAAATATAAAAATGCAGACAGATTAATATAGATTAAAAGGTACAAAAAAATTAAATATATTTAAAATGTGTAGTGCAATTACAAATATAATTAATAGATAGAGACCAGTCAGGAAGTATAAAGTTGTACGGCTCTAGCAAAAAATATATTTTTCAGTCTTGTGGTATTAGAGTAGATTGTCCTGTATCTCCTACTGTAGTAGTTTTCATGCCAATTTTGTGAAAAATCACTCAGCATCTTTGGGGTTTTGATTTCAGAAGAATAGACTTTATTATCACACAATAAAGCCGAGGTTGCCTCACGGTAAAACCACAGTTACCAACAACAACTCGAAGCATCTCTGGTTTGGTTTTACTTAAATACATCTCCTCAAACAAGGTGGGGCTTACATGTATTATCCATCATGCTCTTCATTGACTCTGGTCTTGACCATATTAAGAAGTAACAGAATGTCCTTTGGAAGAGATCAATTCTCCCCCTAAGTAATGCTATTTATGTTTCTGCACACACAGTCAAATAGTCAAACCTATGTGAGCACATATTCATCACGTCACAGGCCTTTACACACAGTAAACTGCATGTTTGCTCCTCAGACATAACTGTGGTATAAAACAACAATTTAACTTGATAAAAAATATACTACATATTCCCTCCTCTGTGACTTTCTATAGTCACAAATTAACATATTTAAGCATGTACGTGCTCCTGGTTTGGTCTTGTTTTTGGTTGTCACAGTTATGTAGATTGCATTAAACAAAATATTCATCCTAATTTTAAGAGTTCTTGCTTGTAGTGTAGATGTCTTCAACCCAGATGCTTTACGCATCGTAGAGGATCACCCTTTGGGGAGAGGTTAACCAGCACTTACACCCAGGGCGTGGTTCTTCATATCTTCTTATATATTCATTGAAGGAATCAATTTCCTCCCAATTTGGTCTTTCTGTCCATTCAGGGTAGTTGCCATTGCATTGGGCCATTCACATCAATCAAAGTCATCTGCTTTACTGTTGCTTGAATCCAAAATTATTTTACTAAGGATCACACAGAATCTTATTCCTTCCACAATGTTATTATCCAGATATTATATTAATTTTAGTTAATTGTGTACCCCATTTCTTTTGGCAATCAGGTCATGTTCATTTTTAGTCACCACCATATATTCTTTTCCATTCTTCATTATTATTCAAATGTACATGAGTTCAATAACAGCATAAATAAAAATAATTTTCCTTCATCATGCAAACAGTCCCAGGTTTGCTTAATACTTAATAATTTAGGCACTTCTTTGTATGCAACGGTTCTCAAAGCTTTACCTCCAAAATCAATCTATAATTGGTCTTCTACACAGGGTGTGATCCCTGATAACACAGTGATAGAATGCTTGTTATTCATCGCTGTGATAAAATATTTTAATAAAGCGGTTATTAAGACACTGTCAGGTTGAGTGGAACTCACAACTTCTGGCAGGTTTCTTCTAGACCTCCCTTTTGATGCTTCTTTCCTTAAAGCATCCATCCACTTCCTTAAACCCAGTTCACCCTTCTTGGGCATGTTTCCAGGGCGGTGGCGCCTGTCTTAGGCAGCTCTCATTTTGCAATTGGAGAGTCTTTACCCGTCATTGGGTCGTCACCTCTTGCCACTGGAGAATTTTACCCATTATTGGGTCATCATCTCTTGTCTCTGGTCTCGGTACCGCTCAGTCTTATTATCCAATCTTTAATAATTTGGTATCTGTAAACAAACATTTTCCCTTGCTTCAGGGAGCATCACCTGAGAACCATCACAGCCAATGGAGCCATCTACAACTGCTCAAACATTGAGACAGTCCAAAACATGGTTAAATTCACAAAGCATTATTCACAGTTCAACAATCTATTGAAATTGTCCAAATGAAAAGTAAAATGCAACAATTGAACTCATTTACAGTTCACTAATTTCCATTCAAGTTGTTATATTTTCTCATTTAGCAAAGGTCATAAAAGACTTTGTCTCTTGGTGAAGACTATCCATCAGAACAAATCAAAATACAGGATCAGCCTCTGTCAAGCTTCTAAGATGCTTAATTTAAATCATCACTTAATTTAATAATTTCTAGGTAGTTTTAGAACCTACATTTATTCTTCCAGATGTACACTCAACCAAATCTCTTATCTTTAGTATGAGATTCAAATTGCCCTCTGAAAATAACAAATCTTTAATCATGATGAGGAAAGCTGTTTGAACCTTTCCTTCATATTACTGTATCTAACATTATTGTCAAATCACATCATTTTCCATGTAAAAGAAAATAAAATCAAAAGAAAATAAAACAAATTAGTGATATGGTTTTAGCCCACTTAAAAACTTAAACTGAGAGCGAGAGGGAAAGAATTTTGAGAGAGAGATTGCACTCCTTCACACTGTTGTTACAGTTATTCCTTTTTTTTCTTAGAAAATCACAATAACACATTTGTAATTCTACAACAGTGAGAATAGTGATAAATGTAATTTAATAAAATGATATAATCAAATATATTTTATTATATTATCTGCTTTCAACCTTTGCCATTGTAAACCATCTTCAAGAAAACTTCTAGAATTTCTACTTCTCTTATCCCTTCCCTCCTCACGCAATAAAATTAATGCGCATTTGTATTCAGACCATTGAGAAATTTAAGTTTTCATTTAAAACTCTCTTATGATTACTTTCTCCCTTTTCTTACTCTTTCTCAGGAGAAGGAATTTTCATTATGTCAAATAAACCAACATAAATCACCTTTTTAAATTAACAGAAAATAAATTGAAGATTTTAAACAAAATAAAATAGTAAAGTGGCACAATGGAAGTTCAGACATATATCTTGTGTTTTGCAATAATTGATCAGTGAAATACATTATGTCCTTTGAATTTCTTACTAGTCTCATTTTTATATCCTAATGTTATCATCCTTTAATAATATGATTTTTCAGCTATTATCGTCTAATACTTATCAGCATTTCATGATCAATTATTCAGTTAAATAATAGAGACAGATGTCACTGTTCATAGACTGTATACCTCTTAAAATTGTATTTTCATGGATTTAACTCAAAATAAAAATAGCTTACTAGAAATAGACACTTAATTAACTCCTTGCAGTACTGATTAATCTTTTTCTTTAAAGTGAGGGTAGTCTTTGGAAAATTTAGGGAGTAAACAATCCAATATGTTACTCTTACTTTGCCATTAAGTTTTTATATTTAACCTTCATATCAACAAATTCGCAATTAGATGCTGGATTTAAATTTAGACCCTCAGAACAATTTAGACATGGATATTGAACCCATGGATGGCATTTGGAGAATCAAACATCCAATTAGTTATATATGACTGAAATCAACTTATCAAGAGAAATTTGAATCCATAATTGAAATGTCAATTCAGTAATGATTACCAGCATTCATGATAGTAGGAGGGCCAATCATATAACAGCCCACATACTGTATTTCTCAGTCTTTTCCTTTTCTCCGGACTGTCTCCTGTAACATAAGCTTCTTCAATAAATCATCTGGCCCAGCAATCTGCAATGGTGAGAGACTGGTTCCAGAATGAGTTATTGAAATGACTTACACAATGCTGACAACAGAGAGAGTAAAACATAGTTAGCATCAATTTCACACAGAAGAGACACATTACATCAAATTATTTATGATATTCAATTTAATCCTAATGTTTCTCTATGGGTTTCACCTAATACCAATCTCCAATTTTTCCTTAGCATTATCAATAATTTTTTCAATCAAATACACCACATATTGGGATTTATTTCAATTCTATCTGGCAGGACTGGTCATAGAACAAACCCAAGAAAAAACTTCTCTGAGTAAATTTGAAACGTAGAGAACATGCAATGATTTAAATTATTCTTAAATTTATTTTCTTTAATTCTAGTCTCAGTGACAACTTTCAGTGTACCCATGATCAACCAATGCCTACACTGTATATATAAAACAAAAAATAAAAGAAAAATGTCTAATCTCAAAAGAATCTGCTATCTCTTTTTCCTAAATTTGGGGGCCCCCTGTGTTTGACTAGAGACATTATGAGAGACACCGGGTCTTAACCTCTCCTGTCTCCTTACTGAGTCAGGTCGTTCACTAGGCACTAATCTCTCCAGTCAGACATTCTCTAGCAAAAATAATAAACACTATCTGTCTTATTTTTGTTGGTTGATCAAGTTTACACCAATAAAGTTGCACACACATGTACATTGTTCTCCAGACATATTTAAACACATCAAAAATAAAACATATAATCATGGGTTTTCAAATGTATATATCAGGACATTATAGTTTAATTTAATATTGTTAAAAATGTTATTCTCTCATATTGGACTAGACAGAACATAAAACAGACACATGAATGTGAAATTTTCACATTTAAGATTTACTTTTCATATTCCAATTTCAAAATCCTTCTTTTTAATCTCCCTTTCCCATTTTCTGTGGCTTTGATAACTACTGGCCTCACTAAGAGAAATACCATACACATTCTATCTAAAGTATTTGGAGCTGACCTTTGGGAGCTGACCTTTGGGGTCACATAGGGAGGTATTTTTTAAAAAGTATCCTGTCATTTTACCCTCCTCTGCATGCCTCAGCTTTTCTGGCCTGCCTCATATTTCTCAGTGAATTTTAAACTTTCTGGATATAGCTCTTACTTTATTCTTTTTATTTTTCCTGTTCTTAGTTTTTACTCTTATCTTTTTATTTATTTATTTTTTAACCGTTTAATCTAAATGTCTTTCTAAATCATTTTCCTTATCTTCTTCTAATATATGAATTATTATACCCCATACATGAATACATTTCCTATCTGTTTGTCAATTTACTTTTTAGGATCAGTTTTCATCTAGATTTTAGTTTTTATTTCTCCACTTGTTCCTTCTTCATTTTTACTTGGCATATAAAAATGAAAATTTATTTTAGCACCCTTAATTTAGATAAATCAATACATCTAGAGAATAAATTAATCTTTTATTTTTTAAATGTATTTCTTTCTACACTAATCTTCAACGGCAATATTTTGAAACAATTTTCCCAATTTCTTTCACCTTTACTTTTTAATACACAAAGTTCATTCACGTCACTTTATTATTTATTTATTTTGCTTTCTCATTTCTTTGAGATGTTACACAGTGGACTTCTAGATTTTACTGCTTTCCACTGGAGTTTTACCTTATGTAATATAACAACACTTATCTTAAATACAACCTTTGTTTAAATTCCAATTACTTAGTTGACTTCAGTTTAATGCAATACACTGGACTTAAAGCTTTAATTCTTATTCTCTTTATTTATTATTTTATTTTTCTCCTAACTATTTTTGATTTTTTAAACTGATTTTAATTACTTTACAGTTGTTTCATATTTTTTAATTTCAATTTCAAATGTTTTATTGTTACTTGTCCCTGTGCTTTAAAGGTTAAACTTTAAGCACAGATATCTTTTGACTTCTCTGTATGAAGTTCACTTCTCTTCTGTGACTGAGTAGTTCAGAGGCCTGTCATATTTTTCAGCTGCTAGTCTAAAAAAACCTCACAAGCTAAGAGTTAACTTTCTGTCTACGCAGCAAAGCTGAGTCTCTCTAACTTGGTCACACACCCTACAATATCTCTTGAATGTATAGATTATCTGCATGAAGTCAAATACATTTCTATGCTACAGTCTAGTTTAGGAGTTATGTTCTAGCCCATTCCAATCAACAGCTGCTAGACTAAGAACAGCCAAGACTAAATGTTTTCCAGCCAGTTGTAAGTTAACTTTTTGATTTCTTTTTTCCTAATTTTGTTTTACATCTATATTAAATGTATATTTCTATCTATATATCTTTATCATTGGTTTTATCTCCACTTTACAACCAGAATATTTATTAGGTGCCTTTTCTTCCTGTTATATCAGCTCTTCTCTGCCTCCATATATTGATGGAAGGTTGAAAATAGCCCAAATATATTTTCTCTGCTGTAAATTGCATATATACACCTTACCATTTATGCAGCACAGGCTGATATTTTGGAACATTTTTAGTTTTCTATATTTTAACAAAGTTAATTATTCCAAAGTTTCTCAAGACAGGCTTTCAGTCCAATCTTTGTACTGGGCTTATGTCTGTACTCAGTCATACACGTCCATACACACTTGCTCTTTACACACTTTCAAACACAAATACAGATACTCTCACAAACCACAGAAATGACCACACTTTTTACAAACACAAGGCCTTTATAAACACAGAGCTCACAATAACACAAAATAATTCTAGAACGCAACTATTCTACCACTCCTCTTGAGTGACCCGTTCCTACAGGTTTTATACACACAAACACACACTCCTCTTGAGTGACCCGTTCCTACAGGTTTTATACACACAAACACACACTCCTCTTGAGTGACCCGTTCCTACAGGTTTTATACACACAAACACACACTCCTCTTGAGTGACCCGTTCCTACAGGTTTTATACACACAAACACACACTCCTCTTGAGTGACCCGTTCCTACAGGTTTTATACACACAAACACACACTCCTCTTGAGTGACCCGTTCCTACAGGTTTTATACACACACACTCCTCTTGAGTGACCCGTTCCTACAGGTTTTTAAACACAAACACTCCTCTTGAGTGACCCGTTCCTACAGGTTTTATACACACACACTCCTCTTGAGTGACCCGTTCCTACAGGTTTTTAAACACAAACACACCCTTCTTGAGTGACCTGTTCCTACAGGTTGTTAAACATAAAACAATTAACAAAAATTTACAGATGATTGCATGCAATTATTTCTTCTGGAATCAAAACCCTTTATTTATTCTTATTTTCCTTTTTTTATTGGTTTAGAAGAGCTTTTTGAGCGTTCTTACCACCACAGGCGAACTGGCAAGTAACACAAACGTTTATAAGCAAAATATGCTTACCTCCTAATGGTGGCCACCGTGTTTGTGTTCAGCCTTCCCAACCAGCCTGTGATGTAAAGACTCTGCTCTCTTCTGTCCCTGTTCAGCGCCAATTGTAGTAGTTTTTCATGCCAATTTTGTGAAAAATCACTCAGCATCTTTGGGGTTTTGATTTCAGAAGAATAGACTTTATTATCACACAATAAAGCCGAGTTGCCTACGGTGAAACCACAGTTCACCAACAACAACTCGAAGCATCTCTGGTTTGGTTTTACTTAAATACATCTCCTCAAACAAGGTGGGGCTTACATGTATTATCTATCATGCTCTTCATTGACTCTGGTCTTGACCATATTAAGAAGTAACAGAATGTCCTTTGGAAGAGATCAATTCTCCCCCCTAAGTAATGCTATTTATGTTTCTGCACACAAAGTCAAATAGTCAAACCTATGTGAGCACATATTCATCACGTCACAGGCCTTTACACACAGTAAACTGCATGTTTGCTCCTCAGACATAACTGTGGTATAAAACAACAATTTAACTTGATAAAAAATATACTACACTACCCGAAGGGAGGAGATCAAAGAGGTAGTGTGAAGGGTGAGTTGAATCCCTAATCATTTTGGAGGTTCTGCTCCGACATCTGGACAAATAAATGTCCTCAACTGATGGTAACTGTGTGCCGATTATATTTTGCTCCATTTTGGTAATTCATTGCAGAGCCCTCCATTCCTCTCTTGTACAACTGCCGTACAAAGATGTAATGCAGTAGGTCAGTACACTCTCCACTGCACATCGCTAAAAGTTCACAAGAAGTTTCTAATGCAGTCTTGCTTTCTTTAATCTTCTCAGAAAATAAAGGTGTTGTTGTGCCTTTCCAGTGACAGTGGATGTGTGTGTAGTCCAAGAAAATTCCTCTGTAATGTTCAACCCCAAGAATTTAAAACAGGTGACTCCCTACACAGCCACTCCATTTATAAACACATGACTCCTTTTACAATTTTCCTTTTCTTCCTAAAATACACCACAATCTCTTTTGTCTTCTTGGTGTTAAGGATGAGATTAATGTTGGAACACCATGCTGTCAGATTTTGTAGTTCGTCCCTGTATGCACACTCATCATTGTTTGGTTCGCTGTCCTTTTCTGCATATCACAGTGCCATTTTGTAGTCCGTTCTGCATACCAAGGCCCATTCGGCACGTTTCGCGGCCAATCCACTGGCCACTCGGTTCTCCTGCTGGCCAGTTCGTCCCTGATTGGCCCCAAAGTGCCAGATTGCCAGTCCAGCCCTGCTCAGCACACATCCCTGTGGAACACCAGTATTCAGGGTAAATCTTGAAGAAGTATACTTTATAGTCTGACATTCTGGGAGTGGTTGGTTAAAAAATACAAAGTCCAGCTGCAGATGGCTGCACTTATTCCCAAGCTGTGGAGTTTGGACACAAGTGCTTTGGGGATGACCATGTTAATGGCTGAGCTACAATCCACAAACATTATCCTGACATATGTGTTCGACTTATCCAGATAACCCAAGGTGGTATACAAAACAAGGTTGATTGCATCCTCTGTTGATCTATTCTCCTCAGTAGGCAAACTGATGCTGATATAAAGTGGCTGGAATGATACTTTTAATGTGTGCCAGAATCAACTTCTCAAAGCACTTTGATATTAAAGGTGTAAGTGCAATTGGTCAATAATCATTCAAGCAGCTCACAATTGTTGCAGTTTTAAGACACTTAGGAACATCAGCACAGGTCAAGGAGAGATTAAATATGCTGTGTAGTTTATAAATGAAATATAATGATGCCTGGTAACAGGTGCATGTGAGGGCTGGTACTAACATTTTAGCTTAGCATAAAGGCAGTGTTGTATAGGGTTGCAATGGTTTGAGAATTTCACGGTACGATAACCATCTAGGAAAATATCACAGTTTCATGGTATCATGGAATGTGGTATTACACAATTATTATTATCAGTTAAAATGACCCTTAAAGGAGTGAAAACAGAAGGGATTTTTTTTGTTGTTGTTGAAAAAATACTTTATTATAATTGAAACTTGAAACAATTTTTTTTTATTGAAGTATGTGTAACACTTGAAAACTGTCTGGAAAATAAATAAAATAAATAGAATAAGAAAGCTAACAGAATTATAATAATAAACCAAATTATAAACATGATAAAAAAAATAGCATACTATATAACTAAAGCATGTTAGTTTACATGTTAGCATAGCATGTTAAATCAACTACTAAATGAAAAATAACATCAGTTGTGTGAGCTTTTAAAGTAATGTCCTATAATTATTAACAATTAACATATACTGTAGGTGCGCGACAGCACCAGACTGCTCCTCTTTGTACCATTAACTCAACTGGTTTTGCTTCAGGATCCAGATTTTACATTGGAAATCAAGTGGTGACCACCATAGTAAAAAAGTAACCTGTATTTAATGTATCCTGGGTTGCATTTAATTTTATGTTGCATAGTTTTTGATACATGGACATGCATCAAGTGACATTATTTTTGTTGTTGACGTCAGCAAGCGAGAGGAAATTTAATTTCCCCTCTTTTAAAAATTTAAGAGCATATTTACTTATATGAGCCCATTATTATCCCATTTGTTTCTTAATTTCAACCATAATTCAAACAGAACATACATATTACACAGGAGGAACGGCTCATCATTGCATGGTTAAGTCAGTGTAGCTAGACTTAAATAATTGTAATAATAATAACAAATTACATTATTTATAAAATAAATACTAGCTGAAACACATCTTGAAACCACAACTGCCACTGTTGATATAAAAGGAGGTCTAATAGATTCTACCTTTAGATTATTTCATAAGAATCTTAAACATTTTTGTCAAAATACAACAGTTTACTCATGTAAAATCGTGAAACAACTTTTTAAAGGTGATGATGTGTAATGAAAAAAATTAAATGAGTGCATAGCACAGTGTTGCTCTTTTCCTCCTAAATGATGTTTGGGATGTCAGGACTGCCTACTGTTTGAGAGGTTCAGCTTGACTTCCTCTTCAATGCTTTAAACTACAAAAGTCACACTAGAATTGAAATTGGTCACATCAGTTTTGAGGTCTGTGCATTGTAATACTGAGGGAAGCCAGGTTGTGCGTGCAAGAGAGAAGAGCAGATCATGATCCGTTCCATTACACTCTTGCGAAAGTGCAGATGAAAAGCCTTTAGCTGATTGTAAGATTATCATTAAATCTGTCTCAGCAGTTCTGAATAGGCTATCACTTGTGTGGCTGCTGAAATATCTTCAATGGGAGAACCATGGCATTGTTCTTTCCCTGCTGTCCGTGACCAAGTACGAATATACCTGCAACCCACTAGATGAGGAACACTGCATTAACTCACACACTCACTTATATCAGACCCCCTCGCTTCTCTCTGACATTTTCTCCACTGCATGTTTGTGTGTGTGTGTGTGTGTGTGTGTGAGAGAGACACAAGTTGACGAATCTGACAGGCAGTCGAGGAGGAAAGGCGATGTGCACGCACAGTAAGATTCTCCATCCGGTTGCTATTTTTTTTCTCTCAATGATAAGCAAATGTACATGGTATGAAAACATTCAATTTTCATACTGTGGTATACCATGAAACCGGTACTTTTACTTAATTAAAATTTAAGATACCTTCATAGAAATTGACTATAGGAGGCATGAACCTGCTTGATAATATAAATAATATTTCATAACAAAAAAGACAAACACACACACAGGTATCGGACAGCTGTCCGTAAATCTCTCTCTCTCACACCGCCATCCCTTGTCAGCCTTTATCTCTCTCGGAGGCTTGATTAGCCTGATTAGGGGCCGGATGTGCAGCTTCATGACCCGACCCCCCGTCCTGCCACTTTCCTCCCTCGTTCTCTCAGGTTGGCACCCTCTAGCGGACGACAGACGCGCATCCCAGGGTGGAAAAGAGGCAGTTCTCTGGCCCCTGGTGGACGGAATGCCCCACAGCGTTTTTGGTGGACAGTACAGGTCTCCCCCGCCCCTGGCAGCAGTAACCGCTCCAGGCAGTTGGTTGGGAGCCCCTCCTCTCCTCGCGGTTGGCGGCCATTCCTCCGGCGGCTGCTCCTTTCGGGTGGATGGTAGTGGCGAGAACTCCACCATGCCGCATCCCTCCTCCTTCCCGGAATTTCAACACCAGTGTAAAGGGATTAATGGAAAGGAGGCGAGAACTGGCTTGGTAATATAAATAATATTTAAATAAGAAACTTATACAAAAAGACAAACACAAACAGGTATCGGACAACTGTCTCTAAACCTCTCTCTCTCTTGCACCGCTGTCCCTGGTCGGCCTTTATCCCTCTCGGAGGGTTGATTAGCCAGATTAGGGGCCAGGTGTGCAGGATCACGACCCGGCCCCGCCCTCCACCCTGCCACAATAATATTTACAAAATGAGCACAAATGAATGCCACCATAAAACCGTAATTACCAGTAGGCTTTACTTGTAGGCCCAGTTTTCAGAGTTGGGGAATTTACAATTAAAGAGTCATGGCAAGAATCAAGCAAATTGGTATCGGACATACAGTAATTCGTTTTTATTTGTGGACTTTGAGAGGTGATATTGTATGCATTTTTGTACCGTTGATGAAGGAAAAAGCTTACAATAAAATTAGACTCATTTAGCTGGTTTATGATGTGGCCACACAAGAATGATAAAATAACATAGATTAAGCATCAATTAAAAGCATTAAACTACCTGAATAGTCATACAGGCAATTGCAAAATCAACCTATTATTTCCTACTAAAATCAGTTCAACACACATTATAATTACGACTTCTGAACTCATAAATATGAACTTCCCAAGAGGACTTGAATGCAGCATAAACCACAGCATAACTGACATTTGTGTCGAACATACAGTATGTGGATTGTACATATGATTGATATTAAGAAAAAAGCAGTTCATAACAATCTAGAACACTGATGGAGGGACCCTAGTGGTCAGAATTGAGAGTTGAGGGTGGGCTCTTTTCATTTGGGCCATTAAGCAATGACCCCGCAACCACCCACCCAAGCAACTGCATAGCAATGTTCTAAAAACACAGAGAGCAACTTAGAAACAATATGACAACAATCTGGCAACCACCCAGAACACCCTAGATTTGCTTAGACAAACACCATTCACATCTTCAGAAAATTATTCTCCTGTTATCAGTTATTAATTTTGCAATGATATTGATAGACATTTTCAAGAGCATATATAGTTATTATTTACACACTGTACCTTGGTTAAATGTAAAAAGTAACTGCACT
Organism: Xyrauchen texanus; assembly: GCF_025860055.1. Classification (NCBI taxonomy): domain Eukaryota; kingdom Metazoa; phylum Chordata; class Actinopteri; order Cypriniformes; family Catostomidae; genus Xyrauchen; species Xyrauchen texanus. The sequence goes on along the minus strand of NC_068292.1, from coordinate 13,985,050 downwards.
GATTGAATTGAAACTTGATATGAACAGATCTCCTGGAAAGGCGGGAAGCTGATCGCACATAACTTTTATCAGTTTTCATAACGTGTAAGCCAAAACGTATCAAATAAATTCAAAGTCAAAACACAGATTCAAATCTACATTAGTGTTTTTTTCTCTATCCCTGTGGAGACGTCACGCAACATGCTGTTCGACGCATGCTTCCTTGTGATTTTGATTTATATTCGTGATTCACAAAACAAATAATTTAGACCAATTTTTGAATCTTTTTGACCTATTCAAAGAAATCAAATTTGGTAAATTCTACTCAAATGATTCTTTCACGAATCAGACATCATTATCCCCATGCAATTTACACACAGAGTTATTTTTGCTGTGTTCAGTTGCAAAAGTAACGAAAGGGTCAGGAAAAATTTAAAGGAGTAAAAATATTTAATTTCACTTTAAAATGTAGTGACGTAAAAGTGAAAGTCAACAGAAATGTTTGTACTCAAGTGAAGTACAAATATTTAAAAACTGTACTTAAGTACAGTAATGAGGTATTTGTATTTCTTTACTATATATCTATGAATAAAGCCAAAAGTTCACATGATAATTCATACAAGGTTAACTATTTCTGCTGCTCCAAATGTACTTCAAACCCCAGAGTGTACACAACACCTTTTCTGATCTTTTCTGGATTATAATCTGTGGCAGCGGGGGTGTGATCAAGTGTCTGTCCGGAGAGAGAGAGAGCTGTAAAAGGGTGCTTGCACCTGTTTCTGATTACAGTGAACACGGGGAGAGCGGCATAAAAGAGTCACATAGCCAGCAGACCAAAAAGAGAGAGTCTGGATCAGAAAGTTTATCATGAACCTGAAGTATTGAAGAGACAAATGTCTATTGTGAAGCTGAACCTTATTGCGAAGTGACTGTATGAAGCTGACGTCTACTGTGAAGCTGGTGTGTTGGAACATGTTGTCTGGTGTCCTCCTTGGGATCTTCTACATGAGGCCAAACAAATATAATTTTTTAGCTTTCTATACAATGCTAAAGGCTACATTGGTTAGCAATTATCATGCTATTAACTTAATGTAGGCCTATTCTTGTTAAAATACCTAAACTGCATAAAAAAATATTTATTAATTTATTAAACTAAACAGTATTTATTAAATTAAGCAATTGACAATAAAATGCTAATTAATCTCTTCAGTATTTTAATCAAGATTTTAATCAAAATACTTATTGTATGTTACTCTATTCTGATTACCAAAGATATAAATTGTAATGGAATGCAGTTAATAATATTTTGTATTTTAAATGCCAAACTACGTTACATGTTCTGTTGCTCCCCAACCTTAACTATAAGTATGCCAAATTTATTTCACAGCTTCACAATACTTATCAATGGAGAATACTTGCAGTCAATGGAGAAAAATGTTTTCTGGCTACATTATGGTGTATTTAAGGCATCTTCCAACAGAGGCTAAATGACAGATCTAACCAGCCAAACCTTGACCCTCTGGTCAGACCAGATTTACATGTAAATATTCAACTTTCAACCCAAGGTTTACCTCACTATTTGTCCATTCACAAAAGATCCCCTATGACTTATTGCCAAAGCAAAATTGCTTATCTAGCACTGTTTAAGAGATAAACAAGTAATTAAAAGAAGGCAAAAACTGTTCTACAATCAATTTAAATTGATTAGTCCTGTTTTAGAGAACATCACTTCTGCTTTGTTAGGACAAACAGGAGGGTTAGTGTAGCCAAAAGTGAAGCTACAAGCAATAATTTAAACAAGCATATCGAAAAACAATCAACCTTGCTGGAAAAATGTCATGGTTACTGTCGTAACCTCCATTCTCTGAGGGAGGGAACGAGAAGTTGTGTCGAATGAAGTGACACAAGGGGTCTTCCTTGGATGCCGAATCATACCTCTGAACCTGAGAAAAGGCCAATGTCAAGTTGGCAGACAGAATGTGCATGCACCGCCCCGGACATATGGGTATAAAGGGAAGCAGGGCAGCGAAAGCCAGTCAGGATTTTGCACTGAGGAGCCAAAAATTAAGCATGGCCATTTACAGTGCTAGGTCTAGTGCTGTGGCAGGAGGGACACAATGTCTCGCTCCCTCCCTCGAGGAACGGAGGTTACGAGGCCGTCGTTTTGCGGTTGCCAGGGATGTGAGTGGCGAGCAGCGAATTGAGTCATGGCTGGCTCCAAAAGAGGGAATGGCGGGTGAGTTGTGACATATGACGAGAGTGCATGCCACCCTGACGATTTATGTACGCTACCGTTGCAGTGCTGTCTGAACGGGTCAAGACGTGCTTGCCTTGGATTAGTGGGGGAAACTTCCGTAGGGCAAGAATTACAGCCATCAACTCAAACTCAACTCAAACTCGATGTCGAAGCACCCAGGGGCATGAACTGCAGAGCGTGCAGAGAGAGAGACAACAGCTCGAAATGCGCCGTGCGGATCCAACAGCAATGCTTCTCGCTGGTAGAGGTGAGTGAAACAGGAGTGAAACTCAGCTGCTTGCTGCACAACCATTCGGCTCAGAAGAAAAATTTTGACTGGCATTCGCTGCCCTGCTTCCCTTTATACTCGTATGTCCAGAGCGTGGCATGCAAATTCTGTCTGCAAACTTGACTTTGGCCTTTTCTCAGGTTCAGAGGTATGATTCGGCGTCCAAGGAAGACCCCTTGTTTCACTTTATTCGACACAACGTCGAGTGAGTGATAGAAGAGGAACAGTTTTTATTTGGATGAATAAAAAAATAACATAATAACAAAAAAATGTGTTCAAGTATGACTGCAAGACCAAGATGAAGTACTAGATTAGACAAGATTAGTACAGTGCATGGGCTCTGTTCAGGAAGTGGTGGCGGAAAAGTGTGCCAATTATTTTCAGAGGTTTCAACGTTCCACACAGGTCACACCTACCTGTCCTTTATCCACGACTACAAGACCATCTACAAATTGAAGCACTCAGAGGTTCAGACTCTCGCCGACAAGTCAATATCAACTTAACTACTGTAGTTAAACTATTAGATATTTTTTTGTGTTGAGAAAAATGGTGAACACACTATCGATGTGTCTTGTGTCATACACAAACTGACATAGTTTCTGGGAAATGTATACAGTAGATAGAATCTGGAAGCATGTGTCACTGACACTGAAGTTCAAGTGTATTATTTCACTAGGATGAACACTGGCTTCCAGAAACTCAAGGAAGCCGGTGAGTTTGTTGCTGCCCTCAGCAAAGAACTGGAGGTCAAGGAGAAAGTACTTCAGATTGCCAATGAAAAGGCTGAGAATGCAAGTGAACATGTGTTCATCATACCATGTGTGATCATACCATACATTTTATTTTGTTTTGTTTTGTCAGAATTTTGGAAAGTTACAGTATGTTTTCATTGTATATCATTGTATGCATGCTCTTTTATCTCAGAAGATCAAGAAATAATTGATTCCTCATGCTATGATCCCTTTAATGACTTTGTGCCTCCCACTTACAGTCACAAATTCAATCCGTCATGCTGCATAAAGCTTGAAAGTATCTGTTCGATGAAAGACTGCTGGCCCATGCCTTCCAACCACAGGCTTATCAGATATCAATAGACTCTGAAACATTAAAAAGATAAATTAATAACCATAAGGTCAGATAATAGCATGAAATGCCACAGATATTACTGCATTGAAATTAGTCTTTTCATTATTCTTTTCATTTTTCTTTATTGGGTGTTGAAAGAGGTGAACGTGAAGGCTCAGGCTACTGAAAAGGTAAAAGTTGATGTTCAAAAGGTCAAAGATAAAGCTCAAGCCATGTGTTGACACCATCTCTGCTGACAAGGCCATTGCTGAAGAGAAACTAGGAGATATATCCAGCTGCAGACCCGCAGCACCACCAGTTTCAGAACCCCAGCGCCAGAACCTGAAGTGAGGGGCGGAGTTATTGACAATGAGACAAGCATGGCGGAGAGCATGGTGAGTTGTGTAACGTTGTCTAACGTTTTTGACATCATGTGGTGAAAAATTATCGCATATATTTAGTTCAGTGTTTATCTGCTAAATATTTAATTTGTGCATAACTTTATCATCTTATTGAAGCTTGAATATGTTGTCATACTTTATTGTATTAAAAAAATAAATTCTACGGATGGTTCGATACATTTTTGCATGTTGTAAATAGGCTTTGCGGTGATGTTTTGAAGACATCTTGTGAAGGTGTTAAAGTGTTTGCTCCATTCCAACAGCCATCTGCTCAGGGGTCCAGTGGAAGAGCCTCTTTTCATTCGAATGAATGAAGGCGACAAGGAAAAGGCCACAACAATCTCCTGGAACAGTCAGAAGCTTCCAGAGAGCCCTTTCTATTTCATTTTGTGTTCAGGGATGACATGGAGTTATTTTTGCAAGAATGTAAAGACAAAATGGGCCTGAGAGTGAATTCCTCATTTGATACATTTTAAGTTTAATTTATACAGGATTGTCATGATAAAATGGGCCTAGGGGTGAATTGGTCATTTGTTGTATATATTTTTATTGTTTCTTTTAAAATGATGCTGAATTTTCTCTCTTTTTTAGTTTTTTGACATGTTTTATTTTACATAAAGAAAAATGCATGCTGCACATGTTCTTGTGAAATAAAGTATATTTTATATAAAATGCCCATAAGTTTCAAGCATTATTTTTCACCATCATGATCAGGAAGTAACTCTAGGATAACTATTTATCAGGATCAGGATAACTATTTACAATTATATTACACAAGATCAATGTTTTAAAAGGCTTATTGTACTGTACCTTAATGTATCATTATAACATACGTATAAAGTATGATGTTTCGTTTGTAATAAAAGCAAACTACGCTCCAAAACGTTAGGTGGCGCTACTCGGTTTAGTACGTAAGCTCCGCCTCTCACTTCAGGTTCTGGCGCTGGGGTTCTGAAACTGGGGTTCTGAAACTGGTGGTGCTGCGGGTCTGCAGCTGGATACTATTGGAAACTAGAGGCAGACAAACCTGCTCTGGAGGAAGCCGAGGCAGCACAGCAGGTCAGAAATGATATCGAGACAAAATGTAAAGGAGAACCACAAAGTTCTATATGCTATAAAAGCTACGAAAGAATGGTTGTGTAATTTTTTTATTGTATTTTATTTATTTATCATTTTTTATTTTTTGTGGTGGAGAGGAAAGGAGGATGGCATCAGTAGCTACTGTGTGATGTTTGTGGGGCATTATGGTGCCTGCAGCTTTGGTGTAATTACATGCTGCCTAATAGGATGTAAAAATAGACAGAGTGATGAGAGGGTTGCTGTAGGGGCATTATTCCAAGCAGGGGGTCTGACAGCAACCCTCTCTAACCAACCCTACATGCAAACATACACACCCACTCAATCACACAACCACCCAAACATAGTCCTCACCCCTTCCCTCCAGCACCCACTAATATTGCGTACCTTCCATGAATCCAACCATAATGGATCCCATCATTCTTGGGAGTCGCTCTTCTTTCTCCATTTTCCTTTTCCTGTGTAAATCTCTAGAACGTACCTGCATATTATCAGTGGGATTCACAAAGCTCTTAACGGGATAGTTCACCCAGAAATGAAAATTCTGTCATCACGTACACACCTTCACATCGTTCCAAAACTGGATGATTTCTTTCAGTGGGGAAAAAAGCAAAATATATATTGCAGAGTTATCTTTTCCATACCATGAAAACATATTGTGGCCAATGGCTGTCGATCTCCAACCATGGCAAAATAAACAACCAGAAAGTAGTCCATAGCAGTCACGTGCTATATTCCTAGACATCTGAAGCAATATGATGGCATTGTGTGAGACACTGATCAAAAAGTCTTTATTCACTGATGATCATGCACTTAACTGTTGCTCTTATATCTCGTTAAGTTCACATATGGTGCGTCATCAAGACAAATTGCATCAAGTGAGATGTCAATTTTTAGACCTGAGACCGAAGGGGGGTAGTAGCACACTACATTTACTCTGTTACATTTACTTGAGTAACTTAAAAAAAACAACTTTTAGAGTAGGTTTAAAAGTGGATACTTATTACTCTCACTGTCATGGTTTTATGTGTTTTTGTTCACGTTTTGTGTTAATGTCTTTTATTTTGCAAGTTTAGTTCCTGTTTTATAGTCATGTGTTCCATGTCATGTTATTTCCAGTTTGCCTGCCAGATCATGTGATTCCCTGTTTCATGTCATGTGGTCCCCTGCTCATGTGATTTCATGTTTCCCTCCATGTTCATGTGTCTTGCTTTCATCGGTTCATTGTCTTGTTACCTTGTTATCAGTTCTGTCTTGTCATTGGTTTTCATTGGCAGGTTTCTCTCTTGTCCATGTATTTAACCCTTGTGCATCCTTGTGGACATTTTTGGCTTTTTCAGTTTTGTTTTTTTGATAACTTTGTCTGTGTTAATGCTAACTGCATTAACACAGACAAAGGAATTTAACAGGTAGCCAATGTAATGATGATAAAATGGGGCTAATATGATCATATTTCTTGGTTCTCGTTAGCACTCTGGCTGCTACCAGTTTTGAACCAGTTGAAGTTTATTTATTGATTTTGCTGGACATCCTCCCAGTAATGCATTACAATAATCTAGTCTTGAGGTCATGAACGCATTAATTAGTTTTTCGACATCAGCAACAGAGAGCATGTACCCGTAATTTAGCAATATTTCTTAGGTGAAAGAATGCTGTTCTACATACATTGGTAATTTAATTTTCAAAGGACAGATTGGTTTCAAATATAACACCTAAGTTCTTCGCTGTTGAAGATTATGTAACAGTACATCCATCGAGAGTCAAATTATATTGTAGTGGCTTATTTTTAGAGTTTTTTGGTCCAATAATTAGTACCTCTGTTTTGTCAGAATTTAGTAGAAGGAAATTTCTGGCTATCCAATCTTTTATTTCATTGATACACGCTGCTAATTTCGAGAATTGTGAAATCTCATCAGGTTTTAAAGAAATATAAAGTTGTGTATCGTTGGCATAGCAGTGGAAACTTATTCCACAATTCCTGATAATATCCCCTAGGGGAAGCGTATACATGGAGAAAAGAAGAGATCCTAAAACTGATCCCTGTGGCACTCCATATTTTACTTTTATTTGGTTTGACAATTCATCATTTACATAGACAAAGTGGTAGCGGTCTGCTAGATATGACCTAAACCATGCTAATGCAACTCCACAAATGCCAAAATAATTGTCTAGCCTATTCAAGAGAATGTCGTGATCTATCGTGTCGAATGCAGCACTAAGATCTAAAAGCACTAGAAGAGAAATGCAGCCGCGATCAGTTGATAAGAGCAAATCATTTGTAACTCTGATAAGTGCAGTCTCTGTACTGTGATGAGGCCTAAATTCTGACTGAAATTCTTTGTATATACTATTTCTCTGTAGAAATGAACATATTTGGGAGGATACTACTTTTTCTAGTATTTTTGACATAAACGGGAGATTTCAAATCGGTCTATAATTATCCAATTCTCCAGGGTCAAGTTGTGGCTTCTTAATAAGCGGTTTGATAACTGCCATTTTAAAGTTTATTGGGACATGTCCTAAGCATAGCGAGGAGTTAATAATATTAAGAAGAGGTTCTGAGATTACAGGGGATACCTCTTTTAAGAGCTTAGTTGGTATAGGATCTGACAAACATGTTGTGGCTTTTGATGTTTCGATAAGTTTTGTTAGCTCTTCATGACCTATGACAGAGAAGAATTGAAGTTGCACGTGAGGAAAATTATTAGACATTGTTTTCTGAGGTGCTATGACAGATGATTGCATAATTCCAATTTAATTTCTGATTATTTAAATTTTATTTGTAAAGAGATTCATGAAGTCATTACTCTTGTGCTGCGATGGAATATCTGGTTCTGTTGAGGCTTTATTCCCAACCAATTTAGCCACAGTACTGAATAAACATCTAGGATAGTTGTGGTTATTTTCTATGAGTTTACTAAAATATGCTGACCTGGCAGCTTTTAGTAACTGTCTGTATCTACAGACACTATCCTTCAATGCACCACAAAATACTTCTAATTTTGAATTTTTCCACATGCGCTCCATTTTCCGAGCTGCTCTCTTGAGAGCATGAGTGTGATCATTGTACCATGGTGCAGGGCTTATTTCTTTAATCGAAGTGGTGCGACAATACCAAGAGTGCTAGAGAAGACTGCATTTATATTTTGGTTATTTCATCAAGTTCTTCTGGGCTTTGGGGTTTATTGAGTGTATGAGATAGATCTGGAAGTTTACTAGTGAAGCTATCTTTAGTGGTCGAAAGAATAGTTCTACCTGAACGATAGCATTGTGTAGATTGAGTAACATTAGCGGATTGCAGCATACAAGAGACGAGGTAATGATCCGAGATGTCGTCGCTCTGCTGCAGAATTTCTATATTACAAACATCAACTCCATATGACAGAATTAAATCAATCGTATGATTATGGCGATGAGTTGGTCCCGTTAAATTTTTTCTGACTCCAAGGGAGTTGAAAATATCGATAAATGCTAATTCCAGTGTATCATTTTCATTATCTATGTGAATATTGAAGTCACCAACAATTAAAGCTCTATCTACAGTAACTACAAGGTCTGATAAAAAAATTTGCAAATTCACCAAGGAAATCAGAATAAGGCCCAGGTGATCTATACATTGTAGCAAGGACAAAAGACAACAGAGAATTTTTATTTATATTTGACGGTGTCACATTAAGCATTATTAGTTCAAAAGACTTACATTTATATCCTGTCCTCTGAGTAACACCAAAAACTTCACTGTAAATTGTAGCAACACCTCCTCCTCGACCCTTCAGACGTGGCTCATGTTTAGAACAATAACCTGGGGGAGTAGATTCATTTAAACTAATATATTAATCCGTTTTAAGCCAGGTTTTAGTCAAACAGAGTGCATCCAATCTATGATCTGTAATCGTTTCATTAACAATTAGTGCTTTGGTAGAAAGAGATCTAATGTTTAGTAGCCCTATTTTTATATGATGTATATTTATAATTTGTTTGTTTTGTTCAAGTTTGACCTTAATCCAATTTTTGAGGTTATTGTGTTTGGTAGTTCGGGGAACAGACACAGTCTCTATGAGATATCTAGGTGATATAGTCTCTATGTTTGTAGTTTATGTGACCTGTGTGACGTCTCAAGACATCTAGCGGACGTTCGGATTAACCAGTTTGTCTGCTTCCTGACCTGGGCCCCAGTTAGTCAAATATTATCATTAAGACTATGAGCCAAATTACTAGAGAGGAGAGTGGCACCTTCCCTGGAAGGATGGAGTCCGTCTCTCTTTAGAAGGTCAGGTCTATCCCAAAAACTCTTCCAATTGTCTATAAATCATATTTTATTCTTCAGACACCACTCAGACATCCAGCCATTCAGTGACACTAATCTACTATATACCTTGTCACCACGACAAGCAGGGAGGGGACCAGAGCATATTACAGTGTCTGACATCGTTTTTGCAAATTCGCACACCTCTTTAACATTATCTTTAGTGATCTCCGACTGGCGAAGCCGGACGTTGTTAATGCCGACATGGATAACAATTTTAGAAAATCTATGTTTACTTTTACAAGGCATTAGCCAGCACTTGTAAATTTGATTTGATGTCAGACACTCTGGCCCCCGAAATGCAATTAACAATAGTGGCTGGAGTCTCTATTTCCATGTTCCTTACAATAGAATTGCCGATAACAAGGGCTCTTTCAACATGATTCTCAATGGGTGTATAACTGAATGGGGAGAATCGATTGCAAACCCTAACAAGAACGGGAGAGTGGTGTCTCTTTGCTAAGCGAGTATGTTGCTGAGACGTCACCCAAATGCCCTGCTGCAGGGGCTCTACAGCCATAACCAAAGTGTTTATGTTGCTCTCTGTACTACTACTCGCATCCGAAACAGTATCTACCAGCTTCTCTTTCTCACTGACCTCCACTAGCATTCGGATGCGAGTCTCAAACTCATTAACCTTCACCGTCAGCCTGACTAATTCCTTACATTTATCACATGTGAATCCCTCACTGCTGACGGAGGAGGCTATTGTAAACATGTGACATATTGTAAACATGGTTTTATTTTGGATACATGAAAGACGGGGTGAATTCTCCTGTACGCCGGAGGAAGGTTGAGGCGGACAGCCACCGGACTAACAATCTTGGTGACAGTGAACGGGCCAATGAATTTGGGTGCAAGTTTATTAGATACGGAGCGGAGAGGAATGTTCTTAGTAGAAAGCCACACTTTTTGACCAACGATGTATACGGGAGGCCTAGACCGGTGGCGATCAGCTTTGGCCTTGGTGCGCGACCCCACTTGGAGTAGAGTCTCACTGGCCCTAGTCCAAGTGCGGTGACACCTCTGGACGAAGGCGTGAGTGGAGGGGACCGCGACCTCGGATTCCAGACTAGGAAAAATAGGTGGCTGGTAACCTACACTACACTCAAACGGAGATAGGCCCGTGGATGATACTGGTAACGTGTTGTGGGCGTACTCAACCAAAGACAGTTGCTGACTCCACGAGGAAGGATTCTTGGATACCAAACATCGTAACGTTCTCTCCAAGTCCTGGTTGGCTCGCTCAGATTGACCATTGCTCTGGGGATGAAACCCTGAGGACAGACTGACAGTCGCTCCCAGTAATTTACAAAATTCTCGCCAAAATTTGGACACAAATTGGGGTCCTCTGTCAGAGACAACATCTGTTGGGAGGCCATGTAGCCGAAAGATGTGGCCAATGACAATCACCGCTGTCTCCTTGGCTGAGGGTAATTTGGGCAAGGGAATGAAGTGGGCCGCTTTCGAGAACCGGTCCACCACGGTTAAAACTACCGTGTGCCCCTGGGAGGGTGGGAGGGTGGTAATAAAATCTAGAGCGATATGGGACCAGGGTCTCGACGGCACCGGCAGCGGTTGAAGTAACCCGTCTGGGGGTCGATTGGAACTCTTACCAGTGGCACAGACTGAGCAAGCAAAAACAATACTGTGAACGTCACGAGCCATCAGAGGCCACCAGAATCGTTGCTTGACTAAAAATTAGTTCGATTAACTCCTGGATGACAAGCCACATTAGAACAATGTCCCCACTGAATAATGCTGGATCGTAGCCCCTCCGGCACAAACAAACGGTTCGGTGGGCACCGAGCCGGGGGCGTTACCCCTTCTAAGGCCGTCTTGACCTTCGATTCGATCTCCCATGTGACTGTAGAGATGAATAGCGTCTCTGGTAAAATGCACTCGGGAGTGGACGGGTGTTCGGAGCGATCAAAAATACGTGATAAAGAATCGGGTTTGATGTTCTTGGAACCCGGGCGGTACGAGAGAGTAAAATCAAAACGACCGAAAAAAGAGCCCACCGAGCCTGCCTGGAGTTTAATCTTTTAGCTGTGTGAATGTATTCCAAGTTCTTGTGATCGGTCCAGACGATAAAAGGTACCCCGAACCCTCCAACCAGTGGCGCCATTCCTCTAAAGCTAACTTGACTGCCAACAACTCTCTGTTACCAATGTCATAATTACGTTCGGCCGAGGACAAGCGATGAGAAAAAAACGCGCAAGGATGTATCTTGTCGTCTGAAGGAGAACGCTGGGATAGCACTGCGCCTACCCTCACCTCTGACGCATCGACCTCCACCACGAACTGACGTGACGGATCAGGGGTTATCAGGATGGGGGCTGAAACGAAGCAGCCTTTCAGTTTGGCAAACGCAGCCTCAGCTGCGTCTGACCACCTGAACGTTGTTCTGGGGGAGGTCAAGGCGGTCAGAGGCACGGCTAGTTGACTGAAATTGCGAATGAAACGCCGGTAGAAATTGGCGAACCCCAGAAATCTCAGTAGGGCCTTACGGGACTCTGGGCTTGGCCAATTTACCACAGCCATGATCTTCTCAGGATCCATGCACATTCCCTCAACCGACACGATGTACCCTAAGAAAGGAACAGACTGTGCATGAAAAACGTATTTCTCCGCCTTGACAAAAAGCCCATTCTCTAGCAACCTCTGAAGCACTAGTCGGACGTGCTGCACGTGTTCCTGGAGAGAAGAAGAAAAAATCAATATGTCATCCAGGTAAACATGTCTCGCAGCACGTCATTAACTAGTGCCTGGAAGACCGCTGGGGAGTTGGACAGGCCGAACGGCATGACCAAGTATTCAAAGTGCCCCCTGGGGGTGTTAAAAGCGGTCTTCCATTCATCCCCCTCCCTGATGCGGACCAAATGATATGCATTACGTAAATCCAATTTCGTGAAGATAGATGCTCCCTGCAACCTCTCGAAAGCCGAAGACATCAACGGTAGAGGATAAGTATTCTTTACCGTGATGTTGTTCAGCTCCCGGTAATCAACACAAGGTCGCAGAGATCCATCTTTCTTCCCCACAAAAAAGAATCCCGCCCCGCTGGAGAAGAGGAAGGGCGGATGAATCCTGTAGCTAGAGCATCAGAAATATATTTCTCCATAGCCTCCCTCTCTGGAACCGAGAGTGAATATAACTTGCCCTTAGACGGAGACGTACCTGGCAATAACTCTATGGCACAGTCATAGGGACGATGTGGAGGGAGAGAAGCTGCCTGAGACTTACTGAACACCTCCTTCAGGTCCAGGTACTCCGCAGGCACGTTAGATAAATCCACAGTCTCCTCCTGAAACACAGGGACAGAAACAGACAGACAGGCAGACACAAGACAAGACTTATGACATTGAGTGCTCCACGCCAACACGGACTTAGACTGCCAGTCCACTTTAGGGTTGTGATGGGTGAGCCAGGGATGACCAAGGACGATGGGGGCAAGAGGAGTGTCCAGTATGTAGAAGGAGATGGTCTCGGTGTGATTGCCTGACGTGACGAGAGTGATGTCTTCAGTGGCTAGGGAAATGGTGGGAAGTTCCTGGCCATTGAGGGCGTGTACAGCAATCCGATGAGTGAGAGACCTGAGGGGAACTTGGTGGTTGAGTGCAAAAGTGTAGTCCATGAAATTACCTTCGGCCCCAGAATCCAGAAGTGCTCGACCATTGGAGTCTTACCGGAAGGAGAGTAGATGTGGATGAGGTCTTCTCGGCGGAGATCCCACCCGATAGTAGCCTCATACTTACTATCGGGCAGGTCCTTTTAAAGGACAGTTGTAGGCGAAATGTCCAGCTCCTCCACAGTACATGCAAAGGCCCTGGGATCTCCGCCTTTCCTTCTCCTCCCGGGAAAGCCGGGCTCGACCCACCTGCATGGGCTCAGGATCACAGACGGGGCTGAACGCGTCCCCGCCTCCAGAACGTTGGCCTCCCAAAGGACGGTTGGTCTGTACTCACCGTTCCACTCTGGACAGCCTTGCGTCCACTCTTAACGCCAAGGCGATCAAGTCGTTGAGCTTGGTGGGGAGATTCATGGAGTATATCTCCTTTTGGACGAGGTCAGCCAGCCCATGCAGGAACATGTCCCACTGCGCCTCCTCGTTCCATTGACTCTCCGCCGCTAGGGTCCGGAACTCGATAGAAAATTCCAATACGGATCTCTCTCCCTGATGTAAGTCGGCCAGCACTCTGGCTGCTTCTCTACCGGAAATAGCATGGTCAAAAACCCGCTTCATCTCCGCGGAGAGCGCTTGGAACGAGGCGCAGCATTCGTCCTGGTTCTCCCACACCGCTGTTCCCCATAGTGCCGCTCTCCCAGAAAGTAGCGTCAGGACAAAGGCGACCTTGGTTCTTTCATCACAGAATGTTCTGGGCTGTAGAGAAAAATGCATTGAGCATCGTGTTAGAAAAGCTCGACAAAAACTGGGTTCACCTGAATATAATTCTGGAACCGGTAGGCGGGGCTCCGACTGGGAGGGGACCGCTGATGGTGGTTGAGGAATCAGCAGTGCGGGCAGCGCAGTGGGAGCTCGCAGAAGTTGGATTTGCTGGGTGAGTCCGGACACCTGCGCCACTAAAGCCTGAACAGCGCGGGCTGTGTCATTGAGATTCTTCTCTTGGTTCTCCATATGAAGTCTGCTGTTGTTCACGAATTCTTCTAGACTGTCTGAACTGTTACTCGCTGCTTCCATCTTGTGGTCAGATCGTTCTGTCACGAATGAAGCTAGGAAGCAAGTTGCAAGTGACAATAAGTTTATTGACAGTCAAAATGTGAAGATTGGGGAAAAGTCCGGGGTGAAGGTTTAGTAACGCAGGGGCTCCAATGGTCAGATGAATGGGGTGAGAAGAGTGATGAGGAGTGCTGAACAAACACGACGAATCCGGGTAACAGCCAACTGAACACGAAACAGGGACAACGAGGGAACTGGACTGGAACTCAGAGGGATCAACACAACCGGACATCACAAACAAGTAATAAACAAAGCATGAGACAAGGAAGAGACATAGGATTTAAAAACCGTGACAGTTGTTGGTGGTGGTTGTTCTTGATAAGCGGTGCTTTGAGATCGATGCAATAATCTGTGTACCGCAGAGGAGAACAAAACGGGTGAGCGCTGAAAAAATGCACGCAGTTTAAATCGCGATAAAAATAGAATGCGGATGCAGGTGGAATATGCGCGATAAGAGAATAATACGAGGGAAACCCGATGCGCACTTAAAAATATCAATTTATGTTTTCAGCCTTTAAGGATTAAAGGCTGAAAACATATATAAACGATGCTAAAAAAAACTAGCAGGCTACAGACACAGACTCTAGCTAGGTGCCATCAGCAACTGGTAAAATACACGCAGATGAAACAGTAGAAAAAAGGAAAAACCTGAAACGCGGTAAAATGACAAAGGATATAACGATGAACGATGAATATAACGATGAATGTTTGAAAATAAGTAAAAGCAATGCTAAGCAGCCAACAAACAAACTCTCATGCAGCGTGCCGTCGGCAAGAGGAAGTCCAGAGATGTCACTTTCTATCTCTGATAATAACGTTTATCTTCTGGCATCAAAACCCCAAGTATTTCAGAGTGATTTTTCACAGAGTCGGCAGACGACACCACAAATTGGTGACCCCGATATGATTGGAAAGGAGCAGAAGAGTGGAAGACCACAGCAGGCTGGCTGGACGAGCAAAATAAACAGCATGAGGAAGAAACAGTATGTGAAAAAGAACCGTTAGGGCAATTGAGAAGCGAAGAAGAGGAGATTGAAGCAGAAGTGCAAGTAATAGAAGCACATATACAGCTGTGGACGATGGGATGGAAAAGAAAACCATCCCAATTGTAACAGAGAGGAGGAGACAGGCCTAAAAAATGTCCTCCGGGGGTGTGCTTTTGATGTGGGGAGCCTGAACATAACAAGAGTGATTGCCCCATAAATCCATGGCAACAGCCACCTGGGGGTGGAAGGGGGGGTAGTTGCCAACAGCCCTTTCGAAGTCCATCTCAAGGTTCAGAAAACCCTTGGGGAGGTCCAAATCAAGGATATTAGGGATGCCCAGAGAATCCTCCCGCCCCACGTCCACGGAGGTCCGGGCAAGCATAGCATCAGGCTCAGACTGGACAACCAGACCCGGAGGTGGCAGCTAAGTCGAGTCATCGGCATCAGACACCGTTGTGACACTCTCCGATGCAACAGTGAAATCATCTTCCATCTCACGGGGTCTGAGGTAGTAAACAGACTGGCCGTGAGGCAAGCTGCTCTCACCTCGAGCCCAAACGGAAGCAAACGAACATGCTGGGAGGCAGGTGGTTAGTGAGGATTTACCAGAAAAAAACTCCTTCCTACGGGATTGGGGCCGGCCTTCATCGCCAGCCAGGCCGGCCCCAATCCTATAGGAAGGAGGCGCAGTGCAGGGGGCGGCTGAAGTGGCTTTCTCTTGTGAGAAAAGAAAGCCGTGACCACAACATTGCCATGGCTATGTTCTCGCACTGAGCAATTCATAAAACACTGGATGTGTATGATCGCAGCCCAGGCACGCAAAGCAGCTCTTATGACCATCAGATGTGGAGAGAAATCAGCCGCATCCAGGAACTACACAGGGGCAGATGGGCTAACACTTTCAGCAGCGCTGTCGAAGCGCCCAGGGGCAAAGCAGCACTGCCGTGCAGAGAAGGAGAAAGCCGCTGATATGTGCCATAGATCCAACAGCATACGCTCTGTAGAGATGAGTGGAACAGTAAGTGAATGCAGCTTGCTGATTACACAACCGCTTGGCTCCGAAGAAAAAATCTGAATGGACAGACGCATGATTCCCTCCCTTTATACCCATATGTAAAGGGTATACTTAATTAATTTAAGGCTAGAGATTAAGTCAAAGCAGTTTTTAATCAATATCAAAACAGAATGGATCAATTATATTTACTATAATCAAAAGAGATTTATTATTTACACTGATGATGCTTTATCTGCATTAAGACATCAAGTACATGAAACAAGTAGAATGACATGGCAAAATAGGCATGCTCTTAATTGGTTATTAGCAGACAAAGGGGGTGTATGTGTTATATTTGGAGATCAATGTTGTACTTTTATACCAAATAATACTCCTCTGGGAGGAACATTTAGTGAAGTTATGATTAAATGAAAAAAAAATTAAGGACCAAAGTAAAGCAAATGCTGGAAGAGATAATCAAATGTGGGATTAGTATGATCTAAAGTTAGGAGCATGGGGAATGTGGTTTGCTATATTGAGGTCACTAGTTATCAAAGCCACGGTTAAGAACATGGAAATTCTAAGATGTCAAGATAATGGGAAAGTGATTTTAGAGGGTAACCAAGTGTATATTATCAGGATTGGTTTTATAAACATATTGGAATTCACAAACATTGGATGAGGTTTCAAGTACCTCAAATGAAGACAAAGAAGATGAATAAAGATGAGCCACACCCTGGGTGTAAGTGATAGCCAAACCTCTCCCCAAAGGGTGACCCTCTACGATGCGCAAAGTAACTGGGTTGAAGATTCCTACACTACAAAAAAGAAAAGAATATTATGATGAAAACTTATTTTTACGTTTGATATATTCTACATAACTGTGACAATCACAGGCAAGGCTGAACTAATTGCATGCTCATACTTATAACACGCTTATATGTTTTATTTATTGAATGAAGGTATAGGGAGACAGAATCTTTTACTCCATTATTAATTAAACTTGGATGGCGACGTTTGGTTCTGAAATCTCCACCGGAGTGCGGTTGCATAATCTGGTCAATGGTAATGAAGCTGTGTGACATAACTTATTCACTAGAAAGCATAACTTGAGGCAACTGAAGTATGAAACTGCACTCTGAATAAAAACAGTGAAGGTGGGACTTAAGTCCCAAAGTGGGATGATGTGGAATATTTGTATAAAGTTTAAAATAAATTAATCAAGGATATCAATGTAAATATAGCCATTTTATTATACATTTTTTTCTGGTGGTCAAGCATATATCTTGCTGCATCTGTGTTGGAATGTGAGACCCTGTAAGGCGGGTGCCAGCGAGTCTGGGCTACTCCTCGAGAAACCCCCCCACACTTAAAGTTCACCAAAATCCTATGCAATGTTAAGTGTGTACAAAAAGTAAATATACATGTTTGGTATCATTTAAAGTGTCTCATTGTGCCTGGTAAACTGGTCTCATTCTCCCAGCCATAATGAAAAGCTAAAATAAGTTATAAAATATGAGAAATGTGGTGTGCCCCTTAAAGGTGTGCCCTTCCCCAGATCCTCCATACAAACTACCTCCTGTATGTAAATCTACAGAAATCAAGAACCCATTCAATTACAAATTCTGATCCCAGTTGTGAACCCCTCAATAGGGGACCAAAATTGTATTATAATGACAGACACCACCATTTGGTAAGCATATTGAATTATCTGGGTTTATAAGGAAAATGGGCAAAAGGTTCGGGGAGTCTGTAGGTAGACTTCCCACATGATTGCTGTGTGTAGTTTTCATTGCCAGGTAAATATTTCTATAAATTCCACAATTTCCAAATTGTTGTTATTATATTTCATTGATCGATGATTTTACTCTATGAATTGGATTTACCTGGTCAATAAATAGTAAACATTTGATTTTATTCTGACTGACTCTGAAATTGTTTTCCCAAGCAGATTAAACGATTCGTATGTTACCGCAAATCTGCATCAGATTAGTGACGACTAATATTTGGCATCAATTCAAGTGTACTTGGTTTGCAAAGACAAAAGGGAATTTCCGTTTAGAACAGCAAATGCTGCTTGACCAATTTAATTTTGGGTGTCTTACCTCTGTTTTAATTTGATGTTTCTCCAGATAAGTGTACGTGGGAAACCATGCATGGCCAATCCAAAGCTATTACAAGAAAAGTTATGTTGGTCAACTTACATCTGTAATAGTGCCCATGACCTCTAATGAATAAAACATTAAGTTAAATTCAAGTGTATGCAATTCCATGGGGGCTATACTGAAGTATCTTTGATTGTGTAAACGTGAATGTTACCGATCTTAGGTATA
Organism: Xyrauchen texanus; assembly: GCF_025860055.1. Lineage (NCBI taxonomy): Eukaryota > Metazoa > Chordata > Actinopteri > Cypriniformes > Catostomidae > Xyrauchen > Xyrauchen texanus. The sequence continues at coordinate 13,966,643 of NC_068292.1, read as the reverse complement.
TAGCAAATACCTCTGTTTGATGATCCAAAGCTGATGAGCTTGTGACCATTGGACCGGATCTGGAGCCCCCTTTTTAGTGAGGTCAGTCAGCGGACTGGTGACATCCGAATAATTAGGCACAAATCTTCTGTAATAGCCAGCCAGCCCCAGGAACTGCCTCACCCCCTTTTTGGTCTTAGGTCTAGGGCAAGTCGCAATCGCCGTGGTCTTGTCAATTTGGGGACGCACCTGGCCATGACCCAAGTGGAACCCCAGATACCGTACCTCCACACGCCCAACCGCGCACTTTTTTGGGTTTGCCATGAGCCCCGCCCGCCGCAGTGATCTCAGGACGGCCCTCAGATGTTGCATGTGCCACTGCCAATCATTGCTATAAATGATGATATCGTCTAGATAGGCAGCGGTGTAAGCAGTATGCGGTCTGAGGATCCTATCCATGAGACACTGAAACGTGGCTGGTGCCCCGAACAAACCGAAAGGAAGTGTCACGAATTGGTGTAATCCAAACGACGTGGTGAAGGCCGTTTTTTCATGGGACATTGGTGTCAAGGGGATCTGCCAATAACCCTTCGTTAGATCCAAGGTCGAATAAAACCGAGCAGTACCTAACCGATCGAGCAGTTCATCAACACGGGGCATTTGGTACGCGTCAAATTTAGACACCGCGTTGACCTTTCTATAATCCACACAGAAATGCACAGACCCGTCACTCTTGGGAACAAGGACGACCGGGCTGGACCAATCGCTGTGGGATTCTTCCATTACTTCCATCTCAAGCATCGCGTCCAATTCTTCCCAAAATACTTTCTTTTTATGTTCGGGCATGCGATAGGGGCGGCAGCGTACCACCATGCCCGGCTCGGTCTCGATGTGGTGTTGTATGACGTTTGTGCAGCCCGGTAGAGGAGAAAACACATCTGCAAATTCCTTTTGTAGTTCGGAAACCTCTGCGAGTTGGTGCGGCAAGAGGTGGTCTCCACAAGGAACCGGGGTGTTAGGATTGCAGGCTTTGTTTACCTCCGGTCCGAGCTCCGCCCTCTCCGGAACTACCGTTGCCAACGTCACAGAGGCCGCCTCTTCTCTCCACAATTTCAGGAGGTTGAGGTGATATATTTGACGCGCGCCCCCTCTATCGGTACGTTTAACCTCATAATCGAGATCCCCTACTCGTCGTGTGACCTCAAAGGGTCCTTGCCACTTGGCGAGTAATTTCGAGCTCGATGTTGGGAGTAATACAAGCACTTTATCTCCCGGTGCAAATTCCCGTTGCTGAGCACCCCTGTCATACAGCCGGAATTGGCGTTCTTGAGCCTGGAGCAAATTCTCCTGTCTTTTTTACTATTAGAAGGTCCCTCCTCCCAAGCTTCACGTATGACGTCGAGGACCCCACGTGGGCGTCGCCCGTACAGCAGCTCAAATGGGGAAAACCCTGTGGAGGCTTGCGGGACCTCTCGTACTGCGAATAACAGGGGGTCCAGCCACTTATCCCAATTCCTAGCGTCTTTGTGTACGAATTTACGAATCATATTTTTGAGCGTTTTATTAAATCATTCCACCAGTCCATCTGTCTGAGGATGGTACACGCTAGTGCGAATCGACTTAATGCCCAAGAGCTCGTAAAGTTCGCGAAGTGTTCGTGACATAAAAGTAGTGCCTTGGTCGGTGAGGATTTCTTTTGGAACCCCCACCCGGGAGATTATCTTGAAGAGTGCCCCGGCAACAGTACGTGCTGAAATGTTGCTCAAAGGCACTGCTTCCGGATATCGCGTTGCGTAATCCACCAGGACTAACACAAAGCGATGTCCGCGTGCCGTCCATTCTAATGGCCCGACGAGGTCCATTCCAATTCTCTCGAAGGGAACCTCGATCAATGGAAGGGGGCGCAAAGGCGCTTTTGGGGTGGACGGTGGGTTTACCAGCTGACATTCGCGGCACGCCGCACACCACCTGCCGCCAATGCCCGGCCAATAGAAACGGGCTATTAGACGGAGAAGTGTCTTCCTTTCCCCTAGGTGACCGGCCATAGGATCATAGTGAGCCGCCTGGAAAAGCATTTCCCGGCGGCTCCGTGGAATCAACAATTGTGTCCTTCCAGATGCGCTGAACGACTTCTACGCTCGGTTTGAAGTGCAGAACGACGTGATGGCGAGGAAGTCCACCCCTCCTCCCAACGACCAGGTGCTCTGTCTTACCATGGCAGATGTGACGAAAACTCTATGTAGAGTCAACCCACGGAAGGCTGCTGGACCAGACAACATTCCTGGCAGAGTGCTCAGAGGATGTGCAGACCAGCTAGCAGATGTTCTTACCGACATCTTCAACATCTCTCTGAGCAGCGCCGTCATTCCAACATGCTTCAAGGCCACCACCATCATCCCCATGCCAAAGAAGTCTTCAGTGTCCTGCCTCAACGACTACCGTCCCGTCACACTTACACCCATCATCATGAAGTGCTTTGAGAGGCTCATCATGAGGCAGATTAAGACCCAGCTGCCCCCCTCACTAGACCCACTGCAGTTTGCGTATCGTTCAAACCGTTCAACGGACGATGCCATCACCACAACCCTCCATCTGGCCCTCACCCACCTAGACAACAAGGACTCATACATTCGAATGCTGTTCATAGATTTCAGCTCAGCATTCAACACAATCATTCCCCAGCACCTGATTGGAAAGCTGAACCTGCTGGGCCTGGACACCTCCCTCTGCAACTGGATCCTGGACTTCCTGACTGGGAGACCTCAGTCAGTCCGGATAGGGAACAGCATCTCCACCACCACCACACTGAGCACTGGGGCCCCCCAGGGCTGTGTGCTCAGTCCACTGCTGTTCACTCTGCTGACTCACGACTGTGCAGCAATGCACAGCTCGAATCACATCATCAAGTTCGCCAATGACACGACCGTGGTGGGTCTCATCAGCAAGAACGACGAGTCAGCATACAGAGAGGAGGTGCAGCGGCTGACGAACTGGTGTAGAGCCAACAACCTGTCCCTGAATGTCGACAAAACAAAAGAGATGGTTGTTGACTTTAGGAGAGCACAAGGTGAACACACTCTGCTGAACATCGACGGCTCGACGGCTCCTCTGTGGAGATCGTCATAAGCACCAAATTCCTTGGTGTTCACTTGGCGGAGAACCTCACCTGGTCCCTCAACACCAGCTCTATCACCAAGAAAGCCCAGCAGCATCTCTACTTTCTTCGAAGGCTGAGGAAAGCACATCTCCCAACCCCCATCCTCACTACATTCTATAGAGGGACTATTGAGAGCATCCTGAGCAGCTGCATCACTGCCTGGTTTGGGACTTGCACCGTTTCGGACCGCAAAGCCCTGCAGAGGATAGTGAGGACAGCTGAGAAGATCATTGGGGTCTCTCTTCCCTCCATCAAAGACATTTACAAAAAACACTGTATCCATAAAGCAACCAGCATTGTGGACGACCCCACACACCCCTCACACAAACTCTTTACCCTCCTCCCGTCTGGCAAGAGGTACCGAAGCATTTGGGCCCTCACGGCCAGACTGTGTAACAGCTTCTTCCCCAAGCCATCAGACTCCTCAATACTCAGAGACTGGTTTGACACACACATGTCCTGAGTTGCACTTTAATTACTGTCACTTTATAACTGTCTGCTACCTCAATAACTGCTATGTGCATAGAACACTATCTCATAGTATGTTATGTTTACATTTTAGAAACTGTCATCTTTTTGCACTACTGAGTACTGGTCGGCGCTGCACTGTGTCTATTGTCCTGTTCATTGTCAGTAATGTGTTGTACTGTCCCGTACTTTTTGCACATGTTTGCACGTGCACTTTATATAGGTATATATAGGTTTTTTATATAGGTATTTTATTTCGTTGTGTTGTCTCATGTGGTCCTGTGTTGGTCCTTTGTTGTTTTTATGTAGCACCATGGTCCTGGAGGAACGTTGTCTCGTTTTGCTGTGTACTGTACTAACTGTATATGGTTGAAACGACAATAAAAACCACTTGACTTGACCTCCTCCTTTGTTTGAGCATCCTGCGTCACTCTGTACAACCGATCTTTAATAACCGAAAAATATGAATATGAAACGGCGACGCCCGGCCGGAGTTATTGACCATCGATTACTCTCACTTGGTCAAAAGCGTGCTTAAGGGTTTCATCCCGCGACTGCTCCAAGGGGAAGTCCCCCTCCGGGAATTGTCGCCCCTTCCCTCGTCATTCGGAACAGCCGAGGACGGCCCCGACTCCACCTCCCCGCCAAAGCATCGCACATCACACATCTCTTCACTTTCATGCAGGACCCATCCGCACAAACTCCCTCCAATACATTTCTAAAATTCGGCCAATCAGTACCCTAGATTAAGTTGAGGCGGGAACTAACCGCTGCCTCCACACTATGTTTTTCTCCCCGGAATTTGATCGCCAAAGTCACCATGGGATACTTGTGAACATCCCCATGCACACACCTCACCCTCACCCGTTTAGCTGAGCCCAAAGCCCCGGGTTGAACCAAGCGTTGGTCTGGTTACAGCCGGTATCCAACAATGCTTGGTATGTACCCCCTGGATCCTAACTGGAATACGGTACGCACCAGCCCGATCGGGGGCAGCCTGCGGGACATCGGAGACCCACACCACCGTCCCCACTTCCATCAGCGGACACTGATCCCGGAAGTGGTCCAGGTCTCCGCACCTCCAGCAGGCCGGCCCAGGCACCACGGCTGCACCCGTGCTGGCGGGCGCCCCCACCTGAGGAGGAGAGCGGCTGAAGGACGGGGAAGGGGTAGGCGGGTTCTCCCACGGCCGGGAAGTTGGTCTCACAAATCCTCCACGCCTGCACGGGGCAGGAACGGGCCCTGGGGAGAGAGCAGAGCGAGAGGGAAGAGGGGAGGGGGAAAAAACAGGGGAAGACACAGGGGGAGGGGAGAGAGAGAGAGAGGGGGCTCATCCGCCCTTGGAATCGCCGCCATGTGGTCCTCCGCGAGTCGTACGGCTTCCTCCAGCGACACCGGGCGGTGGCACTGGACCCACTCCGCCGTTCTCCTGGGCAAGCATTGGACAAACTGCTCCAGTACCACCTGGTCGACAAGTCCCTCGACGTCGTGGTCCCCCGCAAGCAGCCACCTCCAACAGGCGTCCCGGAGCCGTTGGGAAAACGCGAACGGGCGGTCGGACTTCTCCAGCTTCATACCCTGGAAGAGTTGGCGATTTTCTTCTGAAAGGCTGCGGCTGAAGCGGCCTCCTGGCTGAGGAGGCTCCGGATTGCGAGTCGATCCTCTGCTTGAGCCCGCATGATCTCGAAGAATCGACGATCCTGGTACTGCCGGAGCTCAAGCAGGGATTGTTGGTGGCTCTGATGGAGTGTAGCGAGGGACTGGAGGACGTCCACCAGCTGGGAGGACTCTACGGGGCGACCCTTCTCCATACTCAGACGATTTCTCCAATTTTCCTTTTTCCCGGGTTTCGGCACCAGTGTAGCACAGCTCCCAAAGGATGACACAGGGAACAGCTTCTTGCTCAAGGTAAGAATCTTTAAATAACACACTTTTTATCACACACACAATTGTACAGCACACTTTCTCCTAATTGCTGGTCTGGGTGTAGGCACTCTCTCTCTCAAGGCTCTGTGGCTGCTGCTCTTTTATGCCGCTCTCCCCATGCTTACTGTAATTAGACACAGGTGTTAGACATAATTTAGCTCAGGTGTAAGCACCCTTACCGCTTTTCTCTCCCGGACGGGCGCTTGACCACGCCCTGCTGCCACACAGACCCTCCTAGTAGTACAGAGATAATGCGCATGTGAAACTGTCGCGTCCCAATTAATAGACGGTGCCCAACTGAGAGCCTTCCAACTGCACTCTGCTGGACAGAGAGGAGGAGGGAATGTTCAAAGAGGACCGAAAAAGGGGAATTGCAGGTATTGTGGTTTGCCCAGCCATTGGGAAATGGAATATAGGAAAAAGAAAAGAGATGAAGAGCATGGTAAAGGGAACCCCAGTAAAGTAATAGACAATCCAAATAGCATGCACAATGCAGCTAGACATGATGATGACTATAATTGAACATTTGCAGAGCTATTAGAAGAACAAAAGGAAGGTGTTATCAGCAATCACTCAAAGTGAGTTAAACTAGATCCACCGCTCATCCGTACCCTGGGGAGAGAGGCTTTTGGCTAAAAGCAAGGGTAAATTACAAATATGATGTTTAATTTTTTTGTAGACACAGGAGCACAATTAACAGCAATACCTCGACAATCTTTACCATATTTGCCACTGACTAGAGAGGTGTTGAATGCAGGTGGAGCTACAGAAGGCACCCTATTTGGGCAAAATCAAAAAATGACTGTGGTCACCTGACAATGCCACCTGCTACATTCACAGGCACACAACAGCCCTGCATGTGGCAATATCAAATTGGCAAACAGGCAGAAGATCAGATTATCCAGGTGGTAGATGACCTTACTAAACAAGGTATTCTAAAAGAAACCATGTCTCCCTGCAATTCCCCTGTCTGGCCAGTAATAAAATCAGACAGTTTCTGGCATCTCGCAGTAGATTACAGGGAGCTAATTAAATGTGTAGATAAAATTACCACAGTACTATATTTTCAGCGGTCCCACAGCATAGGAAAATATTTTCAGTAATCGATATGTCTTATGGATTTTGGTCCGTCCCGCTCCATCCTGATTGTTACGAATGTAGGTGAAGGCAGACGAGGGGTGAGGATCTAAATGCGGTGGTTTTATTAAACAAAGTGAAAACAGACAAAACAGGAACAAAGGAAATATCCACAATGATAAAATAAAACAAAAACACAAAAGACATCCAATGGGTATACAGGCAGGATTAACATTTACGGAGAGCATGGATAATATCAACAAACAAGCATCCACAAACATCAGCGAACGACAAGGGATAGAGGAACAAACAGGGTTTAAAAAATTAAACGACATACAGGTGAGAACAATGAAGTGCATGGGCAGTGATGAGGGCAGGGAACTATGGGAAATGTAGTGCATGACAATTGACAAGTGAAACACGGGGCAGACAACAGGGGATCGTGACACTGATATTCAACACTTGTTTGCATTCATTGTCAGAGGTAATCAATAAATATGGACTAGAATCCCACAGGGTTCCATAAATAGCCCTACTGTATATCATCCAGCATTGAAAATGCATTTATCTGACTTACATCTAAAATTCAGGGTAATTCAATATGTGGATGACATAATTTGAACAATATAGTAAAGATGTTGAGTCACTCCTAAATTTCTGTATGAGAATGGACATATAGCAAGCTTAAAGAAAGCTCAACTAGGACAAAAAGCCATAGTTTATCTAGGACAGGAATTGACTGAGGGTGCTCGAGCTCCCTTACCAGATAGAAAAGCTGTTATCAAAGAAATGTTACCCCATTTACTGTTAAAGAACAGAGCTTTCATGGGTATGTTTAATTACTGTAGAAATTGGATCCTAGACTTTGCATAACATACTGCACCACTCAATTAACTGTTAAAAGGAGATCCTAACAGCAAAACAACCATAGTGTTAGATGAAAACCAATTCTGAGCATTTAATACGGTGGCCGGGAAGTGCAAAGCAACATTACAAAGACTGAAACACTTTTACAAATCTCGAGACAAATTTACATTTTGGAAAACATTTTTACCTACCATAAAACACAATTACAAGGGCAAAACACTTTTACCAAGGACAAAACAAATTAACATTTTAGAAAACAAATTAAAAAGACGCAAAACACTTTTACCAGTCCCGAAACAAATTTACAAAGGATAGATTCCTCACGGAAAGGGAATGTACCACATACCAGAAGTGACGAGGTGAAAGCGGGTGATAGGTGTTGTTGGTGAGCGCGGTCAATTGGTGTTGTCAATGTGGAGTATGTGGCGTGAATTAAGTTTATGGTGACCGAACATGGATTGCGGCCGAGGGATGTTTTGTGGCAAACACATGAACAGCTTAACGAGGTTTTGCTTTACGTGTGGTCGGTGTTTGGAGTTTTTAAAGGACGCGGACCAGACGGAAACACCAGACATACTGCATCATTGCGTTCAATATTTTAACGAGGGCCACTCGTACGCTGTAATCGTGGACATGATATCAAGTCTACACGGTGTAAACATCAGCTTGAGGACTCTCAAAAGTAAACTGAACGAAGCCGGGATGTACCCCAGAAAGGATTATTCCTCTCCAAATGCAGTGAGTAACGCCATCAGATCTGAACTTCGTGGACCTGGACAACTATTTGTCTACCGCACGATGTGGCAGGTACTTAAACAAAGTACAATCTTCGAGTGAAGAGAGATGATGTGATGAATTTCCTCCGGGAGCTTAATCCCCGAGAGTGTGAGAGCAGAGCACGCAGAAGGTTTACAAGAAGAACCTATCACTCAATGGGACCTAACTATGTGGCACGTCAGATGGTTATGACAAACTTAAGCCATTCGGTTTGGCCATTTCGGGATGCATAGATGGATTTTCACGTAAAGTATTGTGGCTTGAATGTGGACCAACAAATAATAACCCAACAGTGATTGCTCACTATTTCATGCATGTGTGCGAAACCTCGGTGTTATCCCCATGAGAATGAGGACTGATTGCGGCACTGAGAACGGCATAATGGCTGCAATTCAATGTACCCTACGCCACCATCACAGTGACTACTACTCTGGAGCGTCCAGCCACATGTACGGCTCATCTATATATAACCAGCGTATTGAGTCCTGGTTATTTAGAAAGGGAAGGTGAGTTGTCTTCATATAGGGTCATTGCATCTTCGGTCATTCGGTTTTCTACTCAGGAACGAGCAATGAAAAATGAGCACAATAAAGATCAATAAAAAATGTAAAACAAATCCTGCCCGTCAGGAAAAGTAGTTCCTGAAAAGAAAATCGAATGACCAAAAGATTCACAGACCATACATTTCTTTACAACTAACCTTTGATTTTATTATTCAAACATATGTGTATATACTTGAAAGTATAACTAAACATTTTTATCTAGTCTATAGGTCTCAGTTCTGGATGGAGTTATTTGCAGACCTTAGAGATGCTGGATACTTCAACGGGAGTCATGAGCATCAGTGCCTATTGAGATATTGCTTTGGTGATGTTATTCAGAAGGACTTGGATGAGTGTGTGAGACTATGGAACAGTCACAGGATTCGCCCTTCCAGAACAGCAGCATGTCCAGGAGGAGTGCCCAATGAACTCTACTACTTACCACACAGGTGATACATTGGTGACAAACAGATCAAAGTATTAATATAACGTTTTAACATAAATGAAAAGAAATGCAATTTATGTTTTCTATTTAACATAGGTTTGGCTCCAGAGACTGCAGATTTCAAATGGAACAGGCTGAACTGGATGCCCTACCTGAGGCCAGCCTGTCAATGACTCCTTGTGGGGACCCAAACATGCAGGAGTACTTTGACTTTGCCATGGAACATAATCAGTTACAGAAGCCAGAGAACTGGGAGTCTGCATCAGAACTGTATATGAAACTAAAAGTAACCCAAAGCTTAATTGTTTTTAAGTGTGAAGTAAATGAATCAGAAATAGTAATGAGTATTTATTACACTTTGTAGTATAGAAAACAAAAGTTCTTGTTTCTTTATCTAAAACAGTGATTCACAAAGGGATCCCAGTTTGAGAGTCATGGATCTAAAACATTTTCAAAATGTTAACTGAGAAAAGAACATGCTCACATACCGTAACATTATAAAAACACATTTTGGCAACTGCACTTTAAAGTGCACCTTTAACAACAACTTTTTCAGTGTCTTAACTCTAGGGGTCATCCATCATATAGCTTAGAAACAGCCGAATCCTGGACTATTTTGAATTCCAAAGTCCATTTGTGACTTAAACAAAGTGTATGAGTCTAGGAGTGGTAATCTCAAGGAGTTTGTACATGTATTTGCCATTGGGAACACAGAGTCATCCAGGAACTCTCTTTGTGGCAGTGGTTCCAAGCCTGATGGGGGAAGTGAAGACAGCCCAGTAGCAAACATCAAAACATCTTCCACAGACACAGCAGCCTGGCCTTCTGCAAAGAAAACACAATTCAGATTGTGTTTTCTTAACTAGTTATACAAAACAAATGAACTAACAAACCTTCACAATCAAGGAGATAGTCTGCCCAGTAGGCCATGGTTTGACTTTCTTTAAGTCTTCGATTACTCCCCGAAGGACTGAGGTCAGGTTTGAAGAGTCTCTCAAGTTCAAAAGCAGTGAGTCGCCTTTCAGAGTGGTACAGGACAGGGGCCTGCAAAGTAGGGTGTTGCTGTAGTGCAGTCAAAAACTCCAGGGTTGAAAGACCGTCTCTGAATCTACGGAGTGAACACAATCATTGTTTCACTGCTGTGGAGTGCCAATTGAATTTAAATTATCTAAAGAAAACTATTAAACATTCTCTTCTCTACAATTACTATCCACCTTAACAAACATACATTTGGGGGAAAAAATTATTGTGTTGAAAATTTATTTAAGAAACCCTATTTTTGCGTTGCACATTAAATGTTAATTGTTACAAACTAAGTATAACACATAGAAACAAAAGTCTAAAAAGACAGACGGCTTGGGTGGCTTGAGCACTCATACGATGCCTTCAGAAAGTCTACACACCCCATGCACTTTTTCAAAACTTTGTTGCGTTATATATTCAATTTAAAATAGTAATATTAATCTTTTTCCTCATCAGTCTACACACAATACATCATAATGACAAAGCAAAAACAGGTTTTTAGAAATTGTAGCAAATAAAAAAAAATTAAAACTGAATATCACATTCACACAAGTTAATGAACCATTTTCTCAGTACGTTGTTTAAGCAGATTTGGAAGTAATTCCAGCCTGGATTCCTCATGTATGAAGCTACAGGCTTTACACACCCATCAACATCACCACAATCTTTATATCTGATTTTCAGGGACACTCACAAGAGATACTAAAACATCTCTGCATGTCATGATCTCTATGAGAACTGAGGTCAGAAATAGATTCAGATCACTTTAAGGAGTAACTGGACTGATTTTCTTCTATGGAAGAGTTAGTCAGGAGGAGAAACCTGAGATCTAATTTCTGTTTTTGCTTTGTCATTATAATGTATTTTGTGTAGATTGATGAGGAAAAGGATTCATATATATTTTAAATTGAATCTATAAGGTGTGAAGACACTGTAGTTTGACACAGAATGAAGCAACATCACATATCAGTTGAAATACACAAATAAATTATTTCAACCCATGCACGCCTGAAAGTTCCTTTGTGTCCAAGTGTGCAACACCTACCTTTCATCTTCCAGTTTGTGTTTGGGAGTACTTCGATTTTGTGGTTCAAAAACCTGAGAGGAAATGGATAAAATGATCAACAACTCTCAACAGCTTCAATTATTTTTCCATTACGACATACATTATATATCAATGCTGAATAGTTGTCTGTGTTACTGTATAATAGTAACTGCAAAATAATCAAAACAAGCCTTTTTCCACAAAAATATTGACCAGGACATTGATGTTATGCTTAAAATCTTATGTACATCTAATAAATTATATGAAAATGAATAAATACAAACATACATAAATGTTTGTTTGTTTGTTTGACTTTATTGTCTGTTCAGATTTACTGGACAGAAATTCATCTTTGACACTGGTATCAAGACATACAACATAAATGATTGAGCACTCATATATAAATAAAACAAATTAATACAACATGTACAAGCATTTTAAAAAAGAGAAATAACTGATGTACCAAAGTGTCAGCTCGATTGAATTCAGCTGTGCTCCTTGTTGTGATGACAATTTCAAAATCAGAGTCTGAGGTATGGTACACTGAAAAAAATAAATCAAACAACCATTATTTATCCTCCAGCAGAGTATCTAAATATGTAAAAATATTGAATTATGAGATCCACTAACCTCTTTTAAAATGTTTTTTAGGCAATTGAAAAAAGAAATCCTTGAATATGCCTTTCCTATTTCCTTTTTATATTCTGCCAATTTACAGTTTTTTTCAATCGCTAACAAGTGCTTACCCATACTGCAGATACTTTTTATAAACTCTTAACACAGACTCACACCTACAAAACACAGTTGGCCAAATGGATCATTTTCTTGTCAAAAACACATTTTGTTAAATATATACTAACTCTTCATTTCAAAATAGAACACATCTTTCTCTGCACACACTAACTTTACCAAAACACTGGAAATCTGACTCAAAATGAAATTATTCTGTCAAAGAATAACAATTGTTTTCACTTCACAAGGTACATGCAGTCAATCAAAGTACACCAGGTTTCAAATACTGGCTATTGTTGACATTACAAAAACTGCATAGACTTTTATGTTTCAGTTTTACAGGTATTTGCATGCAAAACATGCAGTCCACCGTTTTTACACTAAATTTCTTGGTTGGGAACTGTATGTCCACATGTACAGTAATGTTCACATTCAAAAGCATTCCAGTAAAAAGCAAATCAGTTTTTTTTTTCCTTTACTGTTTACTACAGGAGGTACAGTAGAAACACGGTATGATAGAACAGAAAATGTTTTACAGTATTGCTTAGAGTGAACAAAATATCCACGAAACACACAAGAGCATTCTGAACAAAAAAAACAACAGCATAAAGCCCAGATAAAAAGGGGGAGAACTAAAAAAAGCACAAAATTACTGCATCTCTCACTGCTCCTGTACCACTCACTGCATCTCTCTCTCCTGCACCTCCTGCATCTCTCACTGCTCCTGCACCTCTCACTGCATCTCTCACTGCTCCTGCACCTCTCACTGCATCTCTCACTGCTCCTGCACCTCTCACTGCACCTCTCACTGCACCTCTCACTGGGCCTGCACCTCTCACTGCATCTCTTACTGGGCCTGCTCTTCTCATGGGCCCCTTGCTCTTACTCTTCCTCGTCCAGACATTACAGTGTTTGTCTTTTTCTGTTTCCAAAAACATCACTCCTCAAAGTTCTCCTTTTACTGTATAAGTGTCAATGTAATAGAAAAAAATAACCCCTGCCACTGAGTCTAAGCCAGACTGGAATCAGCTGTGGTTGGCCCAATTTACCCAACATAAATCAGCTGTGTGTCAATTATTCAATTGTTTGTTTATTATCAGCTGAGATATATTGTTTTTGAACTGATATCATTGCAGAAGCAGAGGTTTTTATACTTGATCTAAGGTTTGGAATATTGCTTTTGCTATTATGGGATGGTGTGTGTTAACATTTGTAAATACTACAAAAACAATCCATAATTTTGTTGGGAGGTATAGCTTGTCTGTTAAGAAAATGTAAGCATTGTGGAAATGTGTTCACTGACTGCATATTGTGTGAAAAACACATGAAATGTGTGAATGGTATGGCCACAAAAGACTGATGCTGTGCTAATTGTGTTTAGAGTTTTGAAAATGTGACAACTGGTTGGACAAACGCTTGTTAGCGACTGAAAAAACTGTAAATGGCCTTTCTGACCCAGGCACATGGACCACCTCTGAGCAGTCTGGATACAAAAGGACATAAGGTCCTTCGTGCATGTCCTTGTTAAATTTTCTGGACAGTTTGTTTCAGTAGATCAGGTGCTGCTACCTCTGGGTCTGTAAATAACGGGAGTGTTTTCCCTCATTGCAAAATTGTATAGGACGGTCAGTACAACTTACCTGGACGTGTTTTCTTTCTTTAGGCCTATATCTTCCTTTTGGCCCATAGTTAAAAGTCTGTCGTTCTTTTGACTTCGAGCTTCTGTACTCCATGAACTGTTTGTATGATAGGCATAGTTGTTCTGCTGAAATGGACAGAGTTCCGTTCCAAAATAGAAAGTTAGAAGCCGCTCGAAAAATCATTAGCATTACTACTCACTTTTATTCACATGTCCTCAGATAGCTAGCGTTTTGCTACACTTACTTTGCTTAGCACTCTCCGGCTGTCAAGAAGTCTCCTGTGTTTCCGTCTGGCCCGCGCCCTTTAAAAACTCCAAACACCGACCACACGTAAAGCAAAACTGCGTTAAGCTGTTCATGTGTTTGCCGCAAAACATCCTTCGGCCCATGTTCGGTCACCATAAACTTAATTCACGCCATATACTCCACATTGACAACACGAATTGACCGCGCTCACCAACAACACCTATCACCCACTTTCACCTCGTCACTTCCGGTATGTGGTACATTCCCTTTCCGTGACGAATCTATCGTTTGTAAATTTGTTTCTGGACTGTTGAAAGTGTTTTGCGTCTTTTTAATTTGTTTTCTAAAATGTTAATTTGTTTTGTTTTGCCCTTGTAATTGTGTTTTATGGTAGGTAAAAATGTTTTTCAAAATGTACATTTGTCTTGAGCTTTGTAAAAGTGTGTCAGTCTTTGTAATGTTGCTTTGCACTTCCCGGCCACCGTAATTTAAAGATATTAAACACCTTCTCGTGGCTAGTACAGAAAAAGATTTTATGTCTGTTGTACACAAGCAGGAATGGGGAGACAGGAAGGAACCAATTGATTACTACAGTCAGAAGCTAGACTCAGTGGAATTGGGGTGGGGCCCTAGTTTAAGAGCAATGCAAGCTACTTGCTCAGCAGTAGAGTTAACTACACACTTTGTGCTAGATTCAGAGTCACATGTATACTGCCTACATGCCATGGTTGCGTTATTATCTATAAGACAGGCAACATTTGGAGGAAAGACAATAATCCAGTCTTTCCAAAGGTATTAATGCCCTACATCTTACAACAAATACACAATTTAGGTCACGTCAGGTGGATCAGATGGTACATCAATTCAGGCAAACCTGGTGAGCGCCTGGTGTAAAAGCTAGGGCAGCAGATATTTGTAATAGAAGTATGATTTGTCAAAAACTAAAATCTGCTTGCCACGACATCCATGATCATGAAAATTCTACCTGGACCACCAGGCTATTTTACACACCTACACACATTTACACAAATATATTGATAATTTTTTCGTATTACTTTGCTGTCATTCATATCATTGACCTTTTCTTGACATTCTCTGTGTATGTTTACCTGAGATAAGTCAGATGTGGAAACTTGTGTTTCTGCAAGAATTGCAGATGTGTGACAAATCGCCAACCATTGAGTGTGTGTGTGTACATGCAAACAGACATCTCATGACTTGTGTGGTCACACCCGTGACCCATTCAGAAGGTATAAAATACAAGTACAGCTGTTTCTTTGCAGCTCTCTCTTCATTTGTAAATCAACCGTTGCTTGTTTGAGCTCAAGCACGATCACAAACCGCCCCCTGTTGCAGGTTGGCTGGAATAGTGTTGTGTGAATCGGTCCAATCCACTTTGTTATTTTCCCATTTACAGAGCCAGGGCTGTGTACAAAGACCAGATTTTTTTCAGTGCACACACAGAATGGACAGCTAGTGAACCGTGAACATATACTGTAATTGTGGAATTTGACAAACATTGTATTGGATTAAAATGACTTACTCCATATTTAAATTTGAATGATAACTTTCTGATAAGCTCTAAATTTCTAATTAACCTGTTACCTTGTGCCCCCTCATGCCATGCACTGAGCAGCGTACGTGAACTGCTGATACAGAAGCGGGCAGGTATTCTTACATGCAAACGTGACCAGCTGTATCAGGCTGCACATACCCTTCCCCAATGCCCCATTAAAGTCATCAGAATCCTTATGGTTACCCTAGTGAGGGGAACAAGGTGATGCTTGCCAACCTGGGAACGGGCCAAGCCTGGCTGGGCCTCATTTCTCTCTATGTTTCTCGCATAGAGCAATTACGGCCGGGGCCCTTACATGCATTAAGGGAAGGGGGTCTTACCCAGTTTCCAATTCTTTCAGGGGGAGAAGACCCTGCGGAGACCACACCTACCCTGCATGGGAGGTAAATGTGGCGAATACATCACATGGCCTCTTAGGTCCTATGTGGGGAAAGTTGGCGCGGTGGTAGATCCAGCCTCGTAGAGGGGGGATTGCTACAGCACAGCGATCGAGGCAGCTGGAACTGAGATTACACACAGGGGGCCTTAACCTGTGGAGCACCTATTCCAGTACAGGGTAGATTGAGTACCCGTAGTGGCTTGGGTTGGCGAGTTCCTCCGCTGAACTGCAGACCCATGAGGGCTAGGGAGGAATCAACCAGGGATCCGAAAGATGGGGTCTCCTGGGAACAAAGGCGCACTATTTTACCTCGGCTGAGGGAAAGGGCGCTAGGCACAAGCGATTCACCCGGCCAGTTCGTCAGCGTGTTACCGAGTTCTATGGGCTCGGACCTGAGAAAACATATATGTCTCGATACTGACTCCACTCGGAGATTGTAGAATCTTGCAAAAGTGTTAGGTGTTGCCCACCCTGCTGCTCTACAGATATCTGCTAGGGAGGTGCCCCTGGCCATTGCCCACGAGGACGTAACACTTCTGGTTGAGTGCGCTCGAACCCGCAAGGGGGGAGGGGAGGGGGGGGGGGGCACGGCCTGGGTGTGATAAGCCAATGAAATGGCATCGACAACCCAGTGGGCGAGCCTCTGTTTGGAGACAGAGTTCCCTTTCTGCTGTCTCCCGAAGCAGACAAAGAGCTGCTCAGAACGTCTAGAGCTCTGCGTGCGGTCCAGATAGATACGCAAAGCACGTCCTGGACACAACAACGAAAAGGCTGGGTCTGCCTCCTCCCGGGGCAGCGCTTGCAGGTTCACTACCTGATCTCTGAAGGGTGTGGTAGGAACCTTGGGCATGTAGCCCGGTCGCGGTCTTAGGATCACATTTGTGTCTGCCGTACCGAACTCCAGGCAAGTGTCGCTGACAGAGAACACTTGCAGGTCCCCGACCCTCTTGATGGAGGCAAGCACGATCAGCAGGGCTGTTTTGAGAGAGAGGGCCCTGAGTCCAGCTGAATCTAGAGGCTCGAAGGGGGGTCTCCGGAGGCCCGTGAGGACCACTGAGAGATCCCAGGAGGGGAACAGGCTTTGCCAGGAGGGAGTTAGACTCCGGGCGCCTTTTAGGAACCTGATAATTAAGTTGTGCTTACCCAGAGACTTGCCGCCTATGCGGCGACATACACCTTGAGGGTGGAGGGGGACAGCCTCCCCTCCAGCCTCTCCTGTAGGAACACGAGCACTGACCTAACTGCACACCTCTGTGGGTCTTCAGCCCGGGAAGAACACCAATTTGCGAACAGGCGCCACTTTAGGGCTTCAAGATGCCTGGTAGAAGGGGCTCTGGCTTGGTTGATTGTATCTACGACGGTCGATTGTAGACTGGCTAGATCTTCCGCATCCTGTCCAAGGGCCAGACGTGGAGGTTCCAGAGGTCTGGGTGCGGGTGCCAGAGCGTGCCCCATCCCTGAGAAAGAAGGTCCTTCCTCAGGGGAATTCGCCAGGGAGGGGCTGTCGCGAGAAGCGTGAGATCGAGAACCAAGTCCGAGTGGGCCAATAGGGGGACACCAAGGTGACATGCTCCTCGTCCTCCCTGACCTTGCACAGCACCTGTGCAAGAAGGCTCACTGGGGGAAATGCGTACTTGTGTAGCCCCCTGGGCCAGCTGTGTGCCAATGCGTCTGCCCCAAGGGGAGCCTCTGTTCGGGCATACCAGAGCGGGCAGTGGGAGGTTTCTTGGGAGGCAAACAGGTCTACCTGGGCCTTGCCAAACCGCTCCCAGATCAGCTGGACCGACTGGGGGCGGGGTATGCAAATACCGTCTGCCAACTTCTCATTGGCCTTTTTTCATAGATCAGAGGAATATCTTGGTGCTCAAGAGAGACCCCTAGTGTCGCTTCTCCAACATAACGTTGAGAGAGCGACAGAAGGGGAACAGTCATTTTTATTTACATATGAGAACATTTTTAAATCGATTTTAATAGACGGCCGGCAATGTATTGTCACCTTGGAAAGGTTTATTTTGCGATAATGACTGGCTAACAACTGTTAACTTGTTGCACAAATATATGGAATCAATTATTAAATAGACAGGTTATTATCAAAATATGGTGACAAACATGTTCCTTAATTTGGCAATTAGTTGAAAAACACTTAATAGGGTACAAAACTTGCATGACATTTACTGTTATTTACATTTACTGTAACACTGAGTTTGGCAGCGATCTCTGACCACTTTTTTCTTTTAATGGTCTTTCATGATATGACATATGAGCAGTGTTGGGGAGTAACAGAATACATGTAACGGGATTACTTATTTAAAATATTAAATACAAGCAACTATTCCACTACAGTCACATTTTAACCCTCTGGGGTCTGAGGGTGTTTGGCATAGTGGACTAAAGCACATAACTGGTAATCAGAAGGTCACTGGTTCGATCCCCATAGCCACCACCATTGTGTCCTTGAGCAAGACACTTAATCCAGGTTGCTCCGGGGGGGTTGTCCCTGTAATAAGTGCACTGTAAGTCGCTTAGGATAAAAGCGTCTGCCAAATGCATAAATGTAAATGCATAAATGTAAATGTTTAGCAAGCACATGCTTTGTTGATGATAATGAGGCACCATAAACACTAGTTAATATATAATCTAAACATTCATATTATTTTCATATCATAATACATATCATATTTATATCATACAGCATACAATTAAAATGCCTGCTTTATCCAAACAGCATTTAAATGTAACTAAAACAAAAAATGTAACATGCTGTATTTCAATACTCTGAATCCTGGCTGGCAAGTCTGGAAACAGTCCCAATGGTAAAATATGTACGTTTATATAAAATAGCATGTCAACTAATATGTAAGTAATTACGTAAGTAATCGTCACTATCCAGGAGTTTCCTCACTTGTGTATCATGCTATCTTCCAAACCTGAAGAAGAAAAGTGAATGAACTTGATGCTTTTTAAGACACAGTCGACGGCGTTTACCATTTGCATTGATCGCCTCAGCACATTACCATATAAATAGCGCCCTCTGCCCGTGGGTGTGATCAAATTAGGGATAATTCGTTGAGCCAGGAGAAACTGTACATCGCTTTGTTTCATACAGATTACATTGCAGGAGAATATTTGTTTTAAATTTGAATTGTTTTATGTAAAATTAGACATTTTAAGCTTTCTTTAGACATATCATATGTTTGTGTGATAAGTATTTGCAGAGTTTCTGTTCATTTTTGTGACGTGTTTCAGAAATATGCTCACTGACACAGAGACTGCTGAAAGCTCACCCTTTTTATCTTCTTTATTTTACAAAACACAAGGTTTAGTTGTTATTGTGTGTGTACACAAATAAAAGTAGACCCTTTTTAGTTTCTAATGATGTCTTACAATTATCTGTATGCCCCAAAATAAAGGACTATTTTATGATGTTTCAGATGAAATTATGAAAAAAATCCAGCATAATAAATAGAAATAAACCTTGTGTAAAAGCTTTACGCTAAGCTAAAATTCTATTTCTAGCCATTTTACACGCACATGTTACCAGGCACGTTTGTTTTTTTTTTTGCTATAATTTTAATTTTAAATTTTTTTATTAAACACACTTATTTACAAAACACAATTTACAAAATCTCTCGTTGGGAGACTCATGTGCAGAACATAAACACAGTTAAATAGAACAAATTTCGATAAAGAAAATAAATATAATATAAAATAAAATAAATTAAGCAAAGGCACTTCAGTCCATAAGGCATGTCAAAGATTATTCACATATATATTGTCCTCAGTCTTCATATATTCTTAAAATAAAGTAACCTGGAAGCTTTACAAATTATAATGACAAATATTTTGAGACATCTTCACATATAGAGTAAATGTTATCACTGGAGTCTTTCAGAAGTTCCAAAGAAGCAAAATATTCCCTCAGTTCAATTTTAAACACCATTATGGATGGATTTTTATTTTGCCATTTACATTTATGAATATGGTATTTACCCATAATTGTTATGATATTGTAAATTCTAAAAAGTTCCTTCGGAAGGTTTTCATTACCAAAAAGAATTTGCTCTACCTTTAATTGTATAATTCTCTCCATTTTTGTTTCCAGCCAATTCATGACATCTTGCCAGAATCTTTTTATCACTGGACAAGAGAAAAACAAATGTTCAATAGTTTCATCTTCCTGGTAGCAGAACATACATGGCTCCACTTCAAAACCAAATCTTTTTTTTAAGCAGGATAATTATCCAGCATTTTTTTTATGCTGGATAATATCCATTTATAATTTTGAATTGCATTTCTTTGATTTTAGAAGGTATAGGCCATTTCATGAACCTGATGTAATTATTTGTTATTTTGTCATCATAATGCCTTATTTTTACATTTTGGTCAAAATCATGAAATAGTCTACATTTGAGTATTTTGCCAATACAATTATTGCTACATTTTCGTTATTTAGGGGAATTTGGTTTAGTTGCAGTATAGGCAAATTTATCTGACTTTTGGAATAATGTAAATAGTTTTGTATCATATTTAATAGGGCTATTGGTATTGCTTTACATACCTTGTTATGATCCCTTATTAAACTTTGTATATTAAATTTTGTTTTAAAATCCGTAAACCTAAGAAAATTACCTTGTTCGTCTAATATATCTGTGATGAAAATGATTCCCTTTTCAAACCAATTTCTGAAAAAAAGTGTTTTTCTACTTATTGTTATCACTCTGTTATTCCACAGGGTGGAGCCATGTGGTGTAAAATTATGAGTAAATACCATCTTCCAGTAATGAAGAACTTGTTTATGATATTCAGACAGTTTTACTGGCAATTTGGATACCTCAAAATCACATTTAAAGCCTTCTGAAGAATTGATTTGTCCTTTAGAAATATCACTGTATCGTCAGCAAATTGGCTCAATTTCAATTCGGTGTCACAGACTTTTATCCCTTCAAGGTCTTTATTATTTACTACAAAATAGGCCAAAAGCTGTGTACAGAGAATGAATAATTTTGGTGAAATTGGGCACCCTTGTCTTATTCCACAAGAGATATTGATTCTTGGAGTGGTGTCTGATTGAAGTGAAATATAACTGTATATTTGGTTATAAAACATTCTGATTACCTTACAAAAGTTTTTACTAAACCCAAAAAGCTGGAGCGATTCCAGTAAAAAGTCATGTTCGATAGAATCAAATGCCTTGAAAAAAATCAATAAACAATATTAGGCTTTCTGTGTTAATAAGGCTCTGGTAATCTAACATATCCATAATTAGTCTCACATTATTATGAATATGTCTACCTTTAATAAAAGCTGACTGAAATTCGTCTACTAACTTGTTCAAGACAATTTTTACTCTGTTAGCATATACCAAATCCAGTAATTTATAATCATTGCAAAGTAGAGTTATAGGTCTCCAATTATCTAATAGTAATAAGTCTTTATTGGGTTTGGGCAACAAAGTTATCAGACCAGTTTTCATTGTTGGGGATAACTGACAATTTTTTATGCAATCGAGATACGCGCTAAATAATACATTTTTAATATCTGACCAAAAAGTCTTAAAAAATTCTATAGATAAACCATCAATGCCCAGTGATTTACCATTTTTCATTTGTTTTAAAGCTGTTTCAATTTCTGTTAAGGTTACATCTCTTTCTAGTAAAAATGTATCTTCATCTGTTAGTTTTGTTACATTTTCCTTTACACTTTTCATGAAGGCATCGCACTCGTCACTCTGAAATTTTTTCTTATATAAGTTGCTATAGAATTGACATACTTCCTCTGTTATTTTATTTGTGTCTTGAATGATATTTCCATTTTGGTTTAGTTTTGTTATACATTTTTTAGTCTGTCTCTGTTTTTCAAGGCTATAAAAATATGATGAGTTTTTTTCCCCCTGCTCAGTCCATTTGGCTTTTGATCTTACAAAGGCTCCTTTTGCCTTCTCCAAGTATATGACATCTAATCGGTTCTGGAGCATGTGTAATTCTTGTGTCTCTTCTACCGTTATGTTAGGTTTTTCACATAATAAACTTATCTTTTCAACTAGTTCCTTTTGTTTACGTTTACGGTTGTCAGCTATTTTCTTTCCAGTTTCAATAGCTTGTTGCTTTACTCGAAATTT
The DNA here is from genome assembly GCF_025860055.1 of Xyrauchen texanus. Classification (NCBI taxonomy): domain Eukaryota; kingdom Metazoa; phylum Chordata; class Actinopteri; order Cypriniformes; family Catostomidae; genus Xyrauchen; species Xyrauchen texanus. Next base: position 13,944,646 of record NC_068292.1, on the reverse strand, counting down.
AAACCACTCCCATTTACTTATATCTGATAAATCCATGTCATTAATTTCAAGACATATTTGTCTAATCTGGCTACAGAATTCTTTGTTCAGCAACAAGATATTGTTAAATTTCTAAATTTTGTTTGATTTTTGTTTTTGTTTGACTATTGAGAGTGACAAACCAATAAGACAGTGGTCCGTGAGAGGAGATGATTGAATATCACATTTTGGTGTAAGAATAGCAATATTTGGAGACACAAGCCAATAATCTAACCTTGAGCATAGGTTAGCATCTGCTGGGCTGATCCATGTAAATTGCATTGCTTTAGGGTGTGTCACTCTCCAATAATCTACCAAGTTATTGGATAAACAAAAATTGTTTAACATGTCATTATATTCTGGTTGTAACCCCTTGGGAGGTTTTCTGTCAAGCCAGGAATTAGGTGCTATGTTAAAATCACCTCCTATTATTATGCTATCCGTGCCATAATAGCACTCCATTCCCTGATAGCTTGAGTTAACTTTAACATCATGTTTCTATTGAGAGACCTATTATTGTACCCATATACATTAATCAAAATCATTTTTAAATCAAATACTTCCACCACAACCATTAGCCAGTGACCTGCTTCATCACTTTTATAATCAATAATTTTCCCTATAAACCTAAAAAATAAAATCATCACTCCTGCAGAATGAGAAGTTCCATGTGAATACAAAATATTTCATCGTCCTTGTTAGAATGTGTCTCTTATAACAAAATAAGGTTGGCTTTGACTTCCCCATTACGCTTAATGTTATTCTTTAAACCTCGAACATTTAAAGAACTAAAAACAATGGACATATGAATGAAACAAAATACACTCTCTTAAATGCGCTTGGAACAAAAAAAATAAAAATAGGATTTAAGGCAGGGATGAACAATCTGTCATAGATTTTATCTTTGACATTAACAGTAACAGTCCCCTCAATCAAAATTTTCTGAATCAAAGTGATGACACTATTCTTAACCTGTGAAAGGTGCCTCCACTCTTTTCCCGTCTATAATAGCATACCCTTCCTTCAAGTAATCTTTCTTCCCGTTGCGTCTGGCCTCCTGTACCGTTGGATACAGCTTTGCCCGGGCTTCACGATCTTCTTTTGACCAGTACTGTCTGAATTGGACATGCAGCTCCTTACAGACTCTGGCCTCCCTCGATCTCCTCCAGATCTCGTCCCTCGTCGTCCGCATGCCAAACTGCATGATGATCGGTCGTGGTCTCATGTTGAAGGCGGGATCATCTTTCTTTCCCAGACGATGGACAGTATCAACCTTGTCTCGTATTTTTTCCACTGACACCGGAATCACTCTTGTGAGAATACCGATCAATTTGAGATTCCAACGTCTTCCATATCGCTCGATTTCCCGGCATATTTTCTTCTGCTCCTTATTCTCTTTTGTCAGCCAATCCACTTGCACTTTGAGTTATTTCATTTTTATTTTCTGTCACCTCTTTTTCGTTATTTTGAATGCGCTGTTCAAAGCTTTCTAACTTTCTTTCGAACGCATCCAATCTTTCCTCAAATTTTTGTGACAGAGTGTGAATAGCATCGTATATGCTTACCACGCTTACTTCTCTTGATTCATCTCTCCTCTTCAGTTTTTTTGGATTTGGACTCTGTAACGGAGTGTGGTCGCTCAGAGGTTTTGCCATCTGCATCTCTTCTTCAACAAATTCGTCAAAACATGCCTCACGTATCCCGTCCACACTGTAGTCCTGTTCATTGAGGCCAGCTTGGTCCTGAGTGTGAGCCATTTTTTCGGAGTGTATTATTTTGTGCGTCTTTTCAAAAAAAGTGTCTCACAATAGTCTTTTAAGATTGATGTCTACTTCACAATGACTTGAGGGGGCCTGTTGTTCAAAATGAACTGTTTTGGATGTCAAAATCACTTTTTCTGTCGGACCCTGCAACTTTTACGACTGCTCACTCCGCCATCTTGCTCCTCCCGTATTTTGTCTAACTGTACTGGCAGTTAAAAAAATCGATCAGTTCTGAAGAAGTAATCCAAATTATTTGGAATAAGTTAAAAATTACATTTTACAGCATGTATTCTGTAATCTGTACTGGAATACATTTAAAAAGCATCCCTCCAAACCTTGCAAATGAGATATGTCATACAAACATACGTGCTGACTCCAAAGAGCAATGAACTTCTCCTCCAAATGCACATCAACTGTCACGTTCTCTCTGTCACCAGCGAATGCCTGGAGTTCGGGCTGGCACTCTCTCACGTGATCTTGAGATCCCGGCCTGGTTACGTGCCCAAAGTTCCCACCACTCCCTTTCGGGACCAGGTGGTGAACCTGCAAGCGCTCCCTTCAGAGGAGGAAGACCCGGCCTTGTTGTTGCTGTTTCCAGTTCATGCCCTGTGCATCTATCTGGACCACAAGCAGAGCTATAGATGCACGGAGCAGCTCTTTTGGAGGGCAGCAGAAGGGGAAGCTGTCTCCAAACAGAGGCTGGCCCATTGGATTGTGGCTGCCATTTTCCTAGAATTCCAATCGCAGGACTTGCCGTGCCTTGGGAGTCCGGGCGCACTCTACTAGAGGTGTTGTGTCCTCTTGGGCACTGGCAAGGGGGGCCTCTCTAGCAGACATATGCAGAGCTATGGGTTGTGTGTACTGCTTGCATTGTGCCTTTTCCCTTTTTCAAAGGTGATAATGTGTGCCTTTTGTCCACAACCGTTCCCTGTTCGAAATTATTTTGTGGTATGCCCCTTTTCAAGTGAGCCTGTGTGCTCTGGCTCAGTGCTCCATACATGGTGATTCCCCTTGGTAATCCCGTATGATAGTTTACACTCTTCGGTTTCCCAATAGGTGAACCCTGTATTTCCCCTCGCCAGAGCTTTCTCTGCCTCGGGAAAGAGACGTTGTGTCCCTCCTGCCGCGGTGCTGAACCAACTGCTGAAATAGCCAGTAATCTTTATCAGCTCCTCAGCATAAATCTGAATGAGTGGAACACGTCATCTCCTTTTATACCTGTATATCCAAGTGGAGAGTGGCATGCAAATTCCACTTGCAAATTCTTATTGGCCTTTTCTATTTTAAGCAAAGTTGATTGGGGCTCTCAAGATCACTACATCGACACAACGTCTCGTTTCCTCTATTTATTTTTTTCAGTCCATTTTATGACATAAATCAGTCAATTTTAAGACATAAACATTTAAGATTCAATACACTTTGTTCCATAACTGTTCTCGGAGAACAATATGTCAAAGAATTAAAAATCCTAGGGCTCTGGAGACATTAAAAGTCACTTATGTGCCTTTTTGGTTTTAGTTCTTTATTAAAAATATGATTTATATTGTCAAGCAAGTTCTCGCCTCATCCTTTCCCTAAATTGCTTTACACTGGCCCCGAAGACCCAGGAAAGAGGAAGGATCCACCCCAACGGAGCAGCCGCATCAATCTTCTGGGGCCCAGCCGCCTGGAAGTGGAGGAACGGCTGTTGCCAGGGGTGGAGGAGACCCCTACCAGCTCCACCCTCCTCACGCTAAAACCCTTCCTGGCCCATTAAGACTTCAATGTAAATGCCCACTGTTATGATTGGCTAACATAGTGCAGCCCCTAAAAATGAACATCAAGTTTCACAACATTGCTTAACTAAATTTCAGGATTTACACACAACGTACTCCCAATACATTTCATCCAAATACATTAAACTGTTCACTCAAGCACATCAGCACTTTAACTATAAAAGTCATGACATTTGAAATATTATTGAATGAAACTGTTTACTTATGGTTTTGCATCGAGTAAAAGTGTAGATCTCCCATGACTCTCTCCTCTTCACCTGTGTGACTGCGAAGACCAATGGGCAGGGCTATTTGATGAAAATAGGCATTGATATCTTGCTGAAGAGGCAGTTATATGGAGTAGTATTTTGTCCTTGTGACACCACAAATTCCACAAAATCGAAATGAGCCATTTCAACAGCCTGATTTAAATAAGTGCTCTTTTTATATTAAGGAGTAAGTTTTCAGTTCTGTATCAGTATGTTTTTAAATAGTGACCCTTTATATGTCAAAAGATCAAGGAAAATTAGATTCCTAATATCATGACCCCTTTAATTAAACCTGTCAGGATCTTTGGAGATTAGCATTAAATAAACAAATCATTGAAAATACAGTACATTTGTTCAAATTTGCTTTCAATTCCAGCTGTGAGCCACAGAAAAGAACTGCAATTAAGACTTTACAACTTTTCTCTCCAATTAAAAGAAAACAAAAGGTGAATAAGCTCTCATTCATTACCTGGTGTAAATGCCCAATCACTCATTTGCATTTTTGCATAAGATTGAATGTAATCAGCAATTTAAATAAACTTAAAACTATCTTGCAGATAAATCACCAAGTCTGTACTCTGTGTGCTTCTACAAAATTGACACTTGCTATATAAATGGATTGAAGCAAACACCAATGTTCCCATTTGCAATGTATAATGAGCTTTTCTAACATTTAATTAATTAGTTGATAATTGTGTGATTAGCAGCCTGTGTCTGACGTTGGTGTTGATTTAAGTCAGGACTGATCATACCTCACAAAACAGATGTTGACTTTACCAATGATTGAATAAACATTAGTCATCAGTACACCAGAAGTTGGTACGGTGGTGGCACTAGTTCTTGATATGCAAAAGCCATACTTCTCCATTATGGATGCAGGTTTGAGTCTGGACTGTGTCGTGTCCGATACCATTCCCCCTTTCTCTGCTAATAATTTCCTGTCACCTTTGATTGCTATGACACAAGATTTTGATCCAGAGTTTTATTCAAGCAATTTAAAGGTGTGCTGAAAGTGATTTTTTTTTTCTGTAATACCATGCATAAAATGCCCTTACTACCTGAAAAGCATAAAAAAAAAAATGTGTCCTAAAATCTAACCTTTCTCTGTCAGAGTTATAGGCTCTTTAATCACCAAATAAGTGTCAGGGTAGTGGCCTTTCTAGAGGTCATGGTTTTTATTTTTTCTATTATTATTTTTATTATAGTTATATTAACAATCATAAGTATTTATGATCTCATTTGTATTGGAATTTTTCCACTGTTGTCATAGAGTGATTTTTAAGTCACTGCAAAAAGGAGGTAGAAGTGGTAGTACTGGTAGAAGTGAAGTGCATGCATATAAATAAATAAATCCCTCAAGCCACAGCCTAACCTGAAATGGTGATGCAGTCACTGTTAATAATATTAATACTAGCCATGATTTTTGTGTCACATGATCAATATGATTAACAATACTTGCAGTAATTTAACAGAGCCTACATCCAAAATCTGACAAGAACCACATTTTCCATTTGTATAAAAGGAGCATTTCACTGTCATATAAATATTCCTTATATTCAATAAGGTTGCAGTTAATGCACAAAAGAACGCAAGTCTATATTTCTATTCTTCTTATTCATTGCATAAAGTTAATTTACAAACCAATTTATTATGAATGTGCTGACTTTGTTTATATCGCTGGTGCTTGACAGGGTATTGACTGTATAATAGAATGCAGATGATGCAATAACTGGAGAAGAACCTCAAAATTCACATGACCCAACACATTATCAATTTGTGTATGCAATTTTTTTCTGTAAGCGCATGCAAATGATCAGATTAGAAATCTGAATACATTTCTCCTCCATAAAATATGTAAAACAACAGGCTCGTATCTGCTCACAATTTATATTTGAAGAATTTTACATTTACATATTTACATTTATGCATTTAGCAGACACTTTTATCCAAAGCTACTTACAGTGCACGTATTACAGGGACAATCCCCCCTGAGCAACCTGGAGTTAAGTGCCTTGTTCAAAGACACAGTTGCTGTGGGGATTGAACCAACAACCTTCTGCTTACCAGTTCTGTGCTGTAGCCCACTACACCACCACCACTCTGACCTCCATTTTAGAAATTTAATTTTTGCTTAATTTGGGGAATATTGAAAGAATTCATGTGTAGGTCTGATCACTTGGACACACTGAGTTGATATGATGCATATTTTAACTCTTTAGAGTAATACTATTCTCATGGCCATTGAAAATAATAATCACAAATATGTTTAAATATTGTTTGAGCATGGAACGTAGATTTTTAAGAATCAATCGATGTGATTATTTTTCAAAATATACCACAGTCAAATCCTCTTTGAAAACAAACAAGACTTTATTGCTAATCTACATCATTAAAACTCACATAGACAATGACAAAAACAGATTGGTGAGTGAGCTGCACAACAGATGGTGAATGTAAATTATCTGTAACAGTGAAAATTAAACTTCATAATTTTTTGGTTTTGTCAGTTTTCTCTCTCAAAAGGGATTTTTTTTATCCTGACTTTTATATAATGAAATTGGTGCAAGAGACATGACATCTGTTAACATCAACATTCTCTACATAAACAGGCAAGCATTTACATATGAAACATGACATACTTTCTCTTTATGTTTACTTCAAATCAAATCACTTTCTTGTCACACTACCATGTACACAAGTGCAACAGTAGGTGAAATTCTTGTGTGCAGTTCCGAGCAACATAGCAGTCATGACAGTGACGAGACATATACCAATTACAATAAACAACATACTTACACAACACAATTTACATATGAAATGTACACATACTTACACAACACAATAATTGTATACAATGCACAGTAAACAATACACACAATATAGAATACACAATATACAATAAGTGGGAGTATATGAAATATATATAAGTAGTTGAATTGAGGAGAATATGTTGACAGTCCAGTGTGAGATTATAGATTAAAAAAGTGCAGTGCTAATTATTGATCCTGATAGATCAAGTGTTCAACAGTCTGACTGCTTGGGGAAAGAAGCTGTCATGTAGTCGGCTGGTGCGGGTCCTGATGCTGCGATACCGCCTGCCTGATGGTAGCAGTGAGAACAGACCATGACTCGGGTGGCTGGAGTCTCTGATGATCCTCCGAGCTTTTTTCACACACCGCCTTGTGTATATGTCCTGGAGGGAGGGAAGCTCACCTCCGATGATGTTTCTGGCAGTTCGCACCACCCTTTGCAGGGCTTTGCAGTTGTGGGCGGTGCTATTGCCGTACCAGGCGGTGATGCAGCCAGTCAGGATGCTCTCTACAGTGCTGGTGTAGAACCGTGTGAGGATGTGGTGGTTCATTCCAAACTTCCTCAGCCGTCTCAGGAAGAAGAGGCGCTGGTGAGCCTTCTTCACAACGGCCTCAGTGTGGACGGACCTTGTGAGTTCCTCAGTAATGTGGACACCGAGGAACTTGAAACTGCTGACTCTCTCCACCGGTGCTCCATTAATGGTGATGGGGCTGTGTACTCTGTCTTTTCTCCTAAAGTCCACTACAAGCTCCTTGGTTTTACTGACGTTGAGGGAGAGGTTGTGCTCGTGACACCAGCGTATCAGAGTGTGCACCTCCTCTCTGTAGGCTCTTTCATCATTGTCAGTGATCAGACCAACCACCGTCGTATCCTCAGCAAACTTAATGATGGTACTGGAGCTATGTGTTGCCACACAGTCATGTGTGTACAGAGAATACAGGAGAGGGCTAAGAACACAGCCCTACGGGGCTCCAGTGTTGAGGGTCAGTGATGAGGAGATGTTGCTGCCCATTCTAACCACCTGACGTCTGCCTGACAGGAAATCCAGGATCCAGCTGCACAGTGAGCTGTTTAAGCCCAGAGCCCGGAGTTTCATATCAAGCTTGGAGGGCACTATGGTGTTGAATGCTGAGCTGTAGTCTACAAACAGCATTCTCACATATGTGTTCCTTTTTTCCAGATGGGAGAGAGCAGTGTGTAGTGTAGATGCAATGGCATCATCAGTGGAGCGGTTGTTACGGTAGGCAAACTGCAATGGGTCCAAAGAGGGGGGCAGAACAGAGCAGATGTAATCTCTGATTAACCTCTCAAAGCATTTGCTGATGATGGGGGTCAGAGCAACAGGACGCCAGTCATTTAAGCAAGTGATTGTGGCTTGCTTCGGTACAGGCACAATGGTTGATGTTTTGAAGCATGTGGGGACTACAGACAGGGAGAGGGACAGATTGAAAATGTCCGTAAAATCACCAGCCAGTTGATTCGCGCACGCTCTGATGACGTGGCCCGGAATGCCGTCTGGACCCGCGGCTTTACGGATGTTCACCCGTCGGAAGGATCGGGTTACATCCACAACAGAGACGGAGAGTGAACCAACCTCTGTAGCGTCAGCCGCGAATACTCTTTCCGCGAGGGCGGTGTTATTGTCCTCAAAACGAGCATAAAATGTATTAAGTTCGTCCAGAACCTTCACTTCACATTTACATCTGAATATACATTATTATACATTTTATAACTGAGCATCATGTATGCACATAGTCAGTATAATGCATTTTATGATTCTAACCACAGTTAGGTATCATGTAATGCATCTTATCCTATTAAAACTAGGTTATGTGCATTGTGAAGTGTAGAATGATGATACAATGGAGGCTTGTTATAGTGTTATAGTTCATAATATATGTATATGCAATGTAAAAACATAAAATTGTCTTTTGAAGAGATAAGAAAAACAAAAGTTTGTGTCCAACTAAATAAAGTTAAATGTTTCAGATCCAGTTTATGCCTGTTCAATCTCTCTGTCTTGAACAATGAGTTTTAAGCATGCAATAGGCCTTGCTAGTCAGATCCTACAATGTTAAAAACCTCTCAGAAAACCTTAGCATCAGGACAGCAAGATTTACACACTCAAATTTACTTATAAAAATGTGAAATTCTAGTTACACTTGTTGCTTTATCATTTCTTAACTTCTTACTTCATTAATTATCCATACGAAGTTAATGTGCTCCTGACCTCGGCCTTCTTGTCCTACTCTGGGCCATTTAACAAGGAGTTCAACAGCCACCTCCTTAATGATTGGCAGAGAGAGATGAAGTCCTGCAATATTCCTTTCAGGGTCAATCTGAACCTCACTGAGATGTTAATAGCTGCTCCAACAGTGAGTGAATGGAACCTGCACGTGCTGCCCAATGACAGCCTGTCTCTCCAGAATGGGATTATTGTCACAAAGGCTGCCAGATTTCCCCTGCTGATTGAGCCCCAGACTCAGGGAAAGATCTAAGAATAAAAGAGTCAAAGAATGAGCTGCAGATAACCACTCTTAATTTAATATCTTTTTACAGTCTTCATGATATAAGTTAAGGTAACTTTATAACAGTACTGGGGAAGCTACTTTGTACTCATCATTTAAAGCAGTGGTTCTCAACCGGTGGGGCGCGCCCCCCGAGTAGGCTACGATGGAAGGGAAAAAAACTGGAAAAAAACAATTTTTGGACACATTTTTTTTATCACTACACTGCTGTCATCAAAACTTATAGTTTTGTATATACATAACTCCTGAATAAAAATTAAAATGTGTTTGGACTGATTTAAAAAAAAAAGTTTTGAACAAATTTGATTGGTTTGTCGATAGTGAGCGCAAATGCAGGTGATAAGCGGTTTCATTAAGCGAGTCATTGAGTCGTTCATTCAAACGATTCGTTCAAATGGCCGATTCATCAAGAATGAGACAGATGTTTGTGAATGGGTCATTGAATCTTTGACTCAACCGATTCGTTCACAACACTGAATCATTCAAAACATGATTGAGTATTGCTGTGAGATGCGCTATGGCTATGCTGTGATCTTAGTTTGGATTCATCAGATCTATTTTCGCTGCTAAAATAGACCAAAACAGTCATTATTTCATCTAAAATTTAAGTGACTTAATAGTATTAACTTGTTTGTTGAACTGTCATATGAAATCAGTGTCACATTTTCAATCGTGAGGTGATGGTAAATTAAGTGATGGTCAATTGTCAGCTCTCTTGGTCGTCAGGTCGTGTGATGTATGTTGCTGAACTGTATTCAAATGTTATAAATATAAAAACACCACATTTTGAAATTTAACTGCAGTATGTCAATTTAGTTTATTTGTGTGTGCTGCGCTCATAGACTTTATAAAACGGCGCTCATTTGTTTGATTTCAACCTGTCTTTGCAAGGCCGCGAAACTCATATTTTGCTCCTTGCAGACAAAGTGCACGCCTTCACACAAAAACTAGACCTCTGGCATGGCCGCATCAGTCGAGGGAACTGCAACATGTCTCCCAGCCTTGCAGACTTTATCACTGATGCAGGCACGTCACACGATTTCTCCTCCCTATTTCAATCAGCGTCTGAGCACCTGTCAGCAATGAGAAAATAATTTGCGACGTAATTTAAAGAGGATTATCGCACTTTTGCGTGGGTTCGAGATCCGTTTGTGTGCACAGCAAACGAGCTATCAATTGATATGCAGGAACAGCTTATTGAGCTGAAGAGTGACAGTAAAGGAACTCTTTAGCTCCTGCCCTCTTTCGTCATTCTGGGCAGCATTGATGCAGGAATACCCTGAACTCTGTGACGTCGCCTTGAAGATTCTCCTTCCTTTCGCGTCGACATATTTGTGTGAGGCAGGATTCTCAAAAATGACTGCACTCAAAATGAAATACCGCAATCGTGCACAAATCGAGGATGATTTGAGGCTATGTTTATAAAACATTGAGCCAAGAATTGAGGATCTTTGCAAGGCAAAGCAGGCTCAGGTCTCACATTAACATCACCTACCAGCAAGCTTCTGTAAAAAATGCAGATGATGCCTACTATTAGGCCTAGTAATAATAACAATAATAAAGCATAAATTAATATCAGATGTCTGGTGCCAATTCCCAATTATAGCAATATCCTAGTAATGATAATAGGCCTACTGATGATGATAATAATAATAATAATAATAATAACAACAATAAAGCATGTAACCTCATATAATTATATAGCAAAAGCCTAGTAATGATGATAGGCCTACTACTACTCATAATAATAATAATAATAATAATAATAATGCCTGCAAGCTCACATTAGAAGTCTGGTGCTACTGCCAATTATAATAATAATAACAATAATAATAACAAAAATAAAGCATGGGGCGGGGCGGGGGGCACTGGGGCCCCAACTGCAATGAACCAGCTTTGGGGGGGCCCAGCTTGCAAAAGGTTGAGAACCCCTGATTTAAAGTATGTAATCCACGACGAAGATACTCTTTTGAAAATGTAGCACACCACAAGCTTAGAATAAAAAGTGACTACCTTGAAGCTACTAAAGAGGATTTCAAAAAAAGATATAACAATCTGATTATGAAATTTACAGTGGCAAAAAAAATTATGTGGACCCTTTGGAATTAACTGCATTTATGTATACATTTGTCATAAAATCTTGTTTTATCTACTTCTAAGTTACATTAATGAACCAACACAATGTGTTTTAACTAATAATACACACATTTTTGTATTGTTCTTGTACATATTTAATGGTGTCAACCTGCGAACATGCAGCTGGTGTGCAGCTACTCTAGCAGCTATTCTAACAGAAAAAAAAGTGAAAAAAAATTAACAAAACTAAGACAAAAGTGAAAATGAAAATGCCACCGAAGAAAACCAGTAATGCAGTTGAGGAAGAGTTGGAGGAGATCAGAAAATCTCTGAAATTCATGTCAGTGGTGAAACAACAAACTATGCTACTTGATTTGATAGATGAAACCAAGCAACTGAAGAACCTTGTTAAAGAGAAGGATAAGAAAATTAATGGTCTAGAGTTAAGAATTTATGATTTGGAACAATACACAAGAATGGAGGACTTAATCATAAGCGGACTGGATACTACACACTGAACATATGCCAGGACTGTGGCTGGAGGTAAAGACAGGGAGGAAGCCTCAACTGAGAAACTACATATGCTGGAAATACAAGTAATAAAGATCTTTGAAAGTAAGAACATGTGCATTCAGAGTAACAATGTCACAGCTTGCCATACCCTTCCCCGAAAGGATCACAAAACAAAGCCTATCATAATAGTTTGGATTCTGAATGGGAAGCACAAGGTTGAAATACTGAGGCAGGCAAAGAAGCTGAAGGGGACAGGAGTGTACTTGCATGAGCATCTTACAAAAAAGAATGCCGACATTGCCAGACATGCACATTTTCTAAGAAAACAAAACAAGATACAAGCAACATGGAAAAGAAATTGCAAAAATGGAACACCTGAAGAAGCCAAAGTAATTACGATAAGAGAACTCAAAGACTTAGACCAATACAGATAAGAAACTAGAAACTCTTGCTTGCTTGTGCAGAAACCTTGGACATTTTATGTTTGGAGATGTCAATGGCTGTGGATTTTGTAGTTATTGGTTTGGATTGTGTGGGGAGCATCTGCATGGACTAATCAGAATCAGAATGAGCTTTGTTGCCAAGTGTGCTCACGTTTTTTGGTGACAGGAGAAACAAGCAAGCTAGTGCACACAGACAATTACAGTGAGACACAGAATATAAAACAATGTAAGAGTATAAATAGGCATACAACAAATAGGGCATATAACATAGAATGTCATATGTACATGTGCAAGTGGTAATATATGTGCAAGGTATGGGTATGTACAGTTACTGAATTAAATATGAGTGAATTTACATATGCACATGACATATTTATACATTATTGCACTATGGGATTCTTAATGGCAGTTAATGGTTCATGTGGGGTATTTTTCTTATGAAGTCCACCATCATCTCCATTGTTTTGAGTGTGTTCAGCTCAAGGTTGCTGTTACTGCACCAGACAGCCAGCTGTTCAACCTTCCATCTTTATGCAGACTTGTCACCATCGCGGATGAGGCCAATAACTGTTGTGTCATCTGCAAACTTCAGGAGTTGACAGAGGGGTCCTTTGCAGTGCAGTCATTCGTGAACAGGGAGAAGAGCAGTGGAGAGAGAATGCATCCCTAAGGAGCACCAGTGCTAATAGTGAGGGTCCTATTATAAAAACACATGACAGATTTTGAATAGGACTATTCGTTCTCATTCATAGACATTGATGATGATGAGTTGGTGGAGACTGGCAAGGATTGATTGGGTGATCATTTACATAGACTTTATAGTATGAAAATTTCAACTTTAAAACTTTTGACCACACAGACCACAAAATGTATAAGATTGAAAATTATATTGACCCGGAAAACATCGGCTGCCCGAGAGACCGCAACGTGACCTTCATTGCCCGGAGGGCAAGGGCGGTTGCCGAACGAAGTTCCTGCATCAATCCTGGGGCAGAACTACCCTTGTGTAGCTCTTTCAGCGCTTTGGTCGCCAGGGACGACGTAAAGCTACATGCGCTAGACGGGAGCTTCGGTCGCCCGCGCCAGGTGGTGGCAATCTGCGTGTATAACCTGATGCTCGCGGCTGCCTGGGAAAGCAGGTCCATCATTTCCACGTCACCGTGTGACTGGGCGACCTCACCCGAAGGGGGAAGCCCGGCCGAGACTTTTGCGTCCGACAAGCCCGGGCACCGATGCTGCACTCGAGAGCTCATCACCTTCGCAGGCACCGAACAAGGTCAAACTCGCCCTGAGATGAGCTGCTACACTCATCCGGAAGCCTAACCAGAGCAAACGAGCGTGCTGGGGAATGGGAGGTCCGTGGGGATATACCCAGTAGAGGTGGTCCCATTGTGGTCCCCAAATTGACCCCAGTGCACACCGCACTGGCTTTCAGGGGCGTCGGACTGGGGGGGTAAAGGGTACCGAGTACCCAGGGCCCGAGGCAGGGGGGGCCCCTTAGAAGTCAGTTTTCTATACATACATATTTGGTACGGGGGCCCAGCAAGATGGTTTGTACCCAGGGCCCAAAATTTGGTGCTACGCCCCTGAGAAGGACCGAGGCAGGGAGCCGCTGGGGTGGCTTGCTTTCTTACGAAAGTGAGCTGCGACCACAACGTTGCCATGGTCGTGTCCTCGCAATGAGGATATTACGCATCCATGAAAGATGTCTCAGCATGGGCAGCACCCAGGCACAACAGACAGCGATCATGGCCATCTGAAGGCGAGAGTTATCATCCGCATCCAGGAATAACACACAACAGGAAGAGCATCTTTAAAAAGACGCGTCTTTAAAAAGACATTCCGATGTGTGCCGCTCTTTTAGAATACACTCTAAATTATCTGCTGAATCACCCAGGGGCATTCTCTGCAGTGCATCCATGCAGAGAGGGGAAAAGGTCGCTGTAATGCGGAGTAAGGATCCACCAGATGAGAATGGAAGCCGTGGGAATTCAGCTCGCTTGTTTCTCAATGAAATGGCGACCGCTCGGCTCCAAAGAGAAAATCTGAATGAGAGGTATTCAAGCCCCCTCCTTTATACTGTATGTCCGGGGGAGTGGTATGCAAATACCACTCGACAAAACCCATTGGTCTTTTATAAAATATCAGAAGACGTCTCAGGCTCCCAAGAGTGACCCCGAGTGTCACTACATCGACACAACTTCGAGTGAGTGACAGAAAGGGAACTAACGAAAACAATAGGGGTCTTTTGCCCCTTCTGGGCTTGATCCCTAATGACAACAGACATGGCTACATTAATAGGCAACATATTCACAAATAAAATTGAAGGCAGAATAGTATGTGGATTACTTGTAAATGACATAACTGACCACCTTCCTGTTTTTGTATTTTTCAGAATTTCTTTAAGATAAAATATTTTTAATATTTTAATAAATATTTGTAAAACAATTCGACACAGAACACCAGAAGCTATCACTGCCCTGAAGCTGGACCTAATGAAACAAAACTGGAATAAGATTTATGCTAATGATGATCCTAACAGAGCCTATGAGGCTTTTTTGTTCACATTAACTGTCCAATATGAAAAAAACTGTCTGTTAAAAAAACGTATATGGAAGCACAATTATATTTACAAGCCATGGATTATCAAGGGGACCTTGAGTAATCTAACGGAATATGTTACAAATAAGATTTTACAGCATTTATTCTGTCATCTGTTGTGAAATATATGTAACCCTCCCAACCCTATTTGTGGTGTTCCAAAAGGTTTAGTGCTAGGCCCCAAACTGTTTATACTATATAGAATGATATATGTAAAATGACAAAATTCCTAAAATCTGTTCTATTTGCTGATGACGCTAATTTATATTGCTTTTTTATATTGTTTCAAAATTTATATTGTTTTGAACAGCTTCTGAATATGGCAGGAAAGGGAATTGGAAGTCTTAAAGAAATGGATTGATAAAATCCACGATCCCGGATCCGGGATTTAAAATTACGTCAGTAATAATGTACTTCAAATTTTAAATGTATGCGGAGGAGTTATGAGCTCATATCTGGTACCATTTGAAAGCTTAGAATGTCTACTTTCTTGAGATATGCATCACTTTGGCATTTGTTTTACACTAAGTAACTTATTTACAATAAATTACATAGTTCCACCCATCAAAAGTTGTGTCATAATTATGTGCGTTTTTGAATACATATATGTCTCATATCGCTCAAATATGACGCACATGTACAAACCATGTATCAAATGAAAGCTCTCATTGCCAGTAAGAAGTTCCAATAAGTCTTTTTATTGAGGTATAATCACATATCTAATACACTTCGAATGAATCATGAGATATACAATCAACATTTGTAAACATACAAGTGAAATTATTGAACATTTGCCGTGCTACTCGCACTAGACAGCACAGTTAGCCACAAATGCTACATAATCCTTTACCTTAGGTTATTCTCTGCAAAATGAGCCGTTTTTCAGTGTTTTCTGTGGTTGTGTGCCCAAGTAATCCCTCGATATGTCACGCGAGTGCAGAAACACCACAAAGTAATGTTATATGATATTCAACAATCCAGGAAAATATGTAAACATCCGATCCAGATAAAGCATATATTGCCGTAAAGCTTAGACCCTCCGCTTTCCGGCAATGTCTCTCAAGATCAAATAGACCAATCAGGGGCTGTGATATTGCATCCTGACCTTGAAGTGATCACTAGGTAGGTTACGTGCGCAAAACACACAGACGCGTCTCACCAGACACCTGAGCGCATATTTACCACTTTCAACAGTGTTTTATGTAATGACAAAGGGTTTTCTGTAAAATTACACTGGGATTTTGCATTTATAGCACTGTATATGGGTATGGCGAGACTTTAGATTTGGGTAGGCGGAAAGAACACCAAAAAAAGGTAATATTCCTCCCTTCAGATACATTTAAATAGATATTAAATAAAACATGATACAGACAAAATTCCTTTTTCAGGTATTTGCTGACATCTAGTGGAAACAGCCAAAACTGTCTGCATGCTGCTATGGCAAACAGGGCTTGAGTTATACACTTTCAAAAATGAATTTATATAAAAAAAATCAAAAAGCGCCTCTTTTTTTTAGGAGGGTTATTACTGTTCAGACAACATATATTTAATTTTTTTTAATTTTTAGCAGTGTTTTATGCAACTTCAAAGGGTTTCCTGTAAAATGACACCAAAACTGTGTATTTAGGCCAAAGTATGTGGGAATGGGAAGCTTTTTAATTTGGGTAGGCCAAATCCAGGCGGAAATCCCCAAAAATGGCAAGGATCTTAAGACAAGTAATCATTGCATCTAAATAAAAAAAAAATTATAATATTTGGTAATCGGCAAATCAACAATCAAGTTAAAATGATGATCAATGATGTTGAAATAGAAAGAGTGTATGAAAATACATTTCTGAGCATGATAATTGATAGTAAATTATGTTAGAAACAATATTATATAATTCTAAAGATATCTTGAATCAGAAGTCATATACTGTATCGCTCTCTCATAGTTCCATACATTACTTACTGTGTAGAGGTACAGTATGGGGAAACATACAACATTAATCCAATTTTCAGGCTATGGAAGCGAGCTATAAGAATTGTAAATCGATCAGATTATTTATTACAATTACATGCTATAAAATGTTGTGATCTAGTTGATCTTAAAACTGCACAGATATTGTACAAAGCACAAAATAACTTACTTCCTATATGTATTCAGATGTTGTTTGAAATATGAGAGAGCCAGTTTAAACTTAGGGGAATATGTATGTTTAAAAAAACAAGGGTAAGGGCAAATATAAAAAAATATGTCTATAACTCTCAAAAGGGTAAACTTGTCGGATAGTTGCGGCAAGGAACTATGAATGTGTTGTTCACTTTGCAAATTCAAAAGAAATCTTTTAAAAAGGTGGTAAACAAATATATACAGTAACTGAGGTATGATAATTATTGTGTATGAATTATTTAGAACTTTTGGTTTGCTACTGTTTTGTCTAAATAGTCTAAATATAGTGGTTAAAGGGATGCCTATTAGGATATTTAATGCAAAATTGGTAGTTATAATAAGCCAAAGCTTCATCCAACACATTTTCGGTCAATATTCTTTGTTTTCCTTTTAAATTGAATGATTTATTGTTAGTTATATATTTCTAAGTGCATTCATTTTGGAAAATGTATAATAAGGACCAAAGTAAACAAATAAAAAACAAAACAAACAAACAAACATCACTCAAACATTCAAAATGTAGGTTGTAAAAGTATGTGAACCCCTAGGCTAGAGTCAGAAGATGGCAAACCTGCCAACCAGTTAATGAAACTAGAATGTAGGTGTGGGTGAGAGATACTTTGAATTATTAAAAGCACTCAAAAATTTTGAGTTTGTTATTCACAAAAAGCATCTGCTGACGTGGATCGTGCCTTGCAAAAAAAAAGAGATCTCAGAAGACCTACGATCAGGAATTGTTGCTTTGCATAAAGCTGGAAAGGGTTACAAAGTTATCTCGAAGAGCTTAGATATTCATCTATCCACAGTGAGATAAATTGCCTATAAATGGAGACAATTTAGTTCTGTGACTACTAGAAGTAACTGTCCAGCCAAGATGCGTCAAATGGCACACCTCAGAACGTCAGTGAGATGAATAAGAACCCTTGAGTAACAGCTGAAAATTTAAGGAAACATCGGAACTGGTTAACATCTCTGTTCATGAGTCTACTATATGGAAAACATTAAACAGGCATGATGTCCATGGCAGGACACCACAAAGAAAGCTGCTGCTTTCAAACAAAGACTGTGTGCCTGAAGATTGCCAAAGTCCACCTTGACACTCTACATGTCACCACAACACAACATGGAAAACGAACACGCAGCACTATGTATAGCATAAAAAGGGCAATGCATACCAACATGAAAACATCATCCCAAAGGTGAAGTACGATGGAGGGAGGATCATGATTTGGGGCTGCTTTGCTGCTTCCAGGCTTGAACTGTTGCCATCATCAAAGGACAAATTAATTCCCAAGTTTATCAAGATATCCTACAGGATAATGTCAGGGTGGCTGTGCACCAGCTGAAGCTCAGTAGAAGTTGGGTGATGCAGCAGGGCAACGACCTTAAACATCGAAGTAAATCCATTACAGAATGACTTAAAAAAAAAGAAAATCCACATTTTGGAGTAGCCCAGTTATGAGGCCAGACCTTAACCCAATAGAGATGCTGTGGAATGACCTCAAGAGAGTAGTTTACAGCAGACGTCTTAAGAATATGGCTGTGATAAATCAGTTCTGAAAAGAAAAAATGGTCCAAAAGTCCCTCTGAATGTTGTGCAGGTCTAATCCGCAACTACCGGAAATGCTTGGTTGTGGTTATTGCTGCCAAAGGAGAATCCAAGGGTTCACCTACTTTTTTCCACAGCACTGTGAATGTTTAATGGGGTGTGTTCAAAAAAGACAGGTTGTTTGTATGTTGTTAGCTTAAGCACTTATCTTTGTCTATACTTGTGACTTTGATGAAGATGAGATCACATTTCCAAGTACTGCAGAAAACTAGCTAATTCCAAAGTGTTCACATAATTTTTCTTGCCACTATATATCATCATGTATTTAAACAGAGGATACTTTTCACACACACTAAAAAAACAAAAACAATTAATTATTTGATCAGTGAATTTTCAGGACTTTTTTGCTCTTTCGTGACTTGTGATAATGGTTTTCAATCATTTTAAAGTGATTTCACTCACACAAAAAAAAAATATTTACATGACTTTTAAGTTTAAATGACTATTTTTATCGTGTAAATGACTTTTCCAGACCTGTTGATTTAAGTCTCATTTAGCTTGACAGAATTCAAATTGAAGAACTCGCTCGGCTGTAATGCTGTGTGCGCAATATTTTGAAAAAAAAAGAAAAAGCTGTGACATTTTTTTTTTGTCGCTCTACACTACAATGTGTTGGAAAAAGTAGCCCATTACTGAAGATGCTTCACTGTTTTGAAAACAGCTGAACTGTCCCGATACTGTAAAGAAAAATGTAGCTATGTTAGTATTACTGCTACTCTAGGCCTCCCCAGATTCGAAAATTCTTTGCTTATACACAAATATTTATATTCTTGAGAATCGTGTTGAGTTCTAATAAGAAATGCAAAGCTTGCATTCACTCATGGTTTCACTTGAAGATGCCTTAACAAATCACCTCATCCTAAGGTAATAGTTTCCTCCAGTAGGAGAACTTGAGCTCAGTCACTAATAAGGTCTTGCTGTTTTCACAGATCACCTCACTGAATAACAAATACTTTAGAAACTACCTAGAGGACAGTTTATCTCAGTGGTTCCCAACCACTGTGCCGTGGCACACTAGTGTGCCATGAAAGATTGTCAGGTGTGCAGTGGCAAATTATAAAATTCCACAAAATTAATAAATGCATAAAAAAAAAAGATTATTTCAGGGATCCAAACTCTTCACCTTATGGAGAAATGTACCATTTTGAAACCATAATCAGTCACTTTTGTAATTGTAAAGAGCAATGACTAAAGTGCAAAAGTGAATGACATTTGTACGCATTACGATTATTTCACATGACTCGCGTCAGCGCTGCAGAATACATTGAAGTCTATGAAGTGATGTCACTTTACACCAGAGTGTTTTTCACACACGTTTTTGTTTCACCAGTAATGTCTTTGAGAGTAGTAAGCCACAATAAATATTTAAAAACTGTCCAAATTTGTGAAGAGACATTGAATGTCTCATAATGCCTTTTAATTAAATATTACCTTATCGTTTTCGAATTTCAAAGACCCCAGTTATTGAACTAATTTAAATTCACCAAGAAAACAATTAGACCTAAACATAAATGAGTCCTATTATTTATTTCTGCTATCAAAGTAACTGCAAGCTTTTTTTTGTCTCTCTTCCAAATACATGTTTTCAATGTTTTTTGTTCACACCTCCCACTTTTTTTACATGGCAAACTTGTAAAATTGCCCCTCTGTGATGCTTTCAGCAACTCTTGTCATTTGGAGGGCAATGCGGCTCTTGAAGCTGGGTTCAGCCTCCAGAACCAAATTAAAACTGCCTTGAGAAGTTGTCTGTCCGAGGTAAAGATGCTAAATCTAATGACATTTGTCTCAGCATCAGTCTTCCTTGATGCGATTGATTATGCACAGGCGAGTTTAAGTCGATGCGGACCAGGAGGAAGGTATGAGTTGTCGATTGATTTCTGTTCAGTTTTTTGTTCATATTTTAATCGTAATTTTTTTTTGTAATACTGCGTTGTTCATATGTCGTGTTTTAGTGGCCTCCACTGAAACACTCATCTGCTTTGTGTGGTGTCTCTGTTGTTCATCTGTTCTCTTCTTAAATATATAAATGCATAATCTGCTATATGCTCGTCCTGTAAATTCATGATAAATAATGAAAATGTGAAGAATAAAAACTATTAATTGTCTTATTATCATTAAAATATGAAAATAAAATGACGGGTAATAATAATTCCCTACCTCCCCAGCGGCTCCCTCCCTCGGTCCTTCTACCTATGGGTATGAGGCCAGCGCAGCGAGCATTGGGGGCAGTTCGGGGACCCCAATGGGACCACCTCCACCAGATAAATCCCCGGAGACCTCCTATTCCCCGGCACGCTTGTTTGCCCTGGCTAGGCATTCGGATGAGTGCACCGGCTCGTCCCAGGGTGAATTCAACCTTTTATTCGGTGCCCGTGAAGGTGATGAGCTCTCGAGCGCAGCATCGGAGAGTGGGCCTGTCCTGTCTGGCGAGGAAACCTCAGCTGGGCTTCCCCCCTTGGGTGTGGTTGCCCCGTCACAGGTGGACGCTGAGATGACGGACATGCTTTCCCGGCTGCTGCGAGCATCAGGCTAGAGTGGAACCCTTCGCTCACCCCTGAACCCTCGTGGCTGAATGATTGGTATCTGGGCTCGCGGCACCACTCACAGCCACGCCCACACCAGTGCCCATCTTCCCGGAAGTGCACAAGGAGCTGACGAGTTCATGGGAGGCACCTTTCTCTGCCCGTTCTCGATCTCTCCGCTCCCCCGCCCTCACTACCCTCGAATGGCGGAGCGGCCAGGGGTTACTCAGCGATGCCCCCATGTAGGCTCATATCACACCACGGCTCTCCTGCAGGTCCACCAAGCCAAGGCGCTGAAAGAACTGCACGAGGGTAGTTCCGCCCCGGGATTGATGCAGGAGCTACGCACGGCGACCGACCTTGCCCTTCGGGCAACAAAGTTATGGCATGGTCTCTTGGGTGGACAATGTCCACACTGATGTTCCTGATGTTCCACCTGTGGCTGAACCTGGTCGAGATGCACGAGGCCGACAATACAGGTTTCCTGAACGCACCCATCTTAAAGAGATAAACCGATTGAGGATGTATGGTAGGAATTGGATCCTGCCCTGGACAATGTCCTGCAGATTGGAACCACAAATAAGGCATTGTGAGCAGTGCTTGAAGTGGAAGAAAAAAGTGCATGTACTCTCCTTGTTAGTATTAAACTAGATTCATACTCTGAAACAGTTTTTGTTCGCAACATATGTTTATTTCAAAATAAGTAAACAATCTTGGGGATTTATAATCTGAACTGAGACCAAACTTTTTTATCTGTATTTATCTTACCTAACACTTTTATTGTATTTAACATGTTAACATGTAAAAACAAAACAGTTAATAATGTGTTTATTTACATTACAATATCATTTAATTACGTTAAAAGTGGTAACAATTAATAACAACATAACAAATAACAATGTCAATGACTGGCCGTAAAATCTACATCCTCAACTAACAAATAGGTTTTTGATTAGCTTTACTTTCAAAATAAAAACATACAAAATGGTGTTATTGTTTATTAATACAGAGAAAGAATTTGTATATCTGCTAAAGTGTGTACCTTTGTTAATATCAACACACATAAGAGAACAATGGCAATCTAATGTAGAACTTTCTTTTTTCACAAAATAAATGTTGCCTAAAACTGAAAATTAGTATTAGTAGTTTTTCCTTTTTTAAAATTTGTTTTATCCTCTCAGTCATTTAGGTCAAAATGTGTCTTCCTCATCCTGCACAAATTCATTTGCACACAGGAGCCACATTTGTGGCTCGTAAGTGGCTCGCAGCGATTTGAGGTGCTGCTGACTGCAGAGGAGGAGACGGTGGGTGAGTTGTGACATGCGAGTAGAGCGTAACCCACCTTGGCAGTTGATATATGCGACCGTTGCCATGTTGTCAGTTCGAACCAACACGTGCTTGCCCTGGATCAATGGCCAGAACCTCCGCAGGGAAACACTTGTGCAGATGATAATCATTAGAAATGGTTAATCTGATTTGATGATGTTCAGGATTGAGAATGATGTAGAATTTAAACACTGTCAGGATTTATGCATAGGCAAGTTCAATAGCAATTCACAAATCACAAATCTTTTATGAGCACTACAGAAAATAATTGAGAATAAAATGCTCATTTTCTTGTGTATTTTCTTTGAAGGATAGTTTTTCATCATCATTTTGCCATCTTGTGAGCAGCTAAACAATTTGCAATACTTTAAATGATTGAATAAGACTTGATAAAATGCGCTCACCCAAAAGTTGCTGGTTAATGTTTTGAAGAAGAGTGTAACTGAACTATATCCAGACCATTTTAAATATGCACACTCCTCCGGAACTGGACCATAGATTGCTTGACGAGCACCAGTGCTGTTGCACATGTTGGTTGTTGTTAAACTCAGTGCTTAATTTTGCTAAGAGAACATTCGTATGTTTAATGCGATTTTATCAATATCATTTGGCAGGTCAGATAAAAGTGATTGGTGGGCAGCATCAAATCAGTGACTTACATTAAATAAAGGCATCATACCAGGAGACTCTGAGATGTGGTGGTACGCAAGAAAATCCGCCTGTACTCTGTAGACTGTGTACCGCCCCACTTCAAGCACTGATTGTAAGAGGCTCTCAAGAAGCAATAGAGGCCTGACTTTGTTTATTTTTGCTGTTAATATAAATGCCATTTTTCAGGTACATTGTACCATAAAGTAGGGTACATTTTTGGTGTTCCATTAATATTTTAAGCATTAGAGGCACACATCCAGTGTTTTTGTGTTGTAAATAATTAGACACTTTGGGTTCTAAGGTCATATCTGCATTAGGTGCAACAGTATGCTCTACACACTATGACGCCATGTCTTATCCAATTTTCGAGTAAGTGCTTAATCCAATTTCTGAGCCTGGGCAATGTGCAACTGAATGTGGGTGGGAATGTCTACACTACCTGTGGGCATATATGTGCAAACAGAGAGTGTATTCACAAAATGATATTATATCCATGGAAATTAAATTATTCAAAGAATAATTTGCCTAATTAGTGAGAAGGAAGTAAATTCACTTAAGTTAATGAGAGTCTGAGAATCAATTATTTTAACAGTGCTAAGTCTAAACTCAGTATGTGCATTTGCAGTTTATGGATGCCTCCAGAGGGTGTTACTAAAGTATATGTCTCTGGAATTACAGTGAAAAATAAATGTATGTCCTTGACAATAACAGTTAGCCCATGATGTTTTGTGTCAGTACAGCAATATGATTAAATATACTCAGATTCTCTCAAATTTAACAGACACCAATACCCAATTAGTCCTGATGAGCACCTACTTTTCAATGCATATAAAGAGATTGTCATAGATGTACACCTGATATTCAAGAATGACACTTTGACAGTCAGACAGTTTTTCTAGAGTCTAATATACAGTACATGTGTATATTTTTATTTTATTTTTATTAAATATCACAAAGCATAAAAGCAATATAGATAAACATGGAAAAAACAAAAAAGACAAAGATACACGAATACAATTAATTTGCTAGGGTAAGGAAAACCTTCCTTTTGATATTGTTTTTCAAACCCCTGGCATTTAAAGAAAATAAAGAAAAAAGACATAGAAAAAAATGAACAAGAGTATATAATACTTCAACTAGGTATGAAACAGGATACCAAATAGAACATAAAGAACTAGAATAATACAAAAAATGCAGTAGTTCGCCTGACTCTGCAGCATTATATAGAACCAGGAGTAATGAGTACAAGGGCATGAGTAAAAGTCTTTTTCATTTTGTTTCTTTTAACCCTTTTGTCTGTTCTATCTCACTTTTGTTCCTCTTTCAGTCAAGTTTTTGGTACCTTACTTCTTCAGAACGAGCACTCTCATTGATAGAGAGGTATGGTTTCAAAAGTAAAAATTCCGTATTTATGACCATTTTCATAAAATAATAATTTTCCAAACAAAATAAAAAAATTGCGTTAAAGATCCAGCATGTGCAACAAGATCAAATGAGCAATGCTAAGTACTACAAAAAGTCTATCCATTCTGTCTGAAGAAGGAAAAATATATAAATTCTGAAGCAGTTCGTGCCTACCCGAGAGTGGTGTGCTGAAACTTCGATGAGGATGCCACAGCATCATTCAGCCTTGCTGATCATTTGCAGAAATCTTTTTACCGTCAACATATGCAAACGGCCCTCTGACGCCTGCTCTCTTCCCCTCCTTTCTTGCTCATTCCACAAGTGGCCAAAGTTTGTTCCTGGCGTCTTTGGTGCTTGCGTTAAGTCTTCAAAAATTCAGATTTTCCTCTCTTTGAGAATGGCCGCGGTTCTGGCATCCCTCCAGATTTTATCTCGAACATTGCGTGACAGAAACTGCATGATGATGCGACGGCTTGTGCTAGCTCCTTCAGAGCGCGGGCCCAGTCTGTGGGCGATGTCGAGCATGTAGATGAGCTGGCCTGCAATCTCCGGAGAAACTTTGCAGAATAGGTCGATTAGAATTTTCCGGACATCTCCGGACGTCCGCTGCTCCTGAATACCGGACACTCGTAGATTCCACCTTCTTTTATAGGCATCCAACTCCTCGCATTTATCACGAAGCACGCAGTTTTCCTTTTCCAATGATTCCACCATGTTCTGTAATGAGCTCACCTTGCTTGAAACCTCTTCAATTTGATTGCTCATAAACTCAAGCGCCTCAGTCACACTGTTTAAAGAGGCCGTATTGACTTGCATGGACGTCTCGAGGGATTGCATTCGATTCATAAATTCCAGTTGCATTTTTTCAACTCTCTCCAAAACTTCCATTAGGTTCAAATTGGAGACCATCTGAGTATCCGACGCCACTCTTTCACCCATTTTTGATTTTTTGGCAGGCTGTCTAGGAGTTTCAGGTAGGGAAACTTTACATCCTGATGCATTCTTAGCGTCATTCCCTTTGAACGAGGCATCCAGAAATTTCTTTGCTCGTTAAAAAGTTAGAAAAACGAAAGAACGAACAAAGACTTTCTCAAATCAGTAAAGAAATTATTACATTATGCCCTTTTACTTATTAAGTCTTTTGTCAATAATATAACGAATGCAGAGCTTCGGCACAGGGATGTTACTCAGTCGCCATCTTGGCCCGACCCCCTACAGTACATGTGTATGCTTTGTGTTTGATCGGTCGCTGTTCATTCCAGTGGTGCTGAAAGACTCTGTCTTCACAATTTACTGGTGCCACCACCAAAACCAGAATATGTCATGCCCGTATTAACATAATCTTTGTAGTCCATGACTGAACTACATTTTGCACTCAACCCTGTTATCACATTATTTTCCCCAATATTAAATAATGAAAAGTGTAACATTAAATATTTCCTCAATATGAATATGTTACAGGGGGGAGGGCTGGGCCGGGTGGTGATTCTACACACCCAGTCCCTTATCAGACTAATCAAGCCTCCGAGAAGGATAAAGGCCACATGGGGAGGCGTGGCTGTTGTCCGTTAGAGGGTGGAGGTGTGGCCAAGAACCAAGCTACAGAGTATTGGAGAACTGGCGAGTAAGTGTTTTTTTTTTTTCATCTCTCTCTCCTCTCTCTCTCTCTCTCACTGCCACTCCACATTGCCCCCCCTCCACTTGTCCCCTCCCTCCCTCATCCAGGTAGACAGGGATGACCTTCCAGCAGACAGGGCGGAAGGCACGACCCTCCCCAGGGAAAGAGGCGGGGGGTGTACGTCATGCCGGGGGCTCTCCGGCCTGAGAGGGAGGAATGTGACAGGGTGGAGAGCGGGGCCAGGTGGTGATTCTACACACCCGGTCCCTTATCAGACTAATCAAGCCTCCGAGAAGGATAAAGGCCAACTGCAGAAGATGGTGCAGGAGAGAGAGAGATCGTTTAAGGCAGCTGAACGTCGCGTGTGTTTGTGTCTTTTGTTTAAGTTTTTCATAAAATTATTGTTTATATTGTCAAGCCGGTTCTTGCCTCCTCCTTTCCCTAAATCAATTTAATTTTTTACAATTGTTTGTTACAAAAGTCCTTTATTATTAATAATTATTATTATCCCATACTATTTATTTAATTTGTAACTGTATTTAGACAAAAGCTAAAAAAAGTTAAAATGGTTTTGTAATAGGATTTAGTCTGACATAATATTATAAAGTCAGGCATCTCCTTTTACTGAGTATTTGCTAAAAAAAAATGTTTTAGGCCTTATTTTGTTAACCTTTTCATAGAAAGCGAATTCATTTGTTTTGATATACAGTTATTTTTTGCTGTATTTCTCAATCAATTACTCCAATATAAACCAACAAACAATATAATAGTGCTTGCTTGGAAAAAAGTGATGACATTATCATTAAAGGGAATACTATTGTCCTCAGCAGTTCCAGTCATTTTCAAACATGTATTGCTTGAATTAGCTTTCCCTTCCATTTAAGTTTTGCAAGTAAAACCAACCAAATTGCTTCGCTTAATGAGATATATTTTAACAGAACCCTATTCCTTCTCATTATCCGCTAAATTAAATTAAATAGCAGACAGATTGCACTTGTATTCAACATCCTGTCCTTCAGTAAATGTTTCTGGAGAGCATTTTATAGCCTGCAAAATGTTAGACAGATAATGTAACACTGGTGTCTGGAGTGGAAGAGATGCAGGAGCAGATTCTTTAAATCCTTTAATAATAAAAAACACTGGAGTGGAAACACATAATAAATCTGAACACTAGTAATCGCTGGAGTGGAACTAATAATAAATCTTAACATAACACTTCAAGGATTGACAAATTATGAAAAAACTAGAGGGTATATATATACACAGGGAAACTAATGAGGGAATGGAAGGCAGGTGAGGATGACGGTGAACAGATGGAATTGAATTCTGGGAAACGTAGTGCAGGGGAAAACTTCAAAATAAGAGTCCTTGAAGAAGATGAGGGATACAGACTATAACAGATAAAACGTGCAAAAGAACAGTTCTTTTGCATATGCTGCAAAAACCCATCCGTTTCTAGGTGCTCACACAGGAATTCCTGGCACATAAAGACAATTTAAACTTATAAAATTAAAGGACATAAAAATCAACTTGTCACAGAGAAAAGTCTGAGGGTGATTTCGTTAAACATTTGTGTGATTTTAGCACATGTGTTTCAGTACAAAAACCTGCAATTTATTCACTATTATCACCAGTTTAACAGGAATCCAGTTTATCATGGTGTTAAATGCACCGAGAACATGCTTTTCCTTGAGTATTACATACATTTGCTGTTGTTCTTAACAAGAATTGACATAGCTTCTTTCTATGTAAATGAGGCTATTTAATGTTAAATTAATATTGTGCTATTAGCGTCAATGGAAAACTGAATTTTAATAACTTAATTTAACTTTACCTGCCAGTAAGAATGAGTTCACCACAAATTGTGTGGCTGTGTTTGCATCATTATCTGATTTGCATAATTCCTTTTCTGAATCGGGTGCTAAAACAACTCAAACACTGCATGCAAATATACAACATGAAATAAGCAAATCAGTGCACTCAATTCATTCCTAGTGAATTCTTGCCTGAGTTTCTGCACTGTTGCAATTGAGCTAAAATTAGCTGCCGGTTCCTGGTCGGGGTGACGGCACCAGCTGCTCTAAATGTTTACTGCTAGTGTGAGACACAATTGTGAGTGACAGTCGTGAACTCTCAGGCATCTCTTTCTTCATCTCATTATCAAAGATCCTGTCACTCTAAACATGTGACTTTACTTCATTGTCACCCACAGCAGCTGCTTCACACGTTCAAGTAAGATCTGGAAATAGCAGGCAATAGACATGGCTCTGCCTCTGACAGGTTTAACTTGCCAGCTCTAATAATACAAAGGTGCAAACACCTGATCACACATTTTTATAGCCGAGAAAAAAATGGGATATGTTGACGCGGCTTCATAATTGTCAAACCACTGCATAATCACATCACATCCCAGCCCTGCAAAGTCTATTTCCGTTAATTGGCATGGAAATAAAATGAGTTACTCCCTGTTGAGGTAATAGGCATATTATTTTAATCAACGTCTCCAACACCTGTTATGTTAGGTTGGTTATTAACACTGCTCTGCAAATCTTTGTGATTCAGAAGAAGCATCTTGATTCATAAATGTATGTCATTCTTTGAGGTTTGTCTTTATTCCAGATTTGTTTTTGTATCTATTTCAGAGCAGTTCTTCTTCTAGATCAGTGGTTCTCAACCCTGTTCCTGGAGGCCCCCCTACACTACACATTTTGGATATCTCCCAAATCAAACACACCTGATTCAACTCATCAGCTCATTAGTGGAGACTCCAAGACCTGAATTGGTTGTGTCAGAAAAGGGAAATATACAAAATGTGACATGCTGGGGGACCTTCAGGGACAGGGTTAATGTGCCCTTCAAGTGGTCTTGGAAAAATCATAATTCCGAGTTCCGAGCACATGAATGACCCAGCGAAGTCGGAAGTTCAATTGGGAAACTCGGAATTCTAGATGAGACCTGAGTTGCCGAGATGGGAGGAATCCTAAACTTGTATTGAATGACAGGGTTGTTGTTTTTTTTTTTTTTTTTTGGTTGAACGCTCCCTTTAACCATTTAACTCAAATGAATCCATGTTTTCCCCAGCATATAATTAAAGCTTCATTTTCTAGATACTAAAACACTTAAACTCACATAATAGCCATTATGGGATCATGACATTTTCAGACTGAATCTGCAGACTTGCTTTCCATTTCCTGCAATAATTTTGGGGTAATATCAACAGAATTCTGTATAGGTTTTAAAATTTTAAATGCATTCAATGGAGCTTAGAGTACTGCAGTCTTAATGATAGCTGAAATCATAATTAGATAATTAAAAATAATAAATAAATAAACACACAAAGAGTGGGGAATGTTTAGAATGTTGCAGAATATATGATATGCATTCCAGCTCTGCGGCACTCAAATAAACACTAGCAAATAAAAAAATCCCAATCATTGATTTCATTAGATAACTTATAACATTTTATGGTATTCATAAGTATGTGCAAATGAAACCTTCTGCTTTTCAAACCTTCTGGAGACATTCAGAGACATGCTTTATTCAGTTACAGCCTGGTGTTCTTCGTGAAGATCCCAACAGCACTAAATGGAAAAATTAATCCATCACACGGGCCTGTTTCTATGGCAGAGCGAGCAAGAGGGAGAGAAAGTTTGTGGTATTTTTGAGCTTGAATTGGTAATCTGTGTACACTGATAGAATGCTATCAAAACAGTAGTAGAGATATTTAAGGGTTTCAATTCACATTTTCTTTTGCACTGAAATGTAGGTATTTGATGCATAATATGTCCAGCTTTTGTTATCAACATCAAGAATTTAGGTTACTTTTTTAGAGGAATTGATAAGGGAAGTTGTATATTGTTTGTTCATTGAATGGTCATGTCAACTACCCATATGTGCATGTCCCTGACGTCATCTTTTCTTATCGCAAATATTACAAGTTATACGTGTGCTTCAAACGTAATATTGGCTTAGAATATTTCTGTATAGCACCTCAAACTGGATCCCGGAATCTGCCGAAACACAGCCAGGTCAAGCCTAACATAAAAATGAGCTGAATCAAAGGAGCATTTTCTATTAGCACTACACATTGTTATAGAGAATCGCTGCCGTCTTGGCTCATTTCAGCCTGGCACAGTCAGATTGTCTTTGATAGTGCCTGTGGAGAGAAAATGAAAATGGCATTCAGTGCATATTCACCACTGGACAAGAATAAGGGCCTGAAATTCATGTCACTTTTTTACACTCAGCCTAATGAGAGTACAGAGGCACATGCAGTCAAGCCCTGCAGCCATCTGAACAATAGTAGCTTTGCTTGGCCTCACCTCACCTCAGGCTAGTTAGTCATCTTTGCCTGACGGGGAACTGCATTTTTGACTTTTAACATCAAAGAACGACAGTTGGAGAGCAGGAAGAAAAGCTTTTCACTGGTATTGCCAGATTGTGAATTGACAGCAAAGCATACTATAGTACCTTAAATTGTGAAGCTGGTAATAACTATAATTTAGGAACCATACTCATGCTTCATGGTCATGGATGGCATTCGCTGGCCTGTTATCTCAACGTTCATATTTGAAAGGCCTACTAGAGTGCATTAAAAGACGAAAGCCATCGAGGTGATGTAAAGAACATTTCTAGTCCACTACATTTGAAAGAGAATTCCAGCTCTTGAATATTGATTAAGTAGAAACATGTAATAAATGTTAAGTCTTTGCAAAATTTTTGAATGTTAGCAGGGGTTTCATCATAATTTATTTTGGGATTGACCTTTTTGAAAAATGTACAAGTTCAATGTAATTTTTGATGTCATTTATTTTAACAATCAGGGTTGCTGTCTTGCTTTTTGTGGCCAACAACTTTTAGGTCTATTCTCAGAGGCCACATACACGCTGCAATTTTTTTTTATTTCATTTCACATCATTTTCATTTTCATTATTGTTCTTTGTGTACAGTGTATATGTGTGACAGGGCAGAGGGCGGGGCCTGGTTATGATTCTACACACCTGGCCCCTTATCAGGCTAATCAAGCCTCTGAGAGGGATAAAGGCCGACTGCAGATGGTGGAGAGAGAGAGAGAGAGAGAGAGAGAGAGAGAGAGAGCTAGAGAGAGAGAAAGAAAGAGCGCGAGAGCGAGAGCAAGAGCATTTACGGGCAGCTACCCGTGTGTGTCTTTGTGTGTGTGTCTTTTTATTTAATTTAATGTTGTTTATATCGTCACGCCGGTCCTCGCCACCTCATTTCCCTTAATCCCTTTACAATATGGTATATCCAAATTGCAACGACAAAGCTGTTTGGTGTTTTTGACCATTTTTCCAACATAGATGGCAACAGTTTAAGCTGTTTGGTGTTTTTGACCATTTTTCCAACATAGATGGCAACAGTTTAAGCTGTTTGGTGTTTTTGACAATTTTTCCAACATGGCAACAGTATAAGCTGTTTGGTGTTTTTGACAATTTTTCAACATGAATGCCAACAGTTTAAGCTGTTTGGTGTTTTTGACCATTTTTCCAAAATAGATGGCAACAGTTTAAGCTGTTTGGTGTTTTTGACAATTTTTCCAACATAAATGGCAACAGTATAAGCTGTTTGGTGTTTTTGACAATTTTTCCAACATAAATGGCAACAGTATAAGCTGTTTGGTGTTTTTGACCATTTTTCCAACATAGATGGCAACAGTTTAAGCTGTTTGGTGTTTTTGACAATTTTTCCAACATGGCAACAGTATAAGCTGTTTGGTGTTTTTGACAATTTTTCAACATGAATGCCAACAGTATAAGCTGTTTGGTGTTTTTGACCATTTTTCCAAAATAGATGGCAACAGTTTAAGCTGTTTGGTGTTTTTGACAATTTTTCCAACATAAATGGCAACAGTATAAGCTGTTTGGTGTTTTTGACAATTTTTCCAACATAAATGGCAACAGTATAAGCTGTTTGGTGTTTTTGACCATTTTTCCAACATAGATGGCAACAGTTTAAGCTGTTTGGTGTTTTTGACAATTTTTCCAACATGGCAACAGTATAAGCTGTTTGGTGTTTTTGACAATTTTTCAACATGAATGCCAACAGTATAAGCTGTTTGGTGTTTTTGACCATTTTTCCAAAATAGATGGCAACAGTTTAAGCTGTTTGGTGTTTTTGACAATTTTTCCAACATAAATGGCAACAGTATAAGCTGTTTGGTGTTTTTGACAATTTTTCCAACATAAATGGCAACAGTATAAGCTGTTTGGTGTTTTTGACAATTTTTCCAACATAAATGGCAACAGTATAAGCTGTTTGGTGTTTTTGACCATTTTTCCAAAATAGATGGCAACAGTATAAGCTGTTTGGTGTTTTTGACAATTGTTCCAACATAAATGGCAACAGTATAAGCTGTTTGGTGTTTCTGACCATTTTTCCAAAATAGATGGCAACAGTATAAGCTGTTTGGTGTTTTTGACAATTTTTCCAACATAAATGGCAACAGTATAAGCTGTTTGGTGTTTTTGACAATTTTTCCAACATAAATGGCAACAGTATAAGCTGTTTGGTGTTTTTGACAATTTTTCCAACATAAATGGAAACAGTATAAGCTATTTGGTGTTTTTGACAATTTTTCCAACATAAATGGCAGCAGTATAAGCTGTTTGGTGTTTTTGACAATTTTTCAACATGAATGCCAACAGTTTAAGCTGTTTGGTGTTTTTGACCATTTTTCCAATATAGATGGCATCAGTTTAAGCTGTTTGTAGTTTTTGGCTATTTTGCCAACATGGATGCAAAAAGCAATCAGCTGTTTTTTTTACAATTTTTAAACTATTTTTCTTTTTGATTTTTGACAAATCGCCAAACCAATATTGGCAAACAATTAACTATTATTAACGTCTAGATATTTTTAGTAAACCGTGTTCAACAGAAGTGCTGTATTTGTTTTTACTTATTAATGTGCTGCTTTTATACAGCATGCTCTCTCTAGTTGGGTTGTCAGGAACTGGAGAAGGAGTGCACTGACCTGCTCGAGGATGTCACGGTCAATACAGGCAAAATGAAGGAACTGGAGGATAATCTACTATTTAGGCTGACCAGCACGCAGGGCTCGATAGTGGATGATGAGTGCCTGATCACCATGCTGGGAAACACCAAACGCACTGCTAAGGAGGTCACACAGAAACTCCAGATTGCTGCAGAGACCAAGATCCAAATCAATGCGGCCCGTGAGGAGTACAGACCCGGTGGGGGCTTAAAGATTTGAGTCTTTTATTTAGTGCTTTTAGAGTTAATTCCTTCATCACTTCCATGCTGGTTAGGCTGGTTAATGCTGCTCAGTGCTGATTTTGCTGGTGGACCAGCATAGCCATTTTGTTGACCAACAATTTATAGTCTTTCTTGATAAGCAGGTTGAGCAAGGAAGTCTTTGAATGAACTACTACAAACTGTTAAACTGTCAGTTTTGTCTTCTTTTCTCTGTGTAGTTGCGAAGAGGGGAAGCATCCTGTACATTCTGATCACGGAGAAGAGCATGGTGAATGTAATTTATCGGACCTCCCTCTCTCAGTTACTGGGCTTGTTCAACTTGTCCCTTTCAAAATAAAACTCTTCACTCTCATTTAATGCCTCTTTTAACTCTTTTCAAAGAAAAATTGGAATCTACTTTGAGCCATTTAACTGTTTGTTTGGTGTTTTCTTTAATGAAAAAAGTCACATGATTTTGATCATAAACCGTGCCGGATGACAGTGTCCCACTAAGATCCTGAGTAGTAGCGTACTCATTGGGCCAAGTAGAGAGGGAGCCAACCCATATATCCCATACAAATTGTGGCAGCGGGGGCATGGTCAAGCGCCCATCCGGGAGAGAAAGCGGTAAGGGTTCTAACGCTTGCACCTGAGCTAAATTATTTCTAACACCTGTCTCTAATTTCAGTGAGAACTGGGAGAGCGGTATAAAAGCAGCCACAGAGCCTCCAGTCGGGAGAGAAAGAACCTGACAAGCCAACCCAATGCACTTATAGTTATGGTGTCATATTTGCATTCTGTAAAAGAGAAAACAGCAATTAAAGCCTTACCTGTGTTTCCTAAGCAATGTTTCCTGTGTCCTCCTTCTCTCCTTGAAGATGAGTCTCACACAAATATTTTTGGGTCTGTGAATTATATTGTTAATCCAGCCTGATGGTACAGTGAGTAAACATCTACAAGTGTTCATTATCGGTAAATCCCATGTAATATTGTCTCTTTTTTCCTCGTGTAGGTCCTCAAAAAGTCCAATTTCAGCCAAGCAGATTGCCAACATCATCGAGCACATGACCTTTGAGGTGCACAAGTATGCAGCTAGGGGGCTGTTTGAGGAGCACACGTTTCTGTTCACTCTACTGCTTACTCTCAAGATCAATATGCAGAGCAACAGAGTCAAACACAAGGATTTCCTCACCCTCATTAAAGGTCAGAACCCGACCAGTCACACTCATGTCTAAAATTCTCAATTTCTCTGGCCTGGCCAGATATTCCTCCTTCTTCAGTTTCTCTCTTTTTTAGGCTCTCCTCTGAGAGAACCTATTTGTCTGCCACTATTGTAGGACAGTAGTCATTTATGAGCCTACATGACTTGCTGCTGAATTTTACTGACCAGCTCACACAGCCAATACAGGTCAAGAGCCAAAGTAAGGGAAGTGGGTGTTATTTTAAAAGGATAATTCACCGAGAAATTTACTCACCCTCATGTTGTTCAAAGCATGTCTGTCTTTTTTGAGATATTGGACAGAATGTTATGAACTGACTGCATCTGCCACCATTCACTTCCATTTATTATTTTTGTTTCCCATACAATTAAAGTGAAAGGTGACTAAGGCTGTCATTCTGCGTAACATCTGCTTTTGTTTTCCAAGAAAGAAAGAAAAAGTCAAATCAGTTTGCACCACATGAGGGTGAGTAAATGATGACAGAATTTTAATTTTGGGGTGAACTTTAATGTGTTACGCCAACCCAAAAGTGCCAACTCTGTTTGTGTTTGTAGTAGTTTACTAACTATAAAAAAAAAAAAAAGAGCCAACTATACATATAAAAGTGGCTTCAGTTTTTCCTGTGCCGCTTTTCAGTAGCGGAAGTAACCGAAGTTGTGAGTTTGCCATTTGAACTGAATGTAAAGAAATAAATAGACTGTGTACTGTGAAATATTGCCAAGATGACTATTTCTTTTGTGTTATATTCGCAGACAGCACTCAAAAACAAAAACAAAAATAACAGAAATTCCAAGTGACCAGTGTTGTGAACAAAGCTTTTTGAGCTGGTTTTTTCAAATAATCCTTTATTATGAACTCACAATCTCAGCAGTGTTAAACTTAATATTTTGCTTTAAACAAGGTGCAAAATGCCACACAGAGACTTCTGCGCAGAGATTATTAATTTTTAAAGATTTTTTCAAGTGGTTCAAACATAAAAATGAATCAGCCTTTCTATATATATACTGTTTATACAGTGTATGTATGTGTGTATATATAGTACAGTATAATATTGTGTAGATTCCCCTCGTGCCGGCAAAAGAGCAGCAACCAGTATTTCAGTATAGCACTCTGAGATGCTATTCTTCTCACCACAATTGTACAGAGCGGTTATCTGAGTTACCGTAGACTTTGTCAGTTCTAACCAGTCTGGCCATTCTCTGTTTACCTCTCTCATCAACAAGGCATTCCCAGAACTGCCACTTACAGGATGTTTTTTGTTTTTAGCACCATTCTGAGTAAATCAGTGATGCCACAGTCAAAATCACTGAGATCACATTTTTTCCCTATTTTGATGGTTGATCTGAACATTAACTGAAGCTCCTGACCCGTATCTGAATGATTTTATGCACTGCTGCCACACAATTGGCTGATTAGATAATCGCATGGATGATTGTTGATGCCAGACAGACTGGTTGGAGTATTTTTGTAATTGCTGATCTGTAGCAGCTTTTATATTAAAAATACTTTTTAAGTCACTTTATGAATTTCTTTTTAAGCCATTTAAAAATACTTATGGTTTTCTCACAATTGTTAATGTAATGAGTAAAAATTTGATGTTTTTGCTTGAGTCAGCAAGCAAATTTCTTTCCATGAAATAAATGTTTATAGAAATGTGCATGAGATGCTTATAATATTTAACAGTTTAATAATCCTTTTAATAAAGGAAGCATTTTTTATGGGACTGTTGACAACAGTTGAAGAAAGCTTATACTCAAGTTACTCAAATACAATATGTAATTATTAAATATATAAAATGTTTGTAATATGTACAGCTAATACAGTACGTATGTAAAAGTAATGGTAGGTTGACATTTAAGTAAATTTACTTTTAATATACTTATTTAATTTATTTAAAATAATGCTGATTATTTCAATTTAAAAAAACTATTAAAACTTTATCTTTTTATGTTCTATAAACTCTTCACTGCCCTAATGGCTCTTCACTGCCCTAGCCCTAATGGCTCTTTTTTTTTTTTTTTTTTTTTTTGTTTCATTGTCTAATCAAAATAGTAATGTATTTTATTTTGTATTTATTTTTTTTTGCATACCACCTGGAACCTGCTTACGCACCCTCTGGGGTACGCACTCCCACGATTGGGAACCACTGCACTACACTTCACTACTTGGGGAAAATATACTTCCATTACTGGAAAAGCTGCACTATTTTGTTACTATTTACAGTACTTAGTATTCACAAACACTGGCTTTTTAATCACTCATTACATTAGACATTACATGAAAATAATTAGCACTGTTTTGACTTACAGCACTGTTTGAACATTACAGGTTTCCATTCATGCATGAAGGTCTGTATAATTAATGTAATGTATTATTAATGGAGTACAGATTGCGGTTTTAAAGTAGTCTACAGGAGCAGCATGTTCAGGCAGGGCTTAGCAGCAGGGACACATCAGGGCCAGATTTCTACAGCTGTTAGTGGACTTTTAAATGAAGCACAGAGGTGTTCTTCGACAAGCTGTTTTCGACAAGGTTTTCTACAAGTATGGATTTTGTTTTAGGCTAATTCAATACATGCATGTAAATATGCTAGAATTGGGTCATAAATTAATTTAGTAAAACTTTTATGAAATGATTGTTCCGGGTTCAATACAATTTGTGGCATAATGTCAGTTACAACAGAAAATAATTGTATTCATCCTTTATTTTGTTTATACATATTCTTTCAAGTATAACCAAAACAAATAGATTATAAAGTATGTGTTAACACAGGACTGGTGTAATGGAAATACTAACAACCTTGTCTCTGCAAAATTAAATCTAATATTTCAACTCATGTTAGGACCATGAAAAGCTAATAAGATGGCAACATCACATGATATCCAAAAATGGATCTGTCAAGCAGCGCAGTCTCACCACTAAAATAATGCTTTAGGCTTACAGTTTCACTGCTCAAACAACACGTCGTTTATTTTATTTTTACTCAAATTGGAGCTGCACATTTCTACTTTCAAACAGTCATAGATTTTCATTGTAAGATCATTACTTTAAATATGATGTTTGTTTGATTGGAATTATTCTGATGTAATTAACAACTTGTTTTGAATCCAGAATATTTCTTAAAACACTAATTCAATCACTCATTATTTATCATGTACATTAATATTGTCCATGCTATGTAATCAAGAACAAATTTATACATACAGTACATTGACAAGCTGACAAGGCAAGAGGAATTTTAGAATGACCTAATAGACAGAATTCATACCAAATGCACAATAAGGAATATAAACAGAGAATAGACTTTGATTTTTGCCATTATTATTATTTTGTAAATACCTGTTTTTCTCGGTAACTTGCTTCCTAAAATTTTGATTTATGGATAATTAATGGCTCTTTGCAATTTGTGATTTGTACATGTTGTTCAAATGGAGTCCTTGTCAATTCGGTGAACTGTATGGTTTTTGCTTCTGTAAAAACATCAGAACCAAAATCATTGAAAGATCAGGTAGCTTTGCCTTCAGATAAGTGGCCCATTAAACAGAAGGTCAATTTGATTCCTTGGTTTGGCAGTTAATACTATTCTGCTCTCTAATGCACTCTTGTGTGAGCCACTTTCCTCTTCTGTGCTGCCCTGTAGTATGTTTCACTCTATTCCAACAAGACATCATAGTGAGAGATTTTATTGGCAGAATGGGACAAGTTCCACTGTACCGTTCAACAGAGCAAAAATACCATGTAAAGAAAGTCTTTGCTTTTTTGTAACCACTGCATGGGGCAAGAGATATGTTAGCAACCAAGTGCTGGGATATGGGATATCTAATTTTAATTCTAAAATTAGATAAAGTCTATTCATAATTCAGTTCTCATATCAAGAACAAGGCAGAAGGCACTGCATTTGATCTGGCTTCTTCATGTTTGTACAGGAGGAGCCTTGCTGGACCTGAAGGCCTGTCCACCCAAAGCTGTAATGTGGATTCTGGACATAACATGGTTCAACCTGGTGTATCTGAACAAGCTCTGGCAGTTCTTTAAAATTCTAGATCAGGTGTGTGGTTATATACATATACACACGTGGTCTCTTAAATGATCAGACACATCTAAACATGGGGCAGACATAGTGGCACATACACACACATGCAGTATCTGTCACTTTGAGCTCCTCCTCCTCATTAAATCCTTCTCACTGCTCCCTCTCATTGGTAACAATGTCAATATTTGATTCATCTGGTCTCCACACACAGGCACAAATACATTCACGGCCACTCACACTCATGGCTGATTGGCAGGCCGCGGCTACACGGGGGAACTTCATGCTCAACGCAATGTGAAATGAGCTCACTTTGGCAAACTTTAAATCAATTACTTTTGGCTGAAATAAACCGGATTAGATGTGTTTTTGTTTAACTAAACTTTTCTGGAGCTATACTGCAGCACTTTGCTAATGGACATACAAGATTTTGTTACACAATCTGTCACGGCACACACCTTGTGTCTAAGTGTCATTGTTTTTGGTATTTGTCTTTGAATCAGTTTTGATTAAACAGAAAAATTTACGGAAGAATGTTTTTATCTGATTATTTATTTGGTTTCAACAATCACTAAAATAGTGGTAAAAAAGGATAAAACAATTGGAGTTTTATGGCTTTTAGTCAAAGTCCATTAGCTTTGAGACCACCTTTATCCTTTTGAACTTATAAGTTGACAAAAGTTTCTCTTCTGGGAAAACAGACCTAAAATATTGTTGACTTACCCTGCACGCAAAGACGTATCGTCTTGAAAGGTATTTGTGGCAGCGGGGGCGTGGTCAAGCGCCCGTCCGAGAGAGAAAAGCGGTAAGGGCGCTCACACCTGGGCTAAATTATGTCTAACACCTGTCTCTAATTGCAGTAGAGTGAGGAGAGCGGTTTAAAAAGCCAGCAGCCACAGAGGAGGAGAGGCGGAACAACAAACTCAGCGTTTGAAGTCCCTGCTGTGTTCTACATGATTGCAAATACTGTCATTAAAAAAAAGAGAATTAAAATCTTACCGTGCCCCGAAGACCTGTTTCCTGTCCTCCATCATTTGAAGGGTGTTACACTGGTGCCGAAAACCGGGATCGTTATTAGGAAACACCTGCCGTCAAAGGATGGAACAGAATCGCCCCGTAGAGTCCTCCCAGCTGGCGGAAGTCCTCCAGTCCCTCGCCACACTCCATCAGAGCCACCAACAATCCCTGCTTGAGCTCCGGCAAGACCAGGATCGTCGCTTCTTTGAGATCATGCGGGCTCAGGCAGAGGACCGGCTCGCCATCCGGAGCCTCCTCAGCCAGGAGGCCGCTCCAGCCGCAGCCGCGACCCTGGACACCCGCGCCACATTGCCCCCACCCGCGTTGCAGAAGATGGGGCCGGCAGATGACCCAGAAGCGTTTGTCAACCTATTCGAACGCACGGCGGAAATTTGGGGGTGGCCCCAAGACCAGTGGGCAGCCCGTCTAGTCCCTCTTCTGTCCGGGGAAGCACAACTCGCGGCCCAACAACTGCCGGCAACAAGCCTCCTGGCCTACCACGACCTGAGGAAAGCCATCCTGCAACGGGTTGGTCGGAGCCCGGAGGAAAGTCGCCAGCTCTTCCGGGCCCTGAAGCTCGATAAGTCCGACCGCCCGTTTGCGTTCGCTCAGCGGCTCCGTGATGCCTGTCGGAGGTGGCTGCTCGCGCGGGACCGCGGCGTCGAGGAACTAATCGACCAGGTGGTACTGGAGCAGTTTGTTCAGCGTCTGCCCCGGAAGACGGCCGAGTGGGTCCAGTGCCACCGCCCGGCGTCGCTGGAGGAAGCCGTCCAACTCGCGGAGGACCACATGGCGGCGATTCCCAGGGCGGATGAGCCCTCTCTGTCTGTCTCCCCTTCCCCTGTGTCTTCCCCTGTTTTTTTTCCCTCCCCTCTTCCCTCTCGCTCTGCTCTCTCCCCAGGGTCCGTTCCTGCCCCCCGCAGGCGCGGAGCGTTTGCGCGCCCAGCTCCCCGGCCTTGGGAACACCCGCCAAGCCCTTCCCCATCCTTCAGCCGCTCTCCTCCTCAGGTGGGGGCACCCGCCAGCACGGGTGCGGCCGCAGCGCCTGGGCCGGTCTGCTGGAGGTGCGGAGACCCGGACCACTTCCGGGATCAGTGTCCGCTGATGGAAATAGGGGCAGTGGTGCGGGTCTCCGATGTTCCGCAGGCTGCCCCCGATCGGGCTGGAGCGTACCGGATTCCGGTAAGAATCCAGGGGGGTACATACCAAGCTTTGTTGGATACCGGCTGTAACCAGACCACCATCCACCAACGCTTGGTTCAACCCGGGGCTTTGGGCTCAGCTAAACTGGTGAGGGTAAGGTGTGTGCACGGGGATGTTCACAAATATCCCGTGGTGACTCTGGCGATCAAATTCAGGGGAGAAAAACATAGTGTGGAGGCAGCGGTTAGTTCCCGCCTCACCCATCCGCTAATTTTGGGTACGGATTGGCCGAATTTTAGAAAGTTATTGGAGGGAGTTTGTGCGAATGGGTCCTGCATGAAAGTGAAGGGGTGTGTGATGTGCGATGCTTTGGCGGGGGAGGCGGAGCCAGGGCCGTCCTCTGCTGCTCCGAGTGACGTGGGAAGGGGCATGGTGGACGCTCCTCCTCTCCGGGAATTCTCGGAGGGGGACTTCCCCTTGGAGCAGTCGTGGGATGAAACCCTTAAGCACGCCTTTGACCAAGTGAGAGTAATCGATGGTCAACATCTCCAGCCGGGTGTCGCCGTTTCATACCCGTATTTTTCACTTATTAAAGATCGGTTATACAGGGTGACGCAGGACGCCCAAACAAAGGAGGAAGTAACCCAATTATTGATTCCACGGAGCCGCCGGGAAATGGTTTTCCAGGCGGCTCACCATAATCCCATGGCCGGTCACCTAGGGGAACGGAAAACACTTCTCCGTCTAATAGCCCGTTTCTATTGGCCGGGCATTGGCGGTGACGTCCGCAGGTGGTGTGCGGCGTGCCGTGAATGTCAGTTGGTAAACCCACCGGCCACCCCAAAAGCGCCATTGCGCCCTCTACCGTTAATCGAGGTCCCCTTCGAAAGAATTGGAATGGACCTCGTCGGGCCATTAGAACGGTCAGCACGCGGACATCGCTTCGTGTTAGTCCTAGTGGATTACGCGACGCGATATCCGGAAGCAGTGCCTCTGAGCAACATCTCCGCACGTAGTGTTGCAGGGGCACTCTTCAAGATAATCTCCCGGGTGGGGATTCCCAAGGAAATCCTCACCGATCAAGGCATGACTTTTATGTCACGGACACTGCGCGAACTTTACGAGCTCTTGGGCATCAAATCGATTCGCACTAGCGTTTACCATCCTCAGACAGATGGCCTAGTGGAACGATTTAATAAAACGCTCAAGAACATGATTCGTAAATTCGTACACGATGACGCTAGGAATTGGGATAAGTGGCTAGACCCCCTGTTATTTGCAGTACGAGAGGTCCCGCAAGCATCCACCGGGTTCTCCCCGTTTGAGCTGCTGTACGGGCGACGCCCCCGCGGTGTCCTTGACGTCATCCGCGAAGCATGGGAGGAGGGACCTTCTAATAGTAAAAATGAAATTCAGTTCGTTCTTGATCTTAGAGCAAAACTCCACACACTGGGGCGGCTAACACAGGAAAATTTGCTCCAAGCTCAAGAACGCCAACGCCGGCTGTATGACAGGGGTGCTCGGCTAAGGGAATTTGCACCGGGAGATAAGGTACTCGTATTACTCCCAACATCAAGCTCTAAATTACTCGCCAGGTGGCAAGGACCCTTTGAGGTCACACGACGAGTGGGGGATCTCGATTATGAGGTTAAACGTACCGATAGAGGGGGCGCGCGTCAAATTTATCACCTCAACCTCCTGAAATTGTGGAGGGAGGAGGCGGCCTCTGTGACGTTAGCCACGGTAGTTCCGGAGAGGGCGGAGCTCGGACCGGAGATAAATAAAAATTACAATCTCGACACTCCGGTTACTTGTGGGGACCAACTCTCACCGCGGCAGCTCACAGAGGTTTCGGAATTACAAAGGGAATTTGCAGATGTATTCTCCCCTCTACCGGGCCGCACAAACCTCATACAGCACCACATCGAGACCGAGCCGGGCGCGGTGGTGCGTTGCCGCCCCTATCGCCTACCCGAACATAGAAAGAAAATAGTCCGGGAAGAATTAAAGGCCATGCTGGATATGGGCGTAATAGAGGAATCCCACAGTGATTGGTCCAGCCCGGTTGTTCTTGTCCCCAAGAGTGATGGGTCTGTTCGATTCTGTGTGGATTACAGAAAAGTCAACGCGGTGTCTAAATTTGACGCGTACCCAATGCCCCGTGTTGATGAACTGCTCGATCGGTTAGGTACTGCTCGATTTTATTCGACCTTGGATTTAACAAAGGGTTATTGGCAGATCCCCTTGACACCAATGTCCCGTGAGAAAACCGCCTTCACCACGCCGTTTGGATTACACCAATTTGTGACGCTTCCTTTCGGTTTGTTTGGGGCACCAGCCACGTTTCAGCGACTCATGGATCGGATCCTCAGACCGCACACCGCGTACGCCGCTGCCTATTTAGATGACATTATCATTTATAGCAATGATTGGCAGCGGCACATGCAACATCTGAGGGCCGTCCTGAGATCGCTGCGGCGAGCGGGGCTCACAGCAAACCCCAAGAAGTGCGCGGTTGGGCGTGTGGAGGTACGGTATCTGGGGTTCCACTTGGGTCATGGCCAGGTGCGTCCCCAAATTGACAAGACCGCGGCGATTGCGACTTGCCCTAGACCTAAGACCAAAAAGGGGGTGAGGCAGTTCCTGGGGCTGGCTGGCTATTACAGAAGATTTGTGCCTAATTATTCGGACGTCACCAGCCCGCTGACTGACCTCACTAAAAAGGGGGCTCCAGATCCGGTCCAATGGTCAGAGCAGTGCCAACAGGCGTTTACGCAGATTAAAGCTGCACTTTGTGGGGGGCCGCTTTTGCATGCACCTGACTTCTCTCTCCCCTTTTTATTACAGACGGACGCTTCAGACAGAGGGCTGGGGGCCGTACTCTCGCAGCTGGTGGAGGGAGAGGAGCGCCCGGTGCTGTACATCAGCCGGAAGCTCTCCTTAAGGGAGACTAAGTACAGCACCGTGGAGAAGGAGTGTCTGGCCATCAAGTGGGCGGTCCTCACCCTCCGGTACTACCTGCTGGGGCGGGCCTTCACCCTCTGCTCGGATCATGCCCCACTGCAGTGGCTCCACCGCATGAAGGATACTAACGCCCGGATCACCCGTTGGTATCTGGCCCTCCAGCCTTTTAAGTTCAAGGTGGTCCACAGACCGGGGGTGCAGATGGCTGCCGCCGACTTCCTCTCCAGAAATGGGGGAGTGGTAGGCAGGTCGGATGACGCCTCGGCCTGAGTCGGGCGGTGGGGGTATGTGGCAGCGGGCGTGGTCAAGCGCCCGTCCGAGAGAAAAGCGGTAAGGGCGTCACACCTGGGCTAAATTATGTCTAACACCTGTCTCTAATTGCAGTAGAGTGAGGAGAGCAGTTTAAAAAGCCAGCAGCCACAGAGGAGGAGAGGCGGAACAACAAACTCAGCGTTTGAAGTCCCTGCTGTGTTCTACATGATTGCAAATACTGTCATTAAAAAAAAGAGAATTAAAATCTTACCGTGCCCCGAAGACCTGTTTCCTGTCCTCCATCATTTGAAGGGTGTTACAGTATTTTACGTGCCAAAGCGACCAGCTGTGCCAGGCTGCACGTACCCTTCCCCAACGCCCCAAAAAATCGTCAAAGCCTTCTGGTTCTTTACCCCCGACAGGGTGAAATGCATCACATGGGCTTTTAGGTCACATGTGGAGAATGGCGCGGTGGTAGATCCTAC
Source organism: Xyrauchen texanus (assembly GCF_025860055.1). Lineage (NCBI taxonomy): Eukaryota > Metazoa > Chordata > Actinopteri > Cypriniformes > Catostomidae > Xyrauchen > Xyrauchen texanus. The sequence goes on along the minus strand of NC_068292.1, from coordinate 13,900,268 downwards.
CTCATTGGGAGGGAGGAGTTGCTACAAACACTGCGACCGGGGGTCTGTGAGGACTGCCCAAGGGAGACGCGGGTCCACTCGCAAGGGGACCGTACCGCACAGGGGGAAAAGTCCACATGGGAGCCCGTCCTGTGGAGCACCTATTCCAGTACAGGGTAAATTGAGTACCCGCATTGGTCTTGGTCAGCAAATTACTCAGCTGAATTCGCGGACCAGAGGGCTAGGGTGGAGTCATCCAGGGAGCCGAGTGTGTGGGATCTCCTGGGGTAAAGGCGCACTGCATTACCTCTTGTCCTTACTACCTACTAGCTGCTCAGAACATCTAAAGGTCTGCATGCGGTCCAAGTAGATATGCAAAGTAATAATTTTTAATACAATTTAATAATTTTAATAAAAATCATTTTTTAGGATGTTTGACATTTATCTTTGTATAATATTCATATTATTAATTATATTTATTAGTACATTTTTAAAGTGCAATTGTAAAAATAGGTAATGTAGTATTTGACATGGTAGTATTTGTTTACATTAACACTTTGATGCATGAATTATTAAATCACAAAGTAAAAAATATAACCAGGTTTCTTTTTAGTTGCAATTTGAAGCAAAACACAATCATTGCCTTTTTTTTTTTTTTTTTACACATCTGTGTAACTTAAAATCTGAAGTGGTTGTCATTCAAAGGGATGATTTATTCTAATTTAATATAAATATAAATAAAACATATTTTTGTCTGGACAGGATGATTTTTATGAAGGTATTACAATAATGAGAATGAGATGAAAATGTTATAATGAAAAAAGTAAGCTTTAAAAAAGCTCTTAAGTCCAAAAATAAGCTGCTTTTATTATTATTATTTCAGTAGATTGCAGGTTGGTGTAATCTTGTAGTAAAGATAGTGTAAACAAGTTTGCCTCGCTGTCCCTGGAAGGGGGCTCGAGGCTCCAGACTTGACCCGAGCTCGAATACCCCCAGAACTTGTGGAGTTATTGATGAGTGGATGAAGGAGATGGGTTGGATTGAGGGAAGCCGGAAGAACTGTCGCCACCATGGAGGTAAGCATCTGTTTATATGCGCCTACTCTGGCGATGAGATTTGGTCGGATTAAATGAACATGCTCCTCCCGAACTTTGTTATGAAACTTCATTCAAAAGTTTCCTTATTCATTGGTTCGGAAGACCATAGTGACCAATAATACACTATGATTAGGTAATAACATGCCTTTTTGCCCATGACTCGCTAAGTCTTGTGTATATTTGTAGTATTTCTTGACCATCAGGATTTTCATCCCCTTTCATCACATCAGACTAATTATACTGTATGTTGTTTAATGTGTAATTGAAAGGCACAGAAGTAGATCATGGATTCAATAGGGGAGCGGTACACCGAGGGGGTAATTCTGGACCTGGAGAAGACTTGGGAGGAGTCGAACATGCAACAGAAATTAGAGACTTGTTATGTTTCCATGGTACAGGGGCAGCAAGTTCATGTATGCAAGCTTCTGCAGCACTCCATGTCAAATGTATGTTTTCACACTTTCACACAGTTCATGTGTTTGTTCATATTCATGGAAATTGTTTTTTGGCTCCAACTTTGTCTATGTGGTTCAAACTTTGACTCTATTGTTACACCTCTTAAAAACCACTTAAAACATACACTGTAAAAAAAAAAAAACACAGCAAAAAACGAGCAAATGCATGGCAGCACAGGGTGCCAAACGTTTGCCATTAATGAAAATAACGGTAAAACCCCATGAACTGAAGTAACATGTTTACACAGCAACATGAAAAAAGAACATTGACCATACAGTACTATTAAATGTTTAAAACGTAATCTGAAATAACATATTTTGTCTGTATAATTGCAAATACATGCATAGACCATTAAATGTAATGGCATTATTTGACTGTAAGTTCACGTAACATGTTTAAACCCTTAATAAAACATGTTTTAACTGTAAATGTAAAAACATGGTGTAGCAGTTGTTTAACTAAACATGATTTGAATGTAGATATAAATTACATGTTGACACCATTACTTCATAAAGCATGTTTTGACTGTAAACTGAAATCATGTTTTAATAGTTATTTAACAGAGTTTGACTGTAAATTGAAATAACATGTGTTGACCGTTATTTGAAAAAATGAACTGTGATGGACCATCATTTTGAAAGGCATGTACAGCATTTTGATTTTGATTATGGCTTACAGATAATTTTATATGTAGTTCATGAAATGTATGTTATATGTCACACAAAAAGTCATTAGAGAAAATCATTTGTATTTTTCCCTCTTTATTTTCTTCTGTTACAGTAGTTTCCATTGTAAATAACAACAATATTAAAAACTTTAAACAGTGCTACAGTACCATCATCTGAACATTGCTTATATGCTTAAAATACAACATTGACAATTCAAATTAATTTCATCATTGCATCTTCCACAAACTACACTTCGAACAGAACAATGATCTCCAATTCAATCTCCATGTTGATGCCTTTAAAAAATAAGACAGAAAATGGTTAGATATCATACATCACATATCTATATTCATTATAATGTCTGATCATGTAACTCTTTTTAGATGTTATTGCATTTCTTACATAAAAATTATTGTTTTTTACTTAAAAAAATATTTGTTCATTAAATATGTAATACACTTACAAATTTTATGATGGTCCAGGACACCTTACTTCTTCAGACAGTTTAGTGATGTGACCTCACCCACTGACAAGGCCAAGGGTGCACTGCAACAGCAGAAACAACGTAAATACAGTAACACTTGTTGATTACAATTTTATATTTAATATTACATGCCAGCATATTCACCCAGTATGATTACCTCACAATGTCGCAGGAAATTTCCCCTTTTGCTTTCTATGGTAGACATTTTTTTTCTGCACTGTTTTGACCTTTCTTGTTAAGTCCCGCCTTCACGCACGCCATTGGTCAAACTGCTTCTCAATCATTGCCCTCGGCCCAATGGCATGTCGGCATCAGCCAAGAGACAAAGCAGCAGCCTGTTAAGGCACATCATGGCTCCAAAACAGCGTAAAAATGCCTCAAGGAAAAATCCCTGTGTTTTTGTTTTGGTCGGGAAACGTGCTCATTGACATGGCAAATAAGCTAAAACACGGAGCGTTGTTGGGTTCGCTGGAATATTTACAGGCGTGACTTTGTTAAGTAGCTTTGTGTGTAAACGTGACCGTTTAGGCAACATATTCTGCTGTATGAATGCAATATATACCAGAATGACAACAAAACAATCATGGACCTCGATGTCGAGTGGTGAATGGTAAGTGTTTAAAAAAATCTGTTCACGTATCATCCAACGTAATTTAAAAGTTCATTGGCAACAGGTGAATACAATTGCAATGGCTAATCACATACGTTTTTAAATCTTATTCTTAATGTTTGATGCAAGTTGCATTAAAAAGTACTAAATAGGTTTCAGAATTGTGTTGTTTTAGAACGTTGCTTTCACAATCATTTAAGAACACCCATATGCATGGACAACGGATTTCATCTTATGAGGTGTGTTACCTTTAACCATATGGATGATGATGATGTATTTGTGCAAATTTTGTGATTGCTCTCTGAAGACAGTTAAGGGATATGTTAATCATCAAATCTTACACAGACATGAAGCAAATGCTCAATTTCCATGTTGCTTCCCAGAATGCAAATGTAAATTCTCAAAATACAGTGCTCTCAAAAAGCTCATGTTTATCACCATCACAAAAGACCACATACTCATTTTGATGATTCGACGGGCACGTTTGTTTGCAACAATACAGACTGTCAACAACAGTTTACAGACATGAACAATGTCCTTTCTCATCTCAGGTCACATTTAGCCAAGGGAGAGGTGGTGTGTTGTCCTTTTGAAAAATGTGACAAAAATTTCAGTTTAAGATCAAGTTTCACTGCCCATGTTTCACGAAAGCACAGGACTTCTACATTTGCACAATTACGGATTATGGATACTTTATCTGAGCAAACTTCTTCAGCATTTTTTGATGTTACTGAGGATGAGGTTGATGAAAGTGAATTCACAGACTCACTGACGAAATGTAACGCAAAGTTCTCTGTACATGAAAAATCTCTGCCTGTTTTATATGCAGCTACAAGCCAAATACCTGGTGCCATCGTCAACCATTCAGATGATTGTGGAGGAATTCAGTGGTTTAAATTCTGTCATCAGTACACACAGAAGATGTTCAGGGAAATACTCAAGTCAAAAACGGCCCTTTCACAATGTGTTATTGAATCTGTGGTGCAGACTTTGCAAGGCCAAGATTTACATTCAGCTTGTAATTCATTACTTTCCACAGAATACCAAAGAAGACAGTATTATCAGAAATGTTTTTCGTAAGTGCATCCACAAAGTATGTGTCTTGGTCGTGATGAGAACCGAAACCAACGTTATGCACAGTATATTCCATTGAAGAACACTTTAAAAACCATGTTAATAGACCCAGTGGTGTGGGAGCAGTGTGCCAAACATCAGCATGTACACTCTTCTGTGTTCTCTGACATCTGTGATGGCTCTGTATTCAAATCCAATTACTTGTTTAAGCAGCCTAAGATTACAATCCAACTTATCTTGTACCAGGTTGCCTTTGAGATTGTGAATCCCCTTGGGTCAGCTAAAAAAAGACACAAAATGATTGGAGTGTATTTTACACTTGGCAACTTTGAGCCATTTTACAGATCATGCATTGATAACATTCAGTTATCACTTTTGTGTTATGAGAGAGACTTTAACTATTTTGGTCAAACCAAGATTTTTGCTGAGTTGTTGGCAGATGTCAAAGAACTTGAAGAGCATGGATTTGTGACATCTTCAGGTGACATAGTACGTGCAACAATAGTGGCTATTATCGGTGATAATTTGGGGTCCCACTGCATCGGTGGTTACTCACAGAACTTCAGTACTGCCAAGCATTGCTGTAGGTATTGCTTGGTATCTTGCAGTGAACTTCAAAATGTGTGTGTAGACTTTCCCAATCGCACAGTTGAGTCCTATAAGGCGGCAGTGGAAACTCTAAGGACGACCGAAGAAAATGTTGTAAATGGGTTGATGTTTGACTCCATTTTCAACTCTCTCAAATATTTTCATGTTGCTCAGCCTAGCCTTCCCCCATGCCTTGGCCACGACTTGTTTGAAGGCATTGTAGCTATTGATCTTGCCATTTTCTTGGAATACTTTGTAACAAGGAAGTGGTTTTCATATACGCAGCTGAACAGGAGACTTGCACAATTCAAATATCTGGATTCTGATGCTGGTTCTGCCCCCTCCCAGATATGTGAAAAAGGCAGAAAGTTAGGTGGTCAAGCAGCTGAGAACTGGTGTCTCCTCAGATTTCTTCCTGTCATAATTGGAGACAGAGTAGAGTCACAAGACCCTGTATGGCAACTGACTGTTAAGTTGAAAGAACTGGTTGAGCTAGTGTGTGCTCCCAAGATTACCACTGCACAGATTGCATATCTCAATGTCTTAATACCAGAATATCTGGAAACAAGAAAGGAGCTGTTTCCTGGTGAAAATTTGAAACCAAAACATCATTACATGCTTACGGAGCCCCCGAAGTGACCTGTGCAAAAAAAAAAAATCTAAGAGACTTTCGCGTGCGCACGAGAAACTTTCGCGTGCGCACGAGATACTGTGCGCACGAGAAACTATCGCGTGCGCACGAAATCGTGCGCACGAGAAACTTTCGCGTGCGCACGAGATTGCGTGCGCACGAGATACTATCGCGTGCGCACAGCTTCGCGTGCGCACGAGAACTTTCGCGTGCGCAGAACTTCGCGTGCGCACGAGATATCGCGTGCGCGCGATAGTTTCGTGCGCACGCGAATCTCGTGCGCACGCGAAGTTCTCGTGCGCACGCGAAGTCTCTAGATTTTTTTGCACAGGTCAGGCTCCACATCTCACTATACGTCACTCATTTTAAGTCTTGGACCTTTAATTCGTTTATGGTCATTGAGATTTGAAAGCAAACATTCCTACTTCAAAATAAGTGTGAGAAGAACACAGAACTTCAAAAATGTATGCAAGACATTGTCACACAACCATCAACTTCTTCAAGCATATCTTCACTCACGGTCATTTTTTTCACCAAAGCTTAAAAGTGTTGACTTGGTCACATACTCTCCTCATTTGTACAGTGATGCTGTGCGCAAAGCTGTTGAGACAAGCTTGCTTAATGAACCAGACTTTGTTTCAACACGGGTAGAATACAAGGGTACCCTGTACAGGAAAGGAAACTTAATTTGCCTTAAATGTGAAGAGGAGTATTCTATTTTACAGTTTGGACAGATTGAGCTGATTTTTGTGAAAGATGATGAGGTGACTTTCCTTGTGACTCCCCTCCCCTCAGTGTATTTGCATGATTATGGACTTTATGAGATTTTGTCTGCGACAAAGGAATTAATTTGTGTAAATGCTGAGGAATGTCTGGATTATTATCCCTTAAATGAGTACAGTTTTATGGGACTGAAGGTCATTACTCTGAAGCACAGCGTTGTTCATCTGTAAAAAGGATAAACTGTCCTCTCCCAACAGAAATGGATGCATTGTTGATTTTTAGTGAGAATGTGTTCCCAAACCCTATAACTTCAAAGCTAGCCATAGAGGGTTTGAACAGCCTAGGTGTGGAGACCATAGATGACCTACAGTTTTTGAAATCTGATGATGATCTAGGTGGCTTTCTGAGACCGATTGAAGCAAGAAAACTAATAGCCCAAATCCCAAGTAAGTTTTCAAATCAATGGTTGTTTTTACATATACACTAGTCAACATTTGAAGCAGATTAAAAAGTTAATTAAGTTCACAAGAACAGGTATTGGTTTTAAGACAACTATTATGAAAGGTTTGATCCACTTTAAATGTTGACTTGTGTACATGCATACAATTAGATGAACTGGAAAAACAACTCAGTCTCTTTCATTCTGTACTTTGTTAGCTGTACTCTTTACTTGTATTACAGTATGTCAATGTGTTTCTTGTTTCAGCAGTATGGTTTTTAATGCAGTTTTTTGTTTATGCCATGTAGATATTGCTTCCACTCTGCAAAACACTGCCAATGATTTGTCTGCTGAATACACTTCTGATGCATCAGGTTCACCTGCTCCTGGATGCTCAATTTCACCATCCAGCTCTTCAAGTGGAAGACGTGAGTAAAACGCTGATACAACATTAAACAATCCACAAACATTTTGAAAGCAAAACATGTAATTTGTCGATTCTTGTAATTCATATACAGAGAATTTGCAATGTGAGCATGCCCAGCCTTTAGCACGCCTGGCAAACAAATTGTGCCACACGTGCAGTTCACAGAGCGATATATGTATATGTACAAACCAGATTCCAAAAAAGTTGGGACACTGTAGAAATTGTGAGTAAAAAAGGAATGGAGGAAAATACATTTCTTGCTTTCCTGAAATGTCTCACTTTCAACATTTGATATGTTATCTATATTCTATTGTGAATAAAATATAAGTTTATGAGATTTGTAAATTATTCCATTCCTTTTTTTATTCACAATTTCTACAGTGTCCCAACCTTTTTGGAATCGGGTTTGTATATGTATATGTGTATATGTACAGGTGAAACTCGAAAAATTCGAATATCGTGCAAAAGTTCATTAATGTCAGTAATTCAACTTAAAAGGTGAAACTAATATATTATATAGACTCATTACAAGCAAAGTAAGATATTTCAAGCCTTTATTTGATATAATTTTGATGATTATGGCTTACAGCTTATGAAAACCCCAAATTCAGAATCTCAGAAAATTAGAATATTACATGAAATCAATAAAAAAAAAGGATTTTAAATACAGAAATGTCGGCCCTCTGAAAAGTATAATCATGCATATGTACTCAGTACTTGGTTTGGGCCCCTTTTGCATTAATTACTGCCTCAATGCGGCGTGGCATGGATGCTATCAGCCTGTGGCACTGCTGAGGTGTTATGGAAGACCAAGATGCTTCAATAGCGGCCTTCAGCTCTTCTGCATTGTTTGGTCTCATGTCTCTCATCTTTCTCTTGGCAATGCCCCATAGATTCTCTATGGGGTTCAGGTCAGGCGAGTTTCCTGGCCAATCAAGCACAGTAATACCATGGTCATTGAACCAGGTTTTGGTACTTTTGGCAGTGTGGGCAGGTGCCAAGTCCTGCTGGAAAATGAAGTCAGCATCTCCATAAAGCTTGTCTGCTGAAGGAAGCATGAAGTGCTCTAAAATGTCCCGGTAGATGGCTGCATTGTCTCTGGACTTAATAAAGCACAGTGGACCAACACCAGCCGATGACATGGCTCCCCAAACCAACACAGACTGTGGAAACTTCACACTGGACTTCAAGCATCTTGGATTGTGTGCCTCTCCATTCTTCCTCCAGACTCTGGGACCTTGGTTTCCAAATGAGATGCAAAATTTGCTCTCATCAGAAAAGAGGACTTTGGACCACTGAGCAACAGACCAGTTCTTTTTTTCTTTAGCCCAGGTAAGACGTTTGACATTTGAAGCCCATGTCCTGGACCCGTCTGTGTGTGGTGGCTCTTGATGCAGTAACTGCAGCCTCAGTCCACTCCTTGTGAAGCTCCCCACACATTTGAATGGCCTTTTCCTGACAATCCTCTCCAGGCTACGGTCATCCCTGTTGCTTGTGCACCTTTTTCTTCCACACTTTTCCCTTCCACTTAACTTTCTATTAATGTGCTTTGATACAGCACTTTGAGAACATCCAACTTCTTTTGCAATTACCTTTTGAGGCTTTCCCTCCTTGTGGAGGGTGTCAATGATGGTTTTCTGCACAACTGTCAGGTCAGCAGTCTTCCCCATGATTGTGAATTCAACTGAACCAGACTGAGAGACCATTTAAAGGCTCAGGAACCCTTTGCAGGTGTTTAGCTGATTAGAGTGTGACACTTTGAGCCTACAATACTGAACCTTTTCACAATATTCTAATTTTCTGAGATTCTGACACCGTGTCCTAACTACACGCGACGCGACGCCGCGACACGCGATAAAAGGTATCTTTTCCATGTTAATCAGAGTTTTTGTCCTAACCAGACGCGACGGCGACACGCGAAGTTTCTAATTTAGAAACGGTTCCTATTTCTGCGACGTCGCGGCTGACAGATCCGCCCACACAGAGATCTCATTGGATGGAAGTTCTGCGTGTCATGAATATTTAATCATCAAACATGACGACGAGGAACTGATTGTCGAGTTCAAAGGCATTCAATTCTCTACGATAAATCCCACAAATTCCACAAAGACATCAGGAAAAAGGATTCCGTCTGGAGAAGTGTAGCTGAAGCATTGAATACACATGGTAAGTTAAGTTTAGACTTTCATCTACAGCGAATGAATGAATGAATGTAGCATTTAGATATAGTAGGCTACTAATGGCGCATCAACCTGTGTAAAACAAATTCCGCTTTATTTTCAATGTAAAGTAGAGTGAATAGGCATGACGATTTGTGTCCCTGTATCCAGGGGTGTCATTCCAGACAATCTACTGAAATACAGGCAGGGTGGGGAGTCACAATGACAGTAGTCCGAGCTGTGCACACTCGGCGCGCGCGAGGCAGATCTGGCCGCGCCCGCGCTGCTCGTAGTAGAGATATTCAGAGATATTCAGAGGTAGTCAGTATATATTGTTAATGTTTTGATTTTTAATAATGTTATTTCTTGATTTGATTATGTCCTTACCCATTTCCAGTGCGGGTGCGGGCCAGCAGTGCGCTTTCACAGAGAGACTCCGCCCACACGCTGTTCTGAATGGCTGTGATTTTTGATTGACGTGTGGCGTCTCACAGTCGCGTCGCGTCTAGTGTGGACAGACACACTTGCTGTCGCTGGAATTTTATCGTGTCGCGTGTAGTTAGGACACGGTGTGAATTTGGGGTTTTCATAAGCTGTAAGCCATAATCATCAAAATTATATCAAATAAAGGCTTGAAATATCTTACTTTGCTTGTAATGAGTCTATATAATATATTCGTTTCACCTTTTAAGTTGAATTACTGAAATTAGTGAACTTTTGCACGATATTCTAATTTTTCGAGTTTCACCTGTATGTGTATATGTATACAAATCTGCAGATTTATTGTACACTAGTCAACATTTGAAGAGTTTTGGGTATTGGTTTTAAGACAACTATTATGAAAGGTTTTGATCCTCTTAAAATTTTGACTAGTGTAGTTTGACTGGGGAGAGTAACGGGTATAGAAGCTCTGTCTTGTATAGTAGTGGTAGACTTCATTCATCGATGATAAAGTGCACCAAAGGACAATAATTTTTATAATTAACTCCAATAAATGTGATGTAATTGTCTGTGGCCAAAACTGAGAGTATTTGGTTAAGGCTTGTTGCTGTTTCTGCTCTTCTTTTGGTTTGGGTTTTAATTATAACTGTTTGTGTCCCCACAGATTCAGGTCTTTCAGAAGATTGACATTTCAGCTGAAGAACAGGACAGACCGACTTTTTGTACTTCAGTGCAGCCTTTGTTCCTTAAATCATTTTTATTACCTTGTGATGTGATTAGGATTTAATTTTTTTTTTAATTGAACAAATTTGTGTTCTAAAACATGACTTTTGCTGGGAAGTGTTTTTCCATTGTTTGATCTTGAAGGTTTGCTATATAATCAAAAGCTGAAGTTGTTTACAGCAATATTCTGGCTACCATAATTTATTGTATAACATTTTACTAAAATGTGTGTTTCAAGAGTATTTCTATTTGTTTTTTAACATTACTTCTGTCACACAGTATACAAATATGTCCCTGTACATTTGATTTAAATAAATAAATTCACTAGAAAAAGATTATGGCATGAAAACATGTAAGCCCAGATTTGCTAACTATTTGTGGCAGTGCACACTTTCTGAATGTGTCAGGGTTTTCAGAAGACATGATAGAAAGGCATGTACAGTGATTATTGCATCTTTATTGGATATGCATTTGTAGGAAATTTCCTTTACAAAAGCGTCCCTTAACCCTTTTTGTGCCTGACCTGGCAGTAATGGTTGCTAATTGCACTTATTTTTTATTTGGTCATTATGGAAGGGAGCTGCTGCAGTTCTGTTCTTGCACAATGTTAGTGTACTCGTAGAAAACATTCAAATTCATCCTGAAGTCAGTTGTATTTTCTCTTCCAAAAACAATATTAGCACGCCGAGGAAGTTTGAGAACCACTGGCTTATAGATTTGGCTTTTTTGTGATTAAAAAAAAGCCATTTATTTGCAATGAAAATTTTGAAAAGTGGAAATAAAGTGCTTTATTAAGAGAAGAGTGTTTATTAAAAATAAAGTATTTATTGGGTAGGCTTAGGGGTCTGTGTAGAAGGGCTTTTATTCTCACAACAATGTAGCATCCATTTAACAATTTTAATAAATATATATTATATATATACAAAAATACTAAGGTGCATCTATCTGCCAATATAGATAGCATCTAATTAGCATTTACACTTACTGCAAATTTGATAATTATATTTATTAAATGAAAATTATTTACACCTAATGTAAATAGCATTACGTAAAAATGCTGATATTGTCACTTAGTGAAAATAGCATCTACAGCTGGTTATTTTGGATTTTGATATGGAAATCATGACAATTAGCTTACCTTAACAATAAATGGTTTTCCAGAAGTGGTGTAACAAGTGGGTTGGACAGGAGTGTGTGTTTGGATGAGGATACCAATAAGTGAAACGCATACTTGAAATGTGACCTCTTTAACTCATCCCAGTGAGTGGTGAACACACACACCCCCCCAGAGCATTGTGGGGAGCAATTAGGGTAAGGTGCCTTGCTCAAGGGCACAACAGTCGCAACACGTCGACCGTGAGACTCAAACCTGCAACTCTTGGGATACAAGCCCGACTCTCTAACCACTAAGCTACCACTAACCAACGCTAACAGCCACAAGAGAAAACTGATGCCTTTCGCCACTAACGACAAAAAATATGATTTTATAAACAACACAGTCCACGCCAGATCGCCTCTTTAACAAACGAACGATATGTATGACATGCATAAAAACAATAGTAGGCTAAACTCTGACTATAAATCAAGGAAACAACATAGTACATTGTGTCGGATCACCAATGAAGTTTAGAAAAGATGCGCAATTTAACCTAATGTTTTCAGTGGCACAGGCACTAGTCTAGAAGCCTCGTTTATTTGAAGCTTGTTTCAAAGTCCTTGGTTCTAATCTGTAATTTATACCTTTTGGGATCACAAATCACATCGAAAAGGCATTTATTTTCAACAAAAATGAAGTAGAAATAAAGTGTCTAACGAGTGTTTAATAAAACACTTTATACTATTATTGCATCCTGTTAATGTACACAATTACTGAGATGCAAACAGAATCTGCCAACATATAGAATATAGCATCTAATTACTATTTACACTTATTGCAAACATATTTACATGATGTAAATAGAATATATAGCTATTTGTTTTTAATGTAAATCACCACTGTTGCTTTTTGCACTTAGTGCATAGTCACTGCCTAATTCAACTGGAAAAATGTAGGCTATATTTGGTGTTAATGTATGCATTTGTTGTGGAATTTCACCGTTATGATGAAAATGTGATATGACTGTGAAATTCTACTGGTTTTCTCTGTAAAACTAAAATTTTTTCAACTCTGACCAAAAAATATACAGGAATGTTTTTTTAAGGACATGTCAGGATAACAATAGACAACAATTACTGTTATTTAAAGGAAAATGTCATTTTTTTGCAGTAAAAAATTTAAATAGTTAAAAAACAGGGAAAATGTACATTAGATGTCAAAGTTAGCCTTTTTATGGAATTTCACAGTTCTGATCAAAATGTCATAATACTGTTAAATTCTACCGTTTTTTCCTGTAAAAATACATTTATTTTTTACAGTGTAACTCATTACGTGACTGATTCATTATAAATAACCAGCTCATTACTTGTTCATACTAAACATACTATATGTTGATTGTTGCCTGCAACCAGCAAGTACAATCCAATAGAAAGATATATTTTCTATAGATTCTCTTTTTATTATTTCACAACATCCAGTCTTTCTCTGTCATCACTTTCAAGACTTACATCTCAGCCAAAACATAATTTATTTTGGTATAGCTCTGTCAATTCTTAATTGCAGTGCAGGAAACAAGTTCAGGGTATTTTATTAAATTAAATCAAATATCCCTTTATCTCTCTAAGGGAGGCTGGGCTTTACTGCTGAACTATCATTTGGGTCTGGATTTTATAGACGAACTCAAGAACACAATCACAGAGAATAGAGTGTAGTGTTTGTGACACCTTCAGACTGTGGATGACCACTGACGTCTACAGACACTTTCCTATCACTCAATCAAATTCACCAATAAGCCTCTGCAGACACCGAAAGCTGGGCTTAAGAGGATTCACGTAGGTGAGCCTGGCCTCTACATGACTGTATGAACTGCTGTTGAATGGAAAGGGCTGTGTAAAGATTCTTCAAATATCTCTTCTTGAGTGGAGATAGAATTGTAAAAGCATATTGGTTTGCCATGTAAAATCCTGGGACGATTTATCTTCCCAGTCCAGCCCTGACTGATAACATCTTCCAGGTATCAGTCAAGAGCTTCTGGATGTGAGTAACATTGTCCAGTGGAGGTCGATGCTGTATTGTGTTGCATTCCTTCATTCCACCATCCAAGAAAGGAAAAAGTACAGACCTTTGGGTTGGACCATGCATATGAGTTCAACCAAGCAGGTGAAATTCAATATTTTCATTTTAAAACATGATTCCAAACGGATTCACATAGATTCTAGTCAAATGTCTTTCCAGTGTTGTATTATTGAATAATAACAAAGTAGTTTTAGGTTTTTTTGCACCTTTGCGGGGAAAGTCCTTTTACATATGCTTTATTGACCAAATATTTTGATTTACACTGGCAGCTCTGTCAAGGGTCTATGCAAAACTTTTCCAAATAAACTTAGCAGCTGACATATTCATTGAACACTGCATGGTACATGATCTGCAAGATCCAGTATGGCGGCAGGGAGACTGATGACTTTGACAAGCATCTCTTGAACAGTTTTGCTAAGGTGTGGTTCAGCAAGAACATGTTCAGCCATGATTTCAACTTCTACAAGGGCTATAGCATTCCCAGATGCAGTAGTATGAATCAGTACCTCAAATATATTCTGGTGAGATATGGATCATAAGAGTTTCAGATGAGACTGCTCAGTCAAGTGGGTCTCCCTTTAGATTAAGGTGAGAGATTAAAGTGAGGCAATGTGTTAAAGTAAATAAAGTGTTTCAAGAAACAAAATTTTCTGCCCTACTTAAGAACATAAACTCCACAACTTTTCAAAACAGAACTTCACATGTGTAAGTTGCCTAGTACTCTGGCTCTTAAGTATTACTCTTGAGTTGTAAATGTAAAGCAAGTGTGTATTACAAAGAGCATCATTTCAGCTTCAGTGCAAGTCCTTTAGTTTATTCTCACTCAAACTTCTGTATAAACTTCTGAAACTGCTCGAATCAACAAACCGCTTTTGGACAAATTTGCTTGCCCAGCAGGGCCATAGCAACCTTTATACCTAGGGGAAAACATGTCCCCCACACTTTCTGGGAAATAATCATTATCATTTTAACAAGTTTATTTTGGTTTAAAATCGAGTTGTTTATTATCTGGTCATTAGCTAGGTCAAGCTGGTCTTTATCTGGTCCAAGCTAATCGCCAGTTTATCAATTTTCCTAGTTTAAATACTATATTATTAATAGTAAAGAAAAATATTAACAATAAAATGTTATTAGATATCATTAGTCAACTAATTTTTATTTGTATAGTGCTTTTCACAACACACATCGTTTCAAAGCAGCTTTACATGAAATAATGCATACAAAAAATGAAACCGTAATATCTATAATGCCTTACAGTGATTATTGTGTAGTTTGATTCAATTTGATTGTAAACTGTGTATATTAATTAAATAATACTTGTATTTAGAACCCCTGTGAGCAAGAAGGCAACTGTGGCAAGGAGCAAAAAACTCCATAAGATGTTGGTTAATGGAAAAAAATGACCTTGGGAGGAACCAGGCTCTCTGTGGGGGGCCAGTTCCCCTCTGGCTAAACATCATGAATATAATGCAAATATTAGTTATTTTTGTGCAATGCAAGTCATGGTTTTTAATTTGTAAATTACTAATGACTAAGACTAATGTCTTAGAAGTCCATCGTGGATTAACTGCAGAAGTTCACATTGATGCATTGTCCTTTGTTAGTTGGCTGATGAAGGCTTTTGTTGGCCAGTATATGTATTCCATTTCAAGAGTATAGTCCATCAAAAGACAAAGATGATGCAGGCAGAGATAAATGATAAAGTGCATCACAGTCAAACCGGCAGGTCATTACGGTGAGGTTCAGTGGGGTCCATCCTACATCCAAGGTTCAGGCAGTGGCGTATGAAGTATCTGATGTCTTGCAGTTTGCATCAGTTCATCCTCTGAAGTCAAAAGACTGAAGTGATGTCTGGCTAGCACCGGCTGTAGTTTGTCGTCATCTCTCAGCAACACATAGCAGTTGAGTCTGACACCAATTAGGAATGGAGATGGATCTGGCAGGCTCTGGTAACCTTGGATATGAATCTTATTCTGCATATTACCTATTTTCAATAAACATCATAATAGCTAATGTAACATCAAGGTCCCCTCTTTCTGTTAATTTTCAGTGCATTTTGTCTATTTTAAACTGGAGAGCATTGATTTATTAAAGAGATACCATTGAATGTTTAATGGAATAGGGGCCCCAAAACGAAAGTCTGTTATCACATTTTAACCCTCATGTTTTCAAACTATATGTCATTCTTTCATCCGTTGAACACAAAAGGAAACGTTAGGCTAAATGTTAGTATCATTCACCATTCACTTTTAATGTTTGAAAAAAAGATGAATGAAAGTGAATGGTGACTGGGACTAACATTCAGCTTGTTCCTCGGAAGAGAGAAATGCATATGGTCTTGGAACAACATATGGCTGAGTAATTATGACAGAATTTTCATTTTTGGGTGAACTATACTTTTAAGCCAAGCGTACACTACTCCACTTGCAGTCAGTACTCTGCTCTGGGTGCATCAACTACATGACATTCATCCCCAACTGAGTGTGCACCTCGTATTAAGGGTGGGTGATCTGATCACAAGTGTAAAGGTTAGACACATCACCGTTACACCTGGACATCCCTTTGACCACTTGTGTTCAGATTTTGAGTCTCTGATTTCATTAGGGCATACATCAATCATTATGACTGAATGATAATAAAGTGCTTGTCGTTCTCTCACTCGTTGGGGCAGGGTCCAATCTTGCTGTTTTGAAATCTGTCGTAGTGTCTTCAGAATAGTAGCAGGAGTGCGCATAGTACACAACTGTTTGTCATGAGATCTGGGACTACTTGTCGCAGACCAGTCTCCGACTCAAAACATCAAAGGAGATGAGCTTGAGTGGTGTAGTGTCCACTAGGCTTTTACTACCTGTTTGAACTATCCTTTGTACACCTCCACCCCCAAGTTTAAGCTGGTCATTATCTTGTATAAACCGGTCATTATCTGGTCCAAGCTGGTCATTAGCATGTTACTAGTTTATCCAAGCTGGTCTTTAGCTGGTCCAAGCTACTCATTGGCTGGTTACTATCTGGTCCAAGATAGTCATTATCTGGTCTAAGCTGGTCATTAGGTGGTCTAAGCTGGTCATTTGCATGTTCTAGCTTGTTCAAGCTGGTCTTTATCTGGTCCAAACTGGTCATTAGTTGGTCATGATCTGGTCCAAGCTGCTCATTGACTGTTTACAATCTAGTTCAAGGTTGTCATTATCTGGTTCAAGCTTGTCATTAGTTGGTCATTATCTTGTACAAACTGGTCTTTAGCTGGTCCAAGCTGCCCAATGGCTGGTTAATTTCTGGTCCAAACTGGTCATTAGTTGGTCATGATCTGGTTGAAGCTGCTCATTGGCTGGTTACAATCTTGTCCAAGCTGGTCATTAGCATGTTACTAGCTTGTCCAAGCTGGTCATTATCTGGTCCAAGCTGGTCATTAGTTGATCATTATCTGTTCCAAGCTGGTCATTTGCTGGTTGAAGCTGCTATTTGTCTGGTTACAATCTGGTCCAAGCTGCTCATTGGCTGTTTACAATCTGGTCATTTTCTGGCCCAAGCTTGTCATTAGTTGGTTATTATCTGGTCCAAGCTGGTCTTTAGGTGGTCCAAGCTGTCCTTTGGCTGGTTAATGTCTAGTCCAAGATGGTCATTATCTGGTTCAAGCTGTTCATTAGCTGGTCACAATGTGGACTAAGCTAGTCATTAGCTGGTCATTATCTGGTAAATAGATGTAGACCATCTTGGATAATCAACAATCTAGCTGCCAGGTGGTCTTACCAGCTTTAGGTGGTGAAGCTTGTTCTTGGATCATGACAGCTGGTTTACCATCTAATAACCAGCTTGGACGAGTTAGTAACCAGTATGGACAATGTTCCAAAATGCAGCCACCAATTTAAGCTTGAGTTTCAGCAGAACAGTTGTCTAAAGAACTTTAAAACCAAGCAGAATCTTCTGACTATGCTTTATTTGGCAGTGGGCTGAACAAAAGTGAACAAATTAATCCCACTATGGCTAGTGCTCCCTTACCAATTACTCACTGCAGAATTAATATTCATGAACCAAGCTGCGCCTGGCACAGTTTGTGCATGCCGACAGAATGTAAACTTCCTGAGGAGAGAACATATGAACAAAAGAAGTCTTTGACATAAATGTGAATATTTATATTTAGGATTGTCTCAATATGCTTGGGCCTAATTATTACACTTTTATGCTAGAGTGACTAACACTTTTTGAAAGTCACCACTCATGTTTTGAGAGCCTGTTGTCTGTTCTTGATTAGTTTCAAGCAATTTGATATACTTTTTTGCTATACTTAAGTTGTAATTGACTGTAAATACACCTGCAATTATTTGCTCTCATTCAAAAAAAAAAAAAAACAATTATTATGATGCCAATACACAGTAGAAATATTTAGTGTGAGATATTGTTGGTAAGAACAATACAAATTTCAGTCTAGTGTTAAATAATGTGCAACTAGTGTCAAAAATAGCACTCTTCAAAAACCCATGTATATACTCGTGACACCAACTCATAATAGACCTTTGGGTACCAAGGAACATAACCAGCCTCTTTCTGTACTTCTTTCTGTGGTACATTGAAAACGGTGAGTCATGAAAAGCAGCGATGTCGTCATGAGAGGTGTACTACAGCTGCCGGTACTGGAAGGCTGAATGTTATTCTGTGTGAGCTGATTGTGATGGATGTTTTTAGCTTAACTCACTGCAGGATGAATCTTTCAGATTCAATGGCAAACGCCGTGCTAAGAGCCCGTCTCTGCTAGCCACAACATTGTTCAGTTTGTTACGCACAATGGACTTATCACCATTAGTGAATGAACCTGCACACACACTAACACAACCACACACAAAAGCTCCTGGAGATATACATTTTGCCTCAAAAGAAAGAAGGGGAAAAAATGAGATGTCCTGCTAGCTTTCATTCAGACTTTTAATGTAACATCTCTAAGCGCATGTTGTTTACAGGTTTGTGTTGAATGGAAATTATGATGAATGCATGAAAAATGTGAGATGACTGTATATCTTGGACACAATGCTGAACACCCATTAATCAACTAATAAGCTTATTTAATGATTATTATTCTTCAAGAAGTAAGAGAGATATGGGAAATAGTTTCCGTTCATTAAAACAGCAGCAAGATGCTTAATTTACCTGGCTAATGAGAATAAGCTCTCGAAATATTGATGATATTACTGAAAAACGATTGGAAGGCACTCTGTCTTTGACTGTATTTTTAGGATCTTTCAGTAAGAATACAATCATGTACCTTTATTCAATTCAGTAAATATAGTAATGATTGTTGTACCTTGAATGGATCATGTCTTTGGATGGACACAAATCATTTAATGCACACTCAGCAATTTCACTAATTGTTTACTCCTGGTATTAAGATGCATTTTTGGTGATCCGATTACAAAAACCATGTACGAATGTGGTCCAAAATGCATGCAACCACATCGCATTTGAGGTCACTCCCCTCCATCCGATCACAAGTGGTCACAGGAGACATATTTAAGCGATCAGGTGTAAACAGCTATGTGTTTCAACAGAGGCTCGTTCTTCGTACGTTGATTAGGGAGTTATCTGGATTTCATTGTTGACAATTTGAGCTGATCGTATTTTGTTATGTTCTTCAAAGGACATCTCAAAGTTGCTTTCATGGCAACAGGTTTGTAAGCTCAAACCTGATCAGGTGCTGGCTTATTTAAAGGTGCTGTAAACGATTTTAATGTTCTGAAGCTTTCACTTGACAGAGCTTGAATCAGATTGAATAAGTCATGCTCCCTCATTCCAAAACCCTGCCCTCCAAAGATACTTTTGAAACCAAAACAGAGCAAAAGTGCAGCATTATTTGTTCCTGTGGCTGTCAAATTTAACAGTGGCATAATTGTGCCCTCAACTGACAAACGTTATGAATCATAGCCTCAATGATCCGCTTCCATGAAAATGCTACAAGAAGGAGAACAATTATTGAAAGGTGGAAAGCATCAGTGTCCGCAGTCCTGGACACATTTTTGTTTGCTGTTTACAAAGTCTACAGCTGTCACAGTAAGCTATCTCAGGACACTTATTTCATTAATATCTTTGAGGAAGACTTTTTTTTTGTGTACTTGTCCATGAAAAAATTGCTAACAGCATCTTTAATGTAAACAGTAGATCACACGTTCTGTCCCAGCTGCTGCATTATTATTACGAGAGAACCCTTTTGAAGCAGAGGTGATAATACATTTTGTATAATTATAATTTTATGAATAATTTCAAATGTAATAAAATGATTATATTATAAATTATAATAGGCACAGATCATTTAGATGTGCTGCTTTATTCGTGAGGGAATAATCTACTTCATATTTTCCCAAAAGTCTTTTTTCAAAATTTGGTGCAAAAACGTTTGGGTTTTCTGTCTGCATTGAACGTGGTTCTCAGTTCAACAGATGAAAATAACAATGAAAGGGCAATGTATGCATTTGTGCCATTACAAAAATTTACATTATTTTTGTTGGTTTTTGGCCATGTAAAAACTCAGGCTTTTAAAGAGAGCTTTTAAAAGTTGAGGTTCTTTTAACTTGACATGATGTGTAAAAAACGTAGCGCTCCTACACAAGATGCTGGAACAATGAATCAGACCAACAACCGGACAGTTAAAACACTTTGCACATAGGAAATTACCACTGCGTTCAAAGCAGCATAAATGGTGTATTTCCAAGGGAGAAAATTGTAGTTATGTTGTACTGTAGGGTTGCTTTAAACTGAATTTCCAATAAAAATTACTTAAAAGTGAATTCCAAAGGACAATAATTTTTTTTAGCCCCAAACTTTTCAGTCATCCAAAGCTCTTACAGTGGAGGGTAAAGTCTTCCAACTACTCCCTCCCTGACTCAATTACATATGATTTTGTCTCTGTCAGGGTCTCCCAAATCACACCCCTCCACCCTAACGCAGACATCACCTACCAGAGCAAACTTGCTAAGGACTAGACACCATCCTAAGCATCCAACCAAAGGGCAACTCCAGCTTGGACTGAGAAACCAGGGAGGCAATCGTAGGTTGACTGGTAGATGACATGCTGGAGAAACATCCTCTAGATTTTGTTCCATTTGAGGTATGGCTACAAACTGGGCAAAAATTATGCAGCAAAATGTGATGGTGGGGTCAGAGTCCCCAAAAATGCCTTGGTCCTGAGGGGAGATGCATTTCTCTTTCTTTGGGACTGACAAATGTTCTAACACCTAACTGCAGGCGTTTATGACACATATAGGCAATAACTGGCTGCTACTCCCTTCTGATTTTCCACCAATTAACAAGACAGTAGGAAAAAACATGCCCTGGGGTGCACATGTATTTTTTCTGCTCATTATCTCTCACAGCTGAGATTTTTCTCAATCATGAGCGTTCCTAAAATATTGAAAACACAAAGATGGAAAATAGCTATGCCATTAATAACAAGAGAGAAAAGAATGACATTCTAAGTGTAAATTAAAAATAAAATAAAATGTGAACACTGACATGACTTGAGTTTTTAATCCTAAAATATGTTTGTAAAATGAAATGTATTTACAAATAGACATTGTCAGTCTTTTCCTACCCAGGGACCCCCAACCAGATTCTCAGCCAACCCATTAAAGGAATGTTCCGGTTTCAATAGAAGTATATCTCATTTGACAGCATTTGTTTCATAATATTGATTACCAAAAAAAAAAAAAAAAGGCAAAATTGCTGTTACTGTAAGGAACTGACAATGGAAGTGAATGGGGCCAGTCCATAAACATTAAAATGCACATTATTTAAAAAGTATAGGCAAAAGACGTAAACATTGTAGATTTGTGATGCATGATTTTAATGTACAAATCACTTACTGGATATAATTTTACACAGATAATGTTAATATTGCAATTTTATCACACTAAAATTGTGTAGAACAGATATTTGATCACAGTAAATCATGCTAACACATAATGTTTACATCTTGTGGCTATGCATTAGAAACAACATGTATTTGTATGTTTATACAAATACACATTTTTCTTTATTTTTATTGATTGAGGGGCGGGTTAAATATATTCTGTGGTAATAATTAAACAATTAAAGGGAGATTTCTCCTAAAAATTATATTTTATTTTAATTGTTTACTCACCCTCATGCTTGTAAGGAAATACAGCCTGCATATTCATTTTAATTTCCTCATTTATCCAGGTGAGTAAGAGTCTGATGAGCATGAGTCCTCTGCAGCCCATGAACATCTTCCTGCGGCAGGAGATTGATCGCATGCAGAGAGTGATTGTGCTGGTCAGGAACACGCTGAACGACCTGAAGCTAGCCACCGATGGAACCATCATCATGAGCGAGAACCTGCGATACGCACTGTACTGCATGTACGACATCAGCATACCTGCATGCTGGAAAAAGGTTAGATCGCTAGCCTTTGATCTGTCAAATGTATAGGTCATATGATTAACACAAGTTTTTTCTGCTCATTCTTGGATTGCTGATCAAAAACAGCCCAGCTCAGGTAGGTATTAAGCTGAAGCCATGAGAGACTGTGTCTTACAGTGAAAGCAACAACAGCAAAATGAATGGACACCGATGTTCAATAATCCTTTATTGCATTTACATACAGTATTCATTTTCAGAATAAAGTGTGAGTGGTGCTTGCATGTGCAAAATCATCGCTACAATGCAAGGGTGTTTTTGGTGATGCTAGGGGATTATTAGGTGGTTGTTGGGGTGTTCTGAGAAACTTGATCACAAGTGAAGTCAGCATGATGTTTCCGAAAGTTTCGGTACCCTAGGATCGGCAACTGTATGCCGACGTGTTTGCAGTGATTTCAATTTGTTGCCTAGCGCGATTAGCAGCGCATTGCATCAGCTGCGTGGGAGACTAGGGCTCAAAGCCAGGCAGTAACCATGTTTGAAAAATCAATGGTGAGCATAATTCGGAGGTTTCACTTTTCCCTAGCTCGCTGCCATCCCCAAATCGCCTCCATTGTCAGCCGGATTGTCCTCAATCCCGTGGGAAGGAGCGAGGGGGGGGGGGGTGGCTAGAGTGCCGTTCGTTTTGAGAAACAAAAAACGCGACCGCGACGTTGCGAACATGAACCATTCACAAACGCTGCCTCGGTGTGATCGCTACCCAGGCACACAAGGCAGCGTCTATGACCGTCGGATCTGGAGAGATACCGGCCACATCCAGGAACTACACAGCGGCGGAAGGGCATCTTTATAAAGAAAAGGACGTTCAACTCCCGCTTCTGTATGTTGCTGTTTTACCAGAAAACAAACTCTTTTAGAGTAAAATAAAATTATTTTAGAGAAGTCAACTCTTTTATGAGAGAAGAGAAGTAATTTCGATGTAATGAGCTTTCAAGTGGTTTTAGTTGGACAGAATGGGCCTGGATGCTTTTTCAGCACCAATGCAACGAAATGTACTTGTATTCACATACACACTGCATATTACATTTTTTATTTAATGATTCTTGTGTGGCCACATATACTGATGGGAAATGCCCTCATATACACTAGCTAAATGAGTCTTATTTTCTGGTAAGCTTTATTCTTCATCAATAGGACAAAAAATACAGTCAGTCTAAACTGTACAGTTACCAATTTGCTTTATTCTTGCAATGCTTCTTAATTTGACATGCCCCATCTCAGAAAATCAGCACTCCAAGAAAATCTCACTGAATTTATGACTTTCTGGTGGTGTTCATTTACACTTATCTTATAAATATGATTTTTCTGATGTGATTGCAACGGTTCAATAAAGGGATAGTTCACTCAAAACTGAAAATTCTCTCAATTTCCTTACCCTCGTCCCATCCCATATATGTGACTTTCTTTCTTCTGCAATTTGTTTTAGAAGAATATCTCTGTTCTGTAGGTTCTTTCAATGTTAATGATCAGACATTTTAAAAAAGTTTTTTAGTTCTCTGAAAAGCAAATTAAGGGAAATCCATATGAAACCAGTGGTTTAATCAATGTCTTCTGAAGCAATCTAGATGGTTTTGGGTGAGAACAGACCAAAATATAATACATTTTTCACTGTACATCTTGACAGCAGTCTCCTTTGCTAACTTGATTTTAAGCTTGATTACAATTTCTATAGCGCCATCTAGCACTCTGCATATGTGTAAGCACTAGGAAGTGTAATCGAGCTTGAAATCATGATCGTGCCTAAAGACTGCAATGGCAAGAAGTACAGTGAAAAAGGAGCAATCACATAAGTTGCAATGGGTTTAATTAGTTGTTCTGTAATTTGTGCGATTTACTTGTACTTTTGATAAGTCAAGTAAAAGTATTAATGTAACTGATTTTAGATTAAGTATTTTTCCTCATGAGCTACTTTAACATTTACTCCAGTCAATTTTCATGAAGGTATCTATAATTTTACTTAAGTATGCTGAATGGACACTCTTTACATCGCTGATCTACAGTGACAGCCGTTTTTGAAGTGCCTCACTGTTGTTGTATCAAGTTGAACTGGTTTTCAGCATCTCACGCATAAACTCTGGATTTTAGGACACTTTGTGATTGCAGTTTGAAATGTTGAAAAACTTGTCTCGAGACCTCTGCAGTCACAGTGGTGCTCCGTCCCGCTGTCTTTGAACACAAGAACACGCCCTACTTTGTGAGGCTCTTTCACTCATTTTATGCTGCCTGTTCTTGGTAAGTGTGGTTTGTCACCTGTGCTGACTGTCCCCTGCTGAATGCTATTTGCAAAAACATGAAGATGGTGCAACAAGCTTATATTGCACTGTTGGTAGGAAAATATTCCTTATTACAGAATTTTTGTAGCAGTCTGGGCGGATGATTAATTGCCTCCTTTTTTTTTAGCATGTTACTTTTTATATAATTCATCACACTGTATTAAAATGCTAAATCAATAACCTTATACAGAGGAAATTATCTTCAGACATTTCATAAGAGCAGCCCAGTATATTTACATTTATGCATTTGGCAGATGCTTTAATCCAAAGCGCCTTACAGTGCACTTATTACAGGGAAAATCCCTCTGGAGCAACCTGGAGTTAAGTGCCTTGCTCAGGGACACAATGGTGGTGGCTGTGGCGATCAAACCAGCAACCTTCTGATTAACAGTTATGTGCTTTAGCCCACTACGCCGCCACCACCACTCCATATATACATATATATATTAGGGCTATCATTAAAAATTTTAATATAATTAATTACATTGTGTAATTAATTAATCGCATATACAAATATTTCCTGAGAAAGCCCCTTATATAACAATAATTCAATATATAATGATTGTAAATATTTGCATAAATATATAATTATACATAGTTATCTTTAAATATTAAAAAATTATAAATATAATGTATAAGTAAAAAAATATTCAGATAATTAAAATGCATTACATTCCTGTAGCAGAAGAGTTAATCAGACAATACAAAAAGCGGTTTTAGAATACAATGTATTGTTTACTACCATATTATTGATCATAAGCCAATCATTGCCATACAGTTCACAGCAATCCATTTCACAAGTGAAACTGTCAATCAGTTCTAGATTTATTATGAGGGCTTGTTTGACTCAAATTGGAAATTGTTCTTAGGTATTGCTGAACCTCTGAATTAAAAATGAAAACTAATGGTTTATAACCACCATACTTATATTTATGAATACTAAATATTGCCAACAAAAGCAGAACATTAATCAAATAATATTCCTTATGAAGAGACATGTCATAGCTAAAAAAAAACGAAGTTGAAAGCTTTCAACTTTCAAAACAAAGTTGAAAGCTGGGAATAATATGATCTTTAACAATCTTGCAGAAATCAGACCAAAAACAAGTCGAGTAGGGACAACTCCAAAATAAATGAAAAAAATGTTTCCGCCTGCAGACCACAAAATGTACAGAAAATATCGACATCACAATTAAATCTCTCTACAAGAAAATAATTTGTAAGGTAGTACTAATAAGTTTGAAGTCAAAAATGTCTTTAATTTTATTTGTGATTTAAATATTTATGGGTAACTTCCACATTTTTCACCATCTCAATCCATCCACACCCTGCATCAGACATGATTGTGTAGCGTCTAGGGCGTTGCATCATAAACATAAAATGTTTAGGTCACTGTGTCAAGTTAAATATAGTTTAATACTTTAATACTGAGACCCCTTAGTTCGCATTTGTGCTCCTTCAAGTGTTTTGAACGTAGTTTCTTCACTGTATAAACTGTGTGTTGCTCATACAGCTGAAATTTCACTTACTGCCCTCTGGAGTAAACAGGTGGTACAGCAAGCTTGCATTTCTCAGGAATGTTCCTTATTATGGTCTGGGGGAAGTGCGATTATTTGCGTTTATTTTTTTAACACTTTATTTTTTGTAAAATTAATCGCACTGAATTAACGCATTAAATCGACAGCTCTAATATATATGTATATGTTCCCTTGTCCACTATATTGCAAATGTAGTGGCATGCTTCTTCTGAAAGTTGTGTAATGAAACCCTTAAACTGTAATGAGCAGACAACTGGATTAAAGGAGCAGTGCATCGTTTCAAAGCCAGTGTGAAAGACGAGCTCATGTTACACAAATAGCTTAATATAACTCCTCCCATCTGCAGCCCAGCAGCACAACAGCTTTTCATTAACTGTGCTTTCATATGCTACTCAAGCTGAGCAAATGACTCGCTAATTGAAAATACTGCCTCCTGAATGACAACCAGGCTGTAACATACAGCGTTATGTTTGTTTTTGAGCATACTGTATATGTCCCTGTTTGAGTGTTTTGTACTTGCACACTGCAAAGGCGTGAGTCCTTTATCTCTGATGAGCTGAACTATTCACAACAAAATGAATCAGAATCTACACAATGAAGACAGAATCTTCATTTTTGTTTTGGTTATGTCTTTGTCATGCCTTTCGTTATTCTGGCATGTGTGTGTACCCATGTACCGTTTGCCTCAAGCAGCTGTGAGATCTAGATTAGCTAAAAATCACTCTGTCTCTGTATGAACATTTTAACTATGATACTCAACTCATTTGCTGTGTGTTTGTGTGTGCACCAGCCTCTTGGATTTCCACAACACTGTGGTTTTGGTTCACAGAGTTGCTGGAGCAGAACCGGCAGTTCCACTCATGGATCATTGAGGGAAGACCAAACTGCTTCTGGATGACAGGCTTCTTCAACCCACAGGGCTTTCTGACAGCTATGAGACAGGTGGGGAACCACACACACACACACATCAACTAAACTTTAACTTCATCTTGTACTCATTCCCCTCCTGGTCTGTTGACAAGTTTAGGAGAGATCTGATCAAAAGTGTTTTCATTTCACTTCAACACAAAAGTCTTGTTAATGATGTCCTCTGCAAGGCAGCACTGTTTGGTTTTACATTTGAATATTGCAAATTTGTGTTTGATTTTTGATTTTCATTTTATGCTGAGGGAGAACTCAGTTCACAATGAACTGTGCCTAATTACAGCATTTATTATCAGTGCTAGGTGTAAACCGTTTACAAAGTATTAGTAACTGTAATCTTATTTTTTAAAGTCAAAAAGTACTATAGTGTAATGCATTACATTTTAAACATTTGTAATCAGATTACAGTTACTGATTTATAGCAAATAAGCCTTGTATAATTAATAAATCATAATTATTATTGAGTATTAGATTTTTTAGTCTATGCAATAGTAATTAAAAAAACATTTAAATATACAAATTATGCTGAGTAAAACCTGCTGAAGCTCTGTCTTCTAATTTTCTGTGGTTCTATTTGTATATTAATTTATAGTGCTAACAAATGTTTGGAAATGCAGCTCTTTGCTTTCACAATGCACAAGAACCTCAAAACGGTACATTATGAGCCCTGTGCGTGTACACTGAAGTGCGTGTCACCCTCACTCTTGGGGCTGTGGGAGAGAACTGCTCTGTGTGGAATGTTCTGGCTACTGTCTTGGGAGTAAACAGCTTGTAAGTAACAGGATTCTATTAATTAAAATTTAGCACCTGTCCTGCTGTCATCTCTCAGCTGGGTTTCTGTGTCAAAAGCTGCAGCTCTCAGAATAAATTTAGAAAAAACACAAACGCTTCATCACAGCTAAAACCATTTGATTTGATTTATATATTTATTCATTTTTTAATTATGGATTTGTTTGTTGCTTTAATTGTGGGGCACAGGAGTCAGGAGTTTAGTGTGAATTTTCAAAATCATTATTGAATTAATAATTATAGAATTATGTAAATCATAGAATTATATAAAAATCATTCTATTTTGTTATATTCTAATCTTTTTAAGCAATAAGGCATGAGAGGTTGTGCATTGTAATCATGATGTATGCACAAGGGTGTCCGCACATTGTCCACACAGCGAACTATATTCAAAATAGTACAATATCAGATGCCCTATTGCTTTTAGAGAAGAGTTACTATAGTACATAATAAAAATATCAATGAATTAAGCAAATCCATTAAGTGCCATCATTCCGTTTGAAGATATAGTTTGTAGTGTAGTGCTTAGGTAGTCTCAATGGGTGCTGCATAGTGATATACACAGTAGCTAAAGTGTTTTGTGCCATAGCTGCTCACTATATTATATATTTTAGCATGGCTGCAAAGCCATTTTGGCCAATCAGCATACCATAACTAGGACCATAACTGTCCATTATCCATAATAATAAGTTACAAGCACATCTACACTGTTTCACTTGACAGGAGATCACCTGGACCAGAGTTTTTATGTGTAATGAAGTCACTAAACAGATGAAGGATGACATCACACAGCACCCTGCAGAGGGCGTGTACGTCTATGGTCTTTATCTGGAAGTGACCTGCTGGGATCACAGGAACTGCCAGCTCATCGACTCCAAACGCAAAGTTCTTTTTGAGATGATGCCTGTGATCAGGATGTATGCAGAAAACAATGGCGAAAAGAAGCATTGTACTTGTAATTAAAATTATTTGTGCAGTTTATTTTAATGCATTAGGCTTTTGGTTTATTAGAATGATTCTTTGCTGCATACTTTTCTTTAACAATGCAAAGTTATAGTTCTTCACAAAGAGGGAGAGCAAAAGTTTGGTGAAAAAGACTAAAACATAAAATAAGGGTTAAACAGCATGTCAGTTCAAACTGAAGGAATAATCTTTTAATGCTTGATCTCTTAAAGGGCCATCAGAAATCAATGAATGTGTTATTGTGTGGTACTCTTATTTAAATTACTTGTGCAGTTTATTTTTTATTCAAGACTTATTTTGTGATCATATTTGGTTTTAACTGGTTTATTGAGACATCATTATACAGTAGATTGGCAAGTTGTACTCTACACATTAAATATTTTGATATTAAATAGGCAGTATTTATTCATATTTATTTACTTTTAGTATTTTAATATTGCCTCATATTTTCAGGTTTTCCATGAAAGTGGAAAACCTGAAAACCTGTTTTGTTTTAGCCCAATATACACTCACCTAAAGGATTATTAGGAACACCTGTTCAATTTCTCATTAATGCAATTATCTAATCAACCAATCACATGGCAGTTGCTTCAATGCATTTAGGGGTGTGGTCCTGGTCAAGACAATCTCCTGAACTCCAAACTGAATGTCAGAATAGGAAAGAAAGGTGATTTAAGCAATTTTGAGCGTGGCATGGTTGTTGGTGCCAGACGGGCCGGTCTGAATATTTCACAATCTGCTCAGTTACTGGGATTTTCATGCACAACCATTTCTAGGGTTTACAAAGAATGGTGTGAAAAGGGAAAAACATCCAGTATGCAGCAGTCCTGTGGGCGAAAATGCCTTGTTGATGCTAGAGGTCAGAGGAGAATGGGCCGACTGATTCAAGCTGATAGAAGAGCAACTTTGCCTGAAATAACCACTCGTTACAACCGAGGTATGCAGCAAAGCATTCGTGAAGCCACAACACGCACAACCTTGAGGCGGATGGGCTACAACAGCAGAAGACCCCACCGGGTACCACTCATCTCCACTACAAATAGGAAAAAGAGGCTACAATTTGCAAGAGCTCACCAAAATTGGACCGTTGAAGACTGGAAAAATGTTGCCTGGTCTGATGAGTCTCGATTTCTGTTGAGACATTCAGATGGTAGAGTCAGAATTTGGCGTAAACAGAATGAGAACATGGATCCATCATGCCTTGTTACCACTGTGTAGGCTGGTGGTGGTGGTGTAATGGTGTGGGGGATGTTTTCTTGGCACACTTTAGGCCCCTTAGTAACATTTGGGCATCGTTTAAATGCCACGGCCTACCTGAGCATTGTTTCTGACCATGTCCATCCCTTTATGGCCACCATGTACCCATCCTCTGATGGCTACTTCCAGCAGGATAATGCACCATGTCACAAAGCTCGAATCATTTCAAATTGGTTTCTTGAACATGACAATGAGTTCACTGTACTAAAATGGCCCCCACAGTCACCAGATCTCAACCCAATAGAGCATCTTTGGGATCTGGTGGAACGGGAACTTCGTGCCCTGGATGTGCATCCCACAAATCTCCATCAACTTCAAGATGCTATCCTATCAATATGGGCCAACATTTCTAAAGAATGCTTTCAGCACCTTGTTGAATCAATGCCACATAGAATTGAGGCAGTTCTGAAGGCGAAAGGGGATCAAACACAGTATTAGTATGGTGTTCCTAATAATCCTTTAGGTGAGTGTACATTATTAAAGCAGAATAAAGTTGATTCAGGAATTTATTATCAGAAGAACATGTGGGTGTGTGTGTGTGTGTGTGTGTGTATGTGTGTGTGAGCGTGTATTTATCACTTTGTGGGGACCAAATGTCCCCATATGGATAGTAAAACCTCAAATGTTTGACGTTGTGGGGACATTTTGTCAGTCCCTATGAGGAAAATAGCTTATAAATCATACTAAATTATGTTTTTTGAAAATTTACAAATGCAGAAATTTTTCTGTGAGGGTTAGGTTTAGTGGTAGGGTTAGGTGATATAATATAAAGTTCTCTTATGAGAGGTTCTCTCGTATTGCGTAAGCTAGCTTACGCTATGGGAAAGATTCATCTTTTCTGAGATATTGAAGCCAAAAAATTATCCTTAATTTTGTATCCATTGTCAACGCAGTGCGGCAGCTGCAGACCTTGAGCGGGCTAGCTAGCCAGCTCATTGGTTGCTCTGCGGCAACTGCTGCAGCCTATAGACGAGCTTGGGTGAACTCGCATCCAATGAGAGGCGTCCGCGCGCTCACTGCCTCAAAGCCCGCCAAAAAGGGCGTGACTAGAGTGCATATAAGCGTAGTTCGTAGGCTGGAACCCTGATTTTCATCTCTTCAGCGAAGCTCTTCGCATCACTGAACCGGAAGCCGCGTCGCCGTTCAAGGGGCATCAAGCAAGCGTGGACAGCGCTCGAAGAAGCCGGCCGTCTTCGCCACCTTCAGCCGTCCTGTGAGCTACACCATCCGGCGACGTATCCTTTTTAAAAGCAAGCTAGTTCTTAAAGAACTTCACAAAAGAGTACGAGCGTCTTTTTTTTAAGATGCCTCGCTCCACTTGCACCTCATGCCGCGCTCCTCTCAGCACCGGAGACCGCCACATCATCTGCGCTCTCTGCCTGGGACTGGGGCATGCAGAGCTCGCCCTCGCCGAAGGCGGATGCGATCTCTGCGAGGAGCTGCCGATGTCGACCCTGCGGGCTCGACTCGAAGCGCTCAGGACCGAAGCCGCCGCGCCGCCTTCCGTTCAGCCGCGCAGAAAAAAGCGCCGCTCTCAAAGGCTGCCGGAAACAGTGGTAGAAGCGATTGCCTCATCCCTCGAGCATCGCCTTCACCCTCCCCGCCCACCCGGGACGCGCAGTTGCCGCCGAGCGGCTGCTCTGCTGCCATCTCGGACGAAGAAGTGGAGGATAAGGGCTGTTCCATCATGGCTTCGGACAGCGAGGAGTGGTCAGGCTCACACGCCTCCTCCTCGGCCCAGGAATCCAGCAGGACCCGCGCCAGAGTCGAAGGGGAACTAACACGCCTCCTCACACAGGCTGTCGACCGCCTCGGGCTCGAGTGGTCACCGCCCCTTGAGCAGGCACCCAACAGACTTGACGGCTGCTTTCTACAGAGCCGCCGCCGCGCAGCACCCGCTACCCGGGCCGCTCCCTTCCTGCCGGAACTCCACGCCGAGCTTTCCAAATCATGGAACGTGCCTTTCTCGGCCAGGGTCCGATCCCACGTCTCCACCTCTCTTGCTTCGGTAGACGGCGCCACAGAGAAGGGCTACGCTTCCATCCCTCCGGTCGAGGATGCGGTAGCAGCACACCTTTGCCCGCCCTCCGCGAGATGGCGGTCTAAACCAGTGCTCCCGTCTAAGTCCTGCAGAACAACTTCCGCCTGTGTTGGCCGCGCCTATTCCGCCGCCGGCCAAGCTGCATCTGCTCTGCACTCTATGGCCGTCCTTCAGATCCTCCAAGCGGACCTTCTGCAGGAGTGGGATGAGGAAAGCAGGCATCCAGAGGCGGTTGCAGACATACGGAGTGCTACGGACCTCTCGCTCCGCGCTACCAAAACTGCAGCCCAAGCTATAGGGAAGTGCATGGCCGCGCTGACTGTGACCGAGAGACATCTGTGGCTAACGCTAGCCGACATGGGAGAAACAGAGCGCTTTACGTTCCTCAACGCACCACGCTCTCCATCCGGTCTCTTCGGCTCCGCGGTGAGTGGTATCATTGACCGGTTTTCAGAGGTCCAAAAAGCCACACAAGCCATGAATCTCTTTCTGCCTCGTCGCTCTAGCTCCTCTGCAGGCCGCCCACGTGAGCCTCCTGCACGAGCCTCTTCACAGCGCCCAGCTCAACAAAGCCAGACTTCTCAGCGTCGACAGGGCGGCCGCCCTCGATCGCGCTCAGACAGCCGCCGCAGACCGCCGCCCCCCCGCGGGCCTCGGACTAGAATTGCGCTGAAACCTGAACAACCGAAGTCCTCCTAGCTTTGTTGACAAAACGACGGATCAGTCCCGCTGCGGCCGGACCACCGTCAAAGCTTCGCCCCCTGTCAGTCCCCTTCCTTCAGGCTACTACAGTGGTAGATTCAGCAGCCAACAAGCCGGTGTTAACGCCCGCTTGCCTGCGCTCAAACGCCGTTTTCACGGAGACCCAAATAAATCTGGTAAAGAGCAAGCATGCCATATGTGTAGAAAATGTGCCCACAACCCAGTGTTCACCTCTACACACAAGCATTACACATCCCGTGTCCATACCAGAGAGCAAACATGTCTTATGTGTAGAAAATGTGCCCACAATCCAGTGTTCACCCCTACACACAAGCATTACACATCCCGTGGCCCTATAACGGCACACTCACATAAAGCGGTTACGAACCGCTCGAGTGTTAGGGTTAATAAACGCACCCACGAATACATGCGCGTGCCCATTCTCTGGCCGCTCTGTCACACGACCAGCCTTATGTGTAGAAAATGTGCCCACAATCCAGTGTTCACCTCTACACACAAGCATTACACGTTCCGTGTCCCCATCAGAGCACACTCAAAAGCGGTTACGAACCACTCGAGTGTTAGAGTCAATAAATCACGAATACGTGTACGTGCCCATTCTCTGCCCGCTCTGTCACACGGCCAGCAAACACTTCTCTGTATGTAAGTCCCGTGCCCGTGACTATGCTTGCGTATCACTTAACAGACGTGACTCTTTCCCCATTCACCTCAATCGGGAAGTCACTCACAGAACAGCCTGTCCATGCTGTCTGCGAGCAGTCCAGCATAAGCACAGTAAGCGCGCTCACACATTCTGTTCAGCGCGCTGTGTGCGGCAATCAGAGCGATTTGGCCACTCACCCTCTAACATTACGCTTCAAAGCGTGGGAAGATATTCCAGGGATATCCGAATGGGTGTTAAGCACAATAAAACAGGGCTATTTGCTACAGTTCGATCGCCGTCCTCCTCGCTTCAGAGCGCGGCTCGAAACTACTGTGAACACGGAAGCAGCATGCATGCTTCGTTCAGAAATAGCAAACCTTCTGTGCAAAAGGGCCATAGAGAGAGTGCCGCCTCCCTGAGCTGAGTCGGGGTTTTACAGCCGTTATTTTCTTGTCCCCAAGAAAGATGGCGGCCTCAGACCAATATTAGATCTCAGGGTTTTGAACAAAGCGCTTGCAAAAAGACCGTTCAAAATGCTTACAACCAGCAAACTCCTCGCGCATGTGCGCCAGGGGACTGGTTTATTTCTCTCGATCTGAAAGATGCATACTTTCAGATTCAGATAAATCCCGTCACAGGCCATTCTTGAGATTCAGCCTCGACGGCCAGGTTTATCAATACACAGTCCTTCCGTTCGGCCTGTCCTTAGCACCCCGTACTTTCACGAAGTGCATGGACGCGGCGCTCGCACCCCTGCGGAGTCATGGTTTGCGAATTCTGAACTATTTGGACGATTGGCTGATTTTGGCACAATCACATACGGAGCTTCTGTCTCACAGGACAGTTCTCCTCAGTCATCTGAACAGTTTGGGCCTTGCAGTCAATTGGACCAAGAGCTCACTACAGCCCAGTCAGACAATTTCCTTCCTTGGAATAGAACTAGACTCAGTGGCAATGACGGCTCGCTTATCTACACAGCGCGCACGCCGTGTGCAGCGACTAGCCGCGTCATTTCAGATGAACAGCCTCACACCTCTGAAGAAGTTTCAGAGAGTGCTAGGCTACATGGCCTCAGCCGCAGCAGTACTTCAACTGGGTTTACTGCGCATGCGCCCGCTTCAGCATTGGCTAAACACCCGCGCGTCTCAGTCCTGTATTTCAGCTCTGCAGCCCTGGACAGTGGCCGAGTCCAGTCGGGTCTGAGAGGGCTCTCCGGTTTTTGGCCTATGGTCAGTTCAGGAAAAGCTCCTTCACATAAATTGTCTGGAAATGATAGCGGTCGAGTATGCGCTCGTGCGCTTCCTCCCGGTCATTCAGGGTCACCACCTCCTGGATCTGCGGTGTCAGATCCAGGAACCTCTTCCATCTGACGAAACGCATACTGAGTTGGTCCCAGCGCCACCTGCGCTCGCTGAGGGCGACGCACGTGCCAGGCCACCTGAACGACGGCCCAGACAGACTGTCCAGAGACAATATTCCCCCAGGGGAATGGTCCCTGCACGCTCAAACAGTCCAGACGTTATGGCGCATATTCGGCAGAGCAGAGATAGACCTCTTTGCGTCAGAAGAGAACTCTCACTGCCCAGTATTTTTCTCGAAAAGCGAGGACGCGCTGGCCCAGGACTGGCCCAACCGCCCGCTTTACGCCTTCCCTCCCCATCTCGCTATTGCCACAGGTAATGCAGAGGATCAGGGAAACGCGCCACTCGGTGCTCCTCATAGCCCCGCGCTGGGAGAATCAAACATGGTTCCCGGAGCTTACGCAGCTGTCACGGACAGTGCCATGGCCCATCCCAGTGAGAGCAGATCTCCTCTCGCAAGCTCGCGGAACGATCTGGCATCCCCACCCAGAGCGCTGGGCGCTACACACGTGGGTGATCAACGACTACCTGTCGCTTTGCCAGAAGGAGTAATAAACACCATCATACACGCTAGAGCCCCCTCCACGAGAAGACTCTATGCGTCAAAATGGTCTGTGTTTTCAAAATGGTGCACCGACAGAGACCTGGACCCACGGACATGTGGGGTGTCGCCGCTGC
Source organism: Xyrauchen texanus (assembly GCF_025860055.1). Taxonomy (NCBI): domain Eukaryota; kingdom Metazoa; phylum Chordata; class Actinopteri; order Cypriniformes; family Catostomidae; genus Xyrauchen; species Xyrauchen texanus. The sequence continues at coordinate 13,864,989 of NC_068292.1, read as the reverse complement.
TCGTGTTTTTACAAGAGCTGCTGGATAAGGGCAGATCCCCATCCACGCTCAAAATGTACGTGACGGCCGTCGCGGCGTTCGCTGAACCCCTGCACGGCCAGTCACAGGGTAAAAATGAGCTGGTCATCCGCTTCCTCAGGGGATCTAGAAGGATGAACCCTCCGCGCCCCCCATCGGTTCCTATCTGGGACCTTTCTATAGTTCTCGAAGCTATGAAAGCCCCCCCTTTCAAACCGCTTCAATCCGTGGATGTGAAAGAGCTCTCACTTAAACCGTTTTTCTAACTGCCCTATCATCAGTTAAACGGGTGGGAGACCTTCACGCGCTATCTGTCAGTGCTGCGTGTCTTGAGTTTGGACCAAGTGACTCCAAGGTCATTTTAAAGCCTAGACACGGCTACGTCCCCAAGGTGGTCGGTACTCCTTTCAGAGCACAGATCATTTCCTTGTCGGCGCTACCAGCATCTGATAGCGAACGCGACGCCAATCTCCTTTGCCCAGTCAGAGCACTGAGATTGTATACTGCGCGCTCCGCATCTTTCAGAAGCTCTGAGCAGCTTTTCGTTTCGTTCGGAGGGCGCACCAAAGGTCTTGCCGCCTCGAAACAGACACTGTCCAGATGGATAGTGGACGCTATTGCTGCCGCGTACGCGTCAAAAGACCTACCATGCCCGCTAGGCATTAAGGCTCACTCCACTAGAGGCATGGCCTCCTCGTGGGCATGGTCCAGCGGGATTTCCATTCACGACATATGTGTGGCAGCGGGCTGGGCTTCCCCCTCCTCCTTTGTCAGATTTTACAATCTGGAAGTACCCGCTCTGCAGGCTAAACTGCTAGCAGTTTAATACGCTACAGCTCCCCTGGTGAGCTGCATTAATGGGACACAGTCCACACAGACCGGCACCGCCGCTCTGTCTATGTGCTTATGTACTACACACACACTGGCCCGCACTCTTGCCGGCCAAATATTAATTCCCCACTCACAAGGGCTCCCCCGAGTCCCCCTTAATTCCCTGGGGCTCATGCAGTGGATGCTTGGTGCACACGGCGTTGACAAAGGGTTCCTGTAGCGTAAGCTAGCTTACGCAATACGAGAGAACCTCTCGTAAGAGAACGAATCGGTTACTGACGTAACCTCGGTTTTCTCTAGATGAGGGAACGAGTATTGCGTAACTGGCCGTGCTCGCGCCACGAGCGATTTTTCGCTTCATTCAATGAAAACCAGGGTTCCAGCCTACGAACTACGCTTATATGCACTCTAGTCACGCCCTTTTTGGCGGGCTTTGATGCAGTGAGCGCGCGGACGCCTCTCATTGGATGCGAGTTCGCCCAAGCTCGTCTATAGGCTGCAGCAGTTGCCGCAGAGCAACCAATGAGCTCGCTAGCTAGCCCGCTCAAGGTCTGCAGCTGCCGCACTGCGTTGACAATGGATACAAAATTAAGGATAATTTTTTGGCTTCAATATCTCAGAAAAGATGAATCTTTCCCGTAGCGTAAGCTAGCTTACGCAATACTCGTTCCCTCATCTAGAGAGAACCGAGGTTACGTCAGTAACCGATTCGTTTGTACAGTATAAAAACCATTATGTCTATGGAAAGTCCTCATAAAACATGGAAACTCAGTGTGTGTGTGTGTGTGTGTGTGTGTGTGTGTGTGTGTGTGTGTGTGTGTGTGTGTGTGTGTTTTGGTTCAGTCATTCTATATAATGCAATGTATCTCTAATAATAGTAGTATAATGTAAACTGTCCTTCAGGAATATGGCTGAAACACATGATGATAATGGTCATGATGGCAACAGTAATTAGTATTTACATTCAGTGACAAAATAGCTGTGATCCAAGGGAATAATCTGCAGTCTGGTGTGAGTGGAATGTAAAAACAGTGTGACATGTTTATGTTGGCTTGACAAATTCTATTTAAACTTACATCTGTCTGTCTGTCTGTCCCTAACCTTTTCAAATTTCAGGCCAGGTATTGTCAAGCCAACATCCAAGTTTTTCTTAACAAACTTTACCAAAATAGTTTTTCCATTTTTTTTCTACATTTGCAGATGTTTAAAACTCATTTTAATTCAGCCTGGTTTGTTAATAAATCATTAAGATTAATTTGTGAACTGCTTTAAACCAGTGGAAAGTGTAATACTGTAAATGCAATATCTACAGTAGCTGATGAAATATTTTTGAGCAGAGCATACCTTGAAAAATATCTACTATTGAAATTTCCATGACTTTTCATAGCCTGGAAAATGCTATTTTAAAAGCATTTTTAGTTTCCATATACTTGTATTTGAACAAGATTGTATAAATAATTAATATTTAGAGGTTTGAAAAAACGTATGTCATTTCAGAGTAAGATGTTTTTATTTTAAGAACAGTTGGAGAAATTAAGTATTTGTGTCCAGCCGTTAGTGTGATGCCTTTTGATGGGCCATACAAATAAAAAAGAAAAAAGAAAGAAAAAACTTTGCTTGTAGCAGTCATACTAATTAAACTCCTTTCCTGGAAATAACATATGAAATGGTAAACTAAGGATATGTGATGGCAAGTGGTCTAAATATGAATTTAATAATTTAATTTTTATCATTTCTCAGGTGTCAAGGATTCTCACTTGTACTCATGCCCAATATACAAGACACCTGTTCGAACTGACCTGAACTACATTGGATGTTGACTGTTTTTCAGTTCAACAGCTGCAGAGTTCTGTATCCTGAGATGAGTCACCCTTCTGTGCGGTCAAACAATCAACACATATTAACCTATGCAAATGTAGATGTACACCATCTGATCTTCTGAGTTTCTGATATTTTCCAAAACGTCTCAGCTACTGATGGAGGGAACGACATGTTGTGTCGAAGAGTTGACACTAGGGGTTGACACCCTTGGGAGCCCAGACATCTCTGATCTTTGAGAAAAGCTGAATGAGAATTGGCGTGTGGGATTTTTATGCCACTCCCCCGGACATACAGGTATAAAAGGAGTGTTGCTTGCAAACACACATTTCAGTGGTTGGTTCAGTGTTGTGGCAAGAGGAACACAACATCTCGTTTCCTCCATCAGGGAATGGAGGTTACATCAGTATCCGAGATGTTCCCTATCTGTCACTCACTCGATGTTGTGTCGATGAGATGACACTAGGGGTCCCAATGGAAAACACCACATGGCTGAACCGGGTTACACAGACTGGTGGTGCGAGACGGGCAGAACTCTGTGTGCCTCGTAGCCAGCGCAGCAAGCGTCACGCAACTTCCCCCAACACACTGGCAGGCATGAAGCAGTCCCCTAGACCTCGGTGAGCGGCTAACTGAACACAAGTTTAAGGACTGGCTGGTCCAGTAGTAGCCTTCTCTCTATTGTTCTCCCCAAAAAAGGAACAAATCGTTCAACAGGGGGCCATATTAGGTCCACGTTGGGGGGTGTCCTTCCAAAGAGGAGGACACCGTGGAGACCACACCCAGTCCTGGGGGGGACTTCTAAGTGGAATACAGCACATGGTCTTACCGGGTCGGAGCGGAAGCACGTCGTGCGGCGCAGCACCGGGGTAGGTCCTACCCAAGGAGGGGAGGAGTTACTACAAACACGGTAACCAAAGAGAGGGCCCTCTGCCCAAGGAAGACGTGGAAGACGCCTCCGAGGCGCCATACCTGCCAGAGAGAGACACGGTGCCTGGTGGTCGTAATAACGACGGCCTGGGACACCGACTGTGAGGCCCAGGAAATGAGAAAACCGCTCTTTTCTTTGAATGTGGATACTGCGGCGCTGGGGGCATGCAGTGAAATAATAAAAGGAAAATAAAGAACTTCCACCTGGCACTCCACGGGGAAAGGAGTGGTGCTCTTACCAGCTCCTGTGTAGCAGATCTCCCTACTTCCTGGGCTGCCCATCTTGGGGAACACTTTGAAGCCTTCTTGGGTTCTTGGTGACAGGCCATGAGACGGGTGGCGTCTGGCGTCTACTCGGTTCAACCAAGTTGGGCCAAAGGTGGCGCTCTTTGAACTCGAGCCGGCAGTCACATCACAGAACTTGCTGTGGCAAACGAGCGTGCTGGGGAATGGGAGGTCCGTGGGGATTTCCCGGGCAGAGAAGCTCCCACTGAAGTCTCCAAATCGCCCCCCAGTGCTAACCGACCCCGCCTCATACCCATGGGTAAGAGGACCGAGTCAGGGAGCCGCTGGAGTGGCTTTCCCTCTTACGAGAGATTATATATATATGTATACGTGTATATGTATACGTGTATATGTATAAGAAGCTCTGCTCAGCTGTCGAAGCACCCAGGGGTGTTTACTCGGCACAACCGTTGTGTGTGAGGGGGAGAACCGCTGTAACGCGCCATATATCCAACAGCCTTTCAGAAAGAGAGATGATTGGAACAGCAGGAGGAATTCAGCTATGTGAATACGTCCGCTCGGCTCCGAAGAAGAAATCTGAGTGTGTGTTTAAAAGCGACACTCCTTTTATACCCGTATGTCTGGGGGAGTGGCATGCAAATCCCACATGCCAATTCTCATTGGTCTTTTCACAAAGATCAGAGATGACTGGGCTCCCAAGTGTGACCTCTAGTGTCAACTCATCGACACAACGTCGAGTGAGGGACAGATAGGAAACTAAAATTGTTTATCTTAAGATGCTTAAAATATTTTTTAGGTATGGATGGTTATTCTGTGCAACCAAACAAAATGTTTTGTGATGTCAGTAAAGTGATCTGTAGTGTCGTACAGGAGATCTCAGAAAACACAGCAAGACCTGTGAATAAAACATAACAGTATATTCTCTCAGCTTTTCACCCACCACAACTTGAGTGCCTTTCTTGATCTTCTTGATCTGCTGTGTCTCGTCTTTAAATGCATGAACCTGAGGAGTCAAGGCCAGATAAAAGCCTGCTGATTAACAGCCCTGTTGAAGTGTACACGGGTGTGCAAACGTTTCAGGTGTACAAGTCACAACTTCATTGGCCTGAACACCTCAATTTATTTTCCTCCCCTTTTTCTCCCCAATTTGGAATGTCTAATTCCTAATGCACACTAAGTCTTCGTGGTGGCGTAGTGACTTGCCTCAATCTGGGTGGCGGAGGACGAATCTCAGTTGCCTCCATGTCTGAGACCGTCAATCCGCGCATCTTATCATGTGGCTTGTTGAGCGCGTTACTGCAGAGAAATAGTGCATGAGGAGTCTTCACGCCATCCACCGCAGCATCTACCGCAGCATCTACGCACAACTCACCGCGCACACCACCGAGAGCGAACAATATCATAGCGACCACGAGGAGGTTACCGCATGTGACTATACCCTTCCTAGCAACCGGGCCAATTTGGTTGCTTAGGAGACCTGGCTGGAGTCACTCAGCATTCCCTGGATTCAAACTTGCGACTCCAGGGGTGGTAGTCAGCATCAATACTCACTGAGCTACCCAGGCCCCTACCTCAGCCTGTTTTCAATAGTTCAGTTATTCAAAGTTATTGTCAGAAAAGTATTATAAAATGTAGTTGTGTGTTTGCTCATATACAGTATACAGACATACAGTATATAAATGCAGCAATTAATGGTGAATTAATGGTTTGGGTTATTAAGAACCCCCCAGTAAGGTACTGCCATAAATGGTTTAGACATATCAGTAAAAAAAAAATAATGATGCCCACAAGAAGACAAAATACATATAAATTTTAATGAAGTTTTTACAAAAAGAAAAAACAATGGCATTAAAACATCAAAACACTTTTTTGTTATATTTGATTTTCTTACAAAATAACTGCTACCATACTTACATACAGAACCCTGTGCACAAACCCTGCCTATGAGATACAGTAGAAATGGTATCACTGTCAATACATCCAAGATCTCGTGCATCTAAAGACTAGTTCATTGTTATTTACAAATGTCTCTTTTATTCCTGTTTGTGGATTTCACAACTGTTGTTATGGTTCATGGCATTACATTCCCCTGGGATAAAGACCGGCTCATCTCAGTGTGGATGAAGTATGTTTTCAGCTCTCCTTTCCCCTTTACATTTATAATTCCTCTGCATGTGCACATGTAGCCTAACGTCTGCAAGATACGACTCGTCTCTTCTGTAACCTGCACACAACCACAAAAGAAATTAATTAAGGAGTTATTCTGCTGCACACTGTACATGGCATGATTTAATTTTTTTTTTCACTTTTTTTTTTTTTTGTCTAAACACTTAAGCAGCTTTCACAAACACTTGTTTCAACTTAATTAAACCTTCACAAAAAGGGACTGAGTTAGGACTTCAGGCAATTAAGGCATAAAGAATCAACAAGGAAGCAAAAAAAATTAAGTAGGATTTATATCTTATTTTAAGGTGTACACTGTACTCAATAATTGTTTCATAAAAAATTTACAAAACATTTTACAGTCACGTACAGACTCATGATTTTGAAACTGCAGTAATATATATATATATATATATATAGCTTTAACAAAATCTGATTTCGAATGAAAATATAATGATATTTTACATGGGCTGTCCTATGGGGGCTGCAATTCCCCTGTTTCTACATTCACTCACAAATTTAAATTTGACAAATAAAACAAAGAGGGAATTGTACCTGTATTTTCCCCAGCACCCCTGTGCTGTCCATTCTGCTGGCTACATTCACTGTATTGCCCCAGATGTCATATTGAGGCTTCTGAGCTCCGATCACACCAGCAATCACAGGCCCATGATTAATACCTGCAGATATATGGTAAACATTATACCAATATACCATAATATATATATATATATATATATATATATATATATATATATATATATGTAAGCAATAAGGTACGAGAGGCTGTGCTGTATCGTGAATAAGTAACGGCTGAAGGGCGTTGTTAGGCACGACGCGAAGTGGAGTCCCTGACCGTGAACAACAACGTTCCAATATGTAATATGCATGAAAGCTCAAATAAAAACAACAAACCGTTCTCAAATTTTGTCTCATTCTTTTTATTTTTTACAACACAATATATGTGAAATTTCCTCACACAAATAGGCATAGCTTATCTCTCAGCATGAGAAAACGTTTATTTTTTTGTTTATTCCGTTATTTTCTCTCTAGTTTTTAGTGTCTTCATTGAAGCTCATTGTGACATACTTTAGACCATTTTCATTTGTTAAAATGCGGAATGAGTCTGGAATGAGTTCTCGGTTCCCCTCTTTTCCTCTACGTCCGAAGTGTAACTGCACGTCAAACCAGACTTTGTTTACGAGTCCTTCAGGTGTGTTAGGATTAAGCGCATCAGACAGTTTTATGGTGCTGAAATCTTTAGTAGAAATCGGTGTGTGATGCTCCGTTTTATCACGACCCTCTCTTCTCATTGTCTTTATGACTCCAACGAAAACATTATTGGATGAGGTGAATTCGCTGTCTCTCATCAGACACCAGGACAAACTCAAAGGTGGATCATTCAGGAATCTGTTCAGACCCGCACGTAACGCTACATAGCTACTGATCCCATATTTTTCGCCTTTGGATCTTCTGACAGTTCCGTAGAAGTCACGGAGAAGTGCGTTGAGTTCCGTCTTGGTGATTTGTTTAAAATCAATGCTGCAACCCTTTTCACTACACCAGTCACCGAAGCATTTCACTGCCTATTGGGTTTGCTGCACGGTATTTTTTTTCATAACGAGTCTTCTCGAATGTATCAATGTTACATTTCAGCACTTCAGCATGACGGCTCATATTTGTAGAAGTCTCTACAAATTGTTCCTCAAACCACTTATCCATCGTCATGCCACCTAGTAAATCGAAATTTACTTTAAACATTGTAGCCTTTTTAATTCTTACGTTTTTTTCTATGTTTATGTTGATATGTGTGGTTGCTAAGGGTGTTGCTAAGGGCGCAGTGATAAATAGAACCGTTGGGTGAAGCGGTCATAGCTGTGTTTTATCGTGAATAAAGCACAGCTATTGACCAATCAGAATCAAGGATTGGAACTAACCGTTTTATAAATATATATATACATACAGTATATTGTCCTGTACCCTTTTTTTCAAGATGAACAAACACAGAACTATATAAAATCAAATAAATAAAACCTCATGTACAGCAGAAATAACATAATATTACCCAAAACAATCATGTAATTATTACTGATGTTACTTTTATTAATGTTTGTCTTAACTACCATGTTACATATACACAAGGAAATCACACCCTCAAACTCAAAGGAAGAACAGACATTTGCAGAGCAGGTAAGGTTTAGTACAATAGCACTCTCAGAATCACATTATGATATGACATAAGCCTTTTGTCATTTCAAACATTTCATTGCAAAATACAGAATAATTAATCTCCCTTTTTTCTTTTCTTTGAGGAACAATGTATATTTGTATATGTATTCATTTATACAGTATTTTATTCTGATTGGTCAATAATAATATTCTGTGGTCAAACATTATAATGACCACTGAACTGTCCTTGGCAATCCTAGAGTGGTTTATTTTGCAATAATGACCAACTGACTGTACAGTATCCCTTATTATACAGTATATGATTGTATCATACTTTTCAAAAGGAGTTCAGACACAAAACTATGACCATACTATATTGTTATTCTAAATAGACATAAACAATAGACCTAAACATTTATTTACTTTTTTACTATTATTATATATATATTTTTTTTTACGTTTCAATTATTTTATTGTGTGAAAAGAACGTCTTGGGTTACTTAACTGTAACCCCTGTTCAATGATAAAAGCAGAACGAGATACTGCGCTGATTTAGCGGTTTGGGAACGAGAATACCCACGCTGCCGCACTGTGGATGTCCGGACCCCTTACGGTTGGGTAGTTGTGCTCACAATAGTGCGAGAGGTCTCAGACATGAGCTTGTGATGTAGACTCAAGGACATAAGAGCCCGGAGTAACATCCAAATTATAGAATCTTATGAATGTATGCGGAGAGGACCAGCCCGCCGCATTACAAACATGTTGCAGAGGAACACCTCTGGCCAAAGCTTAAGAGGAGGCGACCCCTCTGATAGAGTGAGCTCTGATACCTACTGGCGAAGCTTGACCGCGTGCGTCGGAGGCCAGGGCAATAGAATCCCTCACCCAATGTGACATGGTTTGCTTGGTGGCGGCCGCCCCTTTGTTACGACCCCCACGTCAAACATAGTTGCCCTGACTTACACCACTGGCTAGTGCGGTGGACATAAGTCTGAAGGGCTTTCCTGCTCCTGCGTATAAACGGCGGGGAGCAGAAGGCTTCGAGAGTGACCAGATGTATGGTCGAGAAAGGAACCTTAGGCAGGTAGTCAGGGTGAGGGTTCAATATTGCTTTAGCCATTCCTGGGGCAAAATCTAAGCAGGATGGCAAGACAGACAGAGCCTGTAGATCCCCAATTCTTTTTAGAGAAGTAATTGCCATAAGCAAAACTAGCTTGAGTCAGAAGTTTATCAGATGCTGAATCTAGAGGTTCAAAGGGGGTCTGAACCAGACCCTCAAGGACTATTGCTAAGTCCCATGATGGGAACCTGGTCCTAGCAGGAGGTTTCAAACGCATGGCTCTGCGAACGAAGCAAGCAAGCAGGGGATGTCTCCCCAAAGGCATCCCGTCAATCAAGGCGTGGCAAGCCAATAGAGCGACCAAATAAACCCTGAGAGTGGCGGGGCATGTGCCTGCTGATACGTTTCCTGCAGAAAGTCCAGAACTGAAGCAATCTGACAGTTAACTGGATCTGCATTATGTGCACTGCACCATCTTTCAAAGACACCACATTTATTGGCATAACTTCTTCTAGTAGAAGGAGCCCTAGCTCTTCGAATGGTCTTGATAACTTCAGGTGAAAGCCCAGTGTCCCTCAGTTGGTACCCTTCAGGGGCCAAACATGAAGGCTCCACAGCTCGGGCCGGGGATGAAATATCGTATGGGACAGAAGGTCCCTCCTTACTGGAATCGCCCAAGGCGATTGAGTAGAGACATTATCTCCGAGAACCATACCCTGTTCGGCCAATGCAGCTCTATCAGTAAGAGGCAAGACCCTTGCTGGCGAACTCGGAAACCGGAGGAAATGCATACAGGCGCATTCTGGGCCATGTATGTACCATCGTGTCCAGACCAAGGGGGGCTGGTTGACTCAGAGAGAAGTAGAGGTGACATTGCGCTGTTTGTTGGGAGGCGAAGAGGTCCACTTCCGCTCTATAAAATCTCAACCAGATTTGTTCCAATACCTCGGGGTGGAGTTTCCACTCCCCCGTCTGTATTTTATGTCTGGACAGTAAATCTGCTACCACATTCAGGCATCCAGGGATATAAACGGCTCTGATTGACAGTAGCTTGCCCTGGGCCCAAAGGAGAATCTGCCGTGCCAGTCTGTTGAGCTGGTATGAACGTAGACCTCCTTGATGGTTTATGTAAGAGACTACTGCTGTGTTGTCCACCTGCACCAGGACATGGCAGCCTCTCAAATACTGGAGGAAGTATTTCAGAGACAGAAATACCGCCATCAACTCGAGGCAGTTGATGTGCCAGTCGAGCTGATGACCTACCCATTCCCCTTGAGCTGGACGACAACTTAAGACCGCACCCCAGCCCGTCATGGAGGAGTCTGTCGTTAGCAATTTGCGACGGCAAGACGCACCTAGAATGGGACCCAAAGTGAGGAACTGGGGTCTGAACGACATAGAAAGGGTACAAATCGCGCGGCTCGTAACCCTAAACTGCCTTAGGGGACTGGCCCTTGGATGAAATCCCCTGGATTTGAGCCACAACTGAAACAGTTGGACACAGATGCCAAGAGACCTAATATTCGTTGATACTGACAAACAGTGCAACCTTGACCTAGCCTGACTTTGCTAAGGGGATTCTGAATGGACACGATTTGTGCAGGAGACAATTGTGCCCGCATCATGATCGAATTCCATACAACCCCCAGATAGGTCATTTCCTGAGTAGGAAAGAGAATGCTCTTTTTGACGTTGAGGCTCAGACCCAGAAAAACCAGATGAGCTAAGATGATATATCTGTGCTGAAAAGCCAGTTCTTGTGGCTGTGCTAGTCTCAGCCAGTCGTCTATATAATTCAGAATGTGGATGCCGCGGAGTCGCAAAGGAGCCAGTGCTGCATCCATGCACTTCGTGAATGTGCGGGGTGATAGGGTTAGGCCGAATGGAAGAACCCAATATTGGAAAGCTTCGCACCCGAAAGCGAACCTCAGGAACTTCCTGTGTTGTGGCAGAATTTCTAAATGGAGATATGCGTCCATGAGATCGATCGTGACCAACCAATTGTGATGTTGGATTTCAGACACGACCGTCTAGACAGTTAGCATCTTGAACTTGAATGCTATGACTGAGCGATTCAAGCCTCGAAGGTCTAAAATCGGAATCCCACCCTTCTTGGGAACCAGGAAGTATCTGCTGTAGTAACCTGACTCTTTCTCTGGAAGGGGAACATGTTCTACGGCCTCTTTGACCAAGAGATTTTGCAGTTCTTTCCACAGAAGACATGCTTGTTCCAGTTTCACGGTAGTGGAGACCAGCCACTGTAACACGGAGGACGGCGATCAAATTTAATTCTGTAGCCTTTTTCTACTGTTCTTAGAACCCACATAGAAACACCTGACAGTAGCTTCCATGCTGTCAGGTTCTCTGAGATGGGAATAAATTTGGACACTTCCTGTTGAGGAGATGTCGAGTATTCCACGTCCTGGACTAAGGCAGGAAGCAAAGGAACACCCCACATTTTGCTGGAAACCTCTTACTCCCCAAACACCAGAGGCGGGAATGGAGAGGTTTCATGGGGGTATCAGGAAGGAACAGGTGAATGCTTCACACGCCCCAACCCGAGGGGGGCTACCCACACGAGGCTGGGCGCAAAACCATCAGGGTTTTCTCTTTTTAGAAATAACTGCCCTGAAGTCTTGCTTTGGGGGCTGCTGAGGGCAACGAACAGGCCCCAGTCTCTACGAGGGGGAGCACGATTCGCCACGCATTGTTTTTGAGCCTCCCATTTGGAAGGACCGGGGTGGGGCCAAGTGGCCGACAGCCCCTCCCCCTGAGTGCGGCGAGTAAGGAATTTTGCAAAGGCATCCTCATGACTCTTTGCCTCCTTGAACCTGGAGATAACTGAATTCTTGTAACGTCAGCCTTACCTGCTGCCTGATACGCCTTCCTCACAAGTTTAGAGGTGGTCCTGCACGGCTTTGTGGGGAGAGTAGGTCTTTTTAGCGATAATGCCGAGCCAGGCGAGGGATAACTCGTAAGTATCTCTTCTACCGGCTGCATCACTGAATACCCCCATGCCTCATCACCCACGATAGTCGAATATGTCGCTGTCGAGGCCACGAAGACACAGGAAGTATAAGGTTTCCTCCATGAACAAGAGAGCTCGTCATGGAGGTCATCAAAGACGGGAAGGGACTGATGAGGCATTCCCTTCACTTGGCCACCAGACAGAAATCTGTCCTCCAGTTTGGAGCGCTTGGGGGTCTCTTGTTCGCATGGCCAGTCTAATTGAATCCTGGCCACCACACGAGTAACCACCTTGAGTAATTCCTCCGTCGCTTTATTATCATGCGCAGAATGCTCAGAGGTGGTTAGCTCGAAGTCCACAGACTCAAGAGATTCATGGTCCCCCTCATGAACTTAAAATGAGCCGGAGCGCACTCCAGGATCACAGGAGGGACCAGCTGGATCTGGGGAGAGAGAGAGAGCGATAGGGATGGACCTATCTCGCTCCTCAGCCAGATCCATACGAGAGCCTCACGATGTAAGAGTGGGTGCTGTCTTTCGGAAGTAAGCAAGACGAGTGCGAAGCATTTTGACTGAGAACAGATCACAATGCTCGCACCCGCCCCAACGCAAGAGCAGCATGCTCTTACCCCAAACACATAAAACAAAGCTGGTGTGTGTCCCTCTCAGCCATAGAGCGTAAACATGGGAACACACACACCGCTTGCTTTGTTTATCAGTCATTCTTTTTCTTCTTTTGTTTTTTAAAGGAAAAAGAGAACGGTTTCTGCTCACTGCTTAACAATTCTAACTCCTAACAGAGGAAAGTAGAAAGTTCTGACAGTCAAGAAGCACAACATACACAGAATGATCTGAAGATCTATTTATAGCCGCTTTACCGGCGCATCCTGATGATGTCACCGGCGGAGGCTATACATTTTGTCAATTTTATTGACGTGTTGCAGACATATTCACATCTAGTCACTCCTAAAGATGTTCCCAAAGCGCTAAATCAGCGCAGCATCAAAGTGTAGCTTTTTGATAGGGAACACAAATCTTCTACCTCCCCTCATTCAAAACTTATAGGCTTATGATTTGAATCTAATACTTTCAGAAGAGCATGTTTTAATTAATCCTATACTATAAAAAACAAAAGGCAATTTGACAGATAGAATTGCATAGGCAACAGGATGACCTGAGTCTAGGAGAGACCTCAAAGACAGCCCTACTCACACATGCAAGTCAAGCTCAAGTTTACAGAAAAGACAGATCTTATTCTGCTAACTCACATTGAGCATCACTGCTCTCATAGCTTCAAAATGCAGCATGAAACAGAGATCTGGAGAAACTGTCCACCCCATGGCTATTCTCCATGCATTAATGAGGTGTAACTTCTACTCTATACTCATTTCTAGCAGCTGGGAAAGTCGCATGCCGTTTAATCCTTTACTTTCAGTCTAATGTTTAATCTTTTGCTCTCACTCACCGACTCTGAGTTTGAAGTCATTGAAGGAATGTTTATTGATGACATCCAGCTTCCCCACCAGTGCAAAGGCAAACTCCACCATGGTGCCAATGTGCATATACTGCCTGTCATGCTCCTATTAATACAAAAAGTTAATAAATAATGAACTCACCCAAAAGACTCTGGTCCATTTATATAAATTAAAAGTGTGGGGTTGGATCAAAAGAAAATATGACATAAACCCAGGAAAAAAATTATCTGGTTATACATAACATTTAGTTACCATTCTAAAATGTCTGTAAAACTGGGAGATTATTTGAAACAACAAATTCTGTTCCAATCAATGATAAATTAGGATGACATAGAATGACACATACTTGCAATAAATAGCACAGTAAATAGAATGAATGATAGCACAATAGATATCACAGAGAATAGCTTGATAAACCGATAGACAACATGATAGAATGCTGGAAAGATAGCACGGTAGATGATAGATAGCACAATAGAATAAAAGAGAGAACAATAGATTGCACAGTAGAATGATAGATAAAATGATGGTATAATTGAACGATATATAGCACAGATAGCACAACAGAATGACAGATAGCATGATTGAATGAACAAGATAGATAGCACAATAGCATGATATCGAGCATGGTAGCATGATAGAACAATGACAGAGTGATAAATAGAACGATAGCTACTATGATAGGTAGCACAATAAATAGCCCAGTAGTTAGCTTTATAGAATCATGATAGCAAGATGGAATGATAGATGGCACGATAGCTTTCATGAACGGAAGCTCTATAGAATTATAAACAGCACATTCAAATGATGGACAGAACAATATATAGCACAAAAAGTTGCTTTATAGAATGATAAACAGCATGTTAGATTGATAGAAAGAACAATAGCTAGCATGATAGATAGCATGATAAAATGATAGATAGCACAATAGAGAGCATAATAGAATGATTGATAGCATGACAGCTAGCATGATAGATAGCACAATAGATAACACGATAGATAACACGACAGATAGCACAACAGTGCGATAGAGTACAGTAGCGTGATAAATAGAACAATAGCATGACAGAGCAATATATAGCACAATATGTAGTGCAATAGATAGCCTGACCAATAGCATGAAAGAAAGCTAGATAGCATAATAGAATGTTAGATAGAACAATAGATAGCACAATAGATTGCTCACAACAGTGCCCACCCACTAATTCAGCCGTCTGTGTTCCGGAAGTATTTTCCTCATTCATTTCTTCCATAGACTTTTAATAAAATCCCCTAATAAAGAATTGTAATGAACCAAACCAACCAGCTCCAAGGTAAATCACAACATCAAGAACTTTGTTTTGAGGCAAAAAAGTACTTGAAAATCAGACAAAAGACAAAAGTACAAGACTGCGTACTTACCATATTTCATTAGGGCAAAGACTACAATCCCATGAAGCATTGTGAATGATGTCATTGAATATAACACAATGGGAATATACAATTTAGGTTCTTGATTCTAAGTATAGAAACAATATATTTAATGTTTTTGCAAAATATTCTGATATGTACAAATAGATAAGTAGTTTAAGGGTGAAGAGACTCGATTACCTCATTCCCAGTGCATTATGGGAGTGGTGGTCGATCTCTAACACAGATAGAAGGCTTCAACGGAAGCATATACCATTGATGAACAACGTTGTTGCTTTGTAGGTCATCTCTAAAGGTTAATATGTTATTGTTGGAAATCAATTTGTCTATGGGATATATTTATTGGATTTTTACTTCCTGAACCAGACTGTTCTAGCATGGTAGAATGATAGAACAATAACTAGCATAATAGCTAGCACAATAGGTAGCACAATAGATAGCATGATAGAATGACAGATAGCATGATAGAACGATAGTTAACATGATAGCTAGAACAATATAAAGCAGAAAAGATAGAGTGATAGATAGCATGGTGGAATGTTAGATTGCATGGTAGACTGCTAGATAGAACGATAGATAAGACAAGGCAAGGTTAGTTAATTTATACAGCACATTTCATACATAATGGCAATTTAAAGTTATTTACACATAAATGATAAAGAAAATACAAAATAAAATGTATTTTAAAACCAATTAAGAACAAGAAATTAGATTTAAAAGTAATACAATTATTAAAAAAGTAAAATTTATTAAAATGAATAAAAATGAAAAATAATACAGAAATAAAATTGAGCAGTGCAATTAGTAAGTCCAGCATAGTGATCAGTCAGTAAATGCACAGTTAAACAGATGTGTTTTCAGCCTGGATTTGAATGTGGCTACTGTTGGAGCACATCTGATCTCTTCTGGAAGCTGGTTCCAGCTGCAGGTCACAAAATAGCTAAACTCTGTTTCACCTTGTTTTGAGTGAATAGTACTTTAAAATCAATGGGAAGCCAGTGTAAAGACAAGAGGACTGGAGTAATATGCTCAGATTTCTTGGCACGAGTGAGAATCCTGGCAGTGGCTTTTTCATAATTTGGCCTAGTGGGAGCATATACAGGCTGAACACAAGAATTTAGCCTTGTGGGTGTAGCATCTGGACCAATCAGACACACAATTATTCATTATTTAATGAATTAGCCAACAGATGTCTCAAGACTGTAACAAGCAAAGGTCCAAGTAGGCCCAAGCCATCTCCATTATCTCTGCTCCCCCACTGATCATTATCAAGCTTTTACACTGTCTTTGCTGCCACTGGACCAGCAAAGAGTGGACCCCCAGTAACATTCCAAGTGGGGAAGTTAGCTACATGCCAGAGCAATCTTACCCCCATTAGAAAAGAACAGAACAACAGACTTTCCTTCATTAAATTATAGACAAACTGTCTATAAATTCACATGTGTGTCCCCAGGACAATGTCTATAGGATAATTACTGTCTTATATTTTATACTGTATACTGTTTTATGCATGACTTATGACAGGACTACCAGCTAATGTAAAATTATTTAGTATAATGTTTCCTACCAAATTAATCCTTGTGTGACATCCTGCACAATGGTATATATATATATATATATATATATATATATATATATATATATATATATATATATATATATAATCTGACAGCATCGTATGCTTGCTATATTAATATTATATTAATATTATATCAGAGCATAAAGGGGCTTAAACCAACCCCAATCATGCAAATGAGTCAGCTTCCAATCAAAGGATAATTTACTGCTTGGAAATTGCACCTTTCTCATTGGTCAAGCCAGACTCGAGAGGAGGGACCTCCAGCAGAAGTTAAGAGACACATCCCACCTCTTACTCTTTTCCCCTGGCTCTTTCCCCTGACCCTCTGCTGCTGTTTGTGTGGGACCGGGATCATCTAGTCCGAGGCTGGCAGGCCTCAACACCTCAAGCCATATGCAACACAATTGACCCAAGGAACAATCAAGCCTTTCTCCTGTGACTGCATCCGGGCGCTCTCTCAACAGCCAAGGCAATTGCAAGTATCATACCAGTAGCTAACTGAACGTAGGTTTAGTATAAGACATGAAAAACCAGTTGTAACAAAGGTCCATTTAAATGAAGAAATAGATGTTTCCTACAGATGGTTAAGTGACTCTTTTCATAACTTCAGTTCACCTTTTCTGTTCTGGTTTAATTTTATTTTTCCCTTTTCCATGTATGAGTGATTTGTGTGTATGTATTTGTTTAGATTAGTTATGTGTTCATATTTTAGTTAAATAAACTTTTGTGTACATTCTTGCGAGTTGATTCTGGTCTGCTTGTAAATCAATGTAAATTTAACGATTCAATCACAGCTACATGCAAAGAGTTATATTTGTTTGGCCACAAAAAATATCCTTTCTGAGAATTGATAGATGATCAATACTGAGTGTTTGCTGGACGAGTTTTAATGATATGTTGACTGTGGTATATTTTGATAAATAATCTCATCCTTGTTTCTAAAATATTTCACTTCAAAGCTATACCTATATGTGTAATATTATTGTCAATAAGCCATGAGAATAATATTACTCCAATAAGATAATTAATTATAATCTTCTTATTAAAGCTAATTCCCTACAGTATAAATTGTGAGCTGATACAATGAGACGTTGTATTAAGATTGTAATGGTGGAGAATTTTATTCAAACAAATAATCTAGTTATTTGTCATTTATCTAAATTATAATGGTTGTCAAACTGATTCCGACTGATTCCATTATAAATTTACTTACATAGTAATGTAGAAATAGGACATTTAATTCCTAGCTCACACATACAGTACTGTTTCCGTTACAAATAATGGTAATATACGCAACACTTTAACCCATGCAATGAACATTTATCATACCAAATTTGCTACATATTTTGGTGTGAGAATTTGGGCATTTTAACTGATTACTGTTTATTTGTGCATTGTGGAACAATTCATATGCATCGAGGAAACTGTTCCCTTTACAAAAAGCTTCACTACGATGCTGTGCTGCTAAGCACTAGGGGAACAACTCTAGCTGTGAACCGAGCTGAAATAGTGTGTGTAACACGTCAATGAACATTGACCGGAATTTATAGCCTCGGCTGATGTAATCATTAGATGCACCTGCGGCCAGGCTATAAATGGATACGTCACCAGGTGTCGTCAGAAACTCTTTTTTTCAGAGCGATTCTGTTTCTGTGTGTTTCACAAACCCTGTCAAAACTTTCTTTCCTCTGTTAGGAGTCAGTTAGGCAGTGTGCAGTGAACGTTGTTCTCTTTTCTCTTCTGTTTAGAAAATATTATATATATATATATTTCAAAAAAAAAGAAAGAAAAAAAGAGAGAATGACTGAAAGTCATAAGCGGTGCGTGTTCCCTCTTCTTGCTCTATAGCTGAAGAGGACACACATCAGTTTTTGCTCTGTTTGTTTGGGGGTAAGAGCACGCTGCTCTCGCGTTGCAGCAGGGCGGGTGCGAGCACTGCGATTTGCTTTAACAGGCAGAGTGCTTCGTGCTCGCCTAGCTTGCTTCCGGAGTCAGCACTCACGAAAAAGAAAAAAATAAAGATCGTTCGTGGGGCTCTTGCATGGATTTGGCTGAGGAGCAAGAGACGGGTTGATCCCTTTCTCTCGCTCTCTCCCCAAACCCAGCTGGTCCTTCACATGATCTCGAAGCGCGTTCCGACGCTTCTTCGGATCATGAGGAGGATCGCGATTCTCTTTTCGCCCCCGAGCTTTCCGTCCGCGATAAAAAAACTCTACGGAGGAATTGCTCGATGTTGTTACTCAAGCGGTTGCCAGATTGGACTGGCCACGCGAAAAAGAGACACCAAACCCTCCAAATTAGGGGATAGATTTTATCTTCCAATCTAAGAAAGGGAACGCCTCATGAGTCCCTTCCCTTCTTTGATAACCTCCATGAAGAGCTTTTTCGCTCATGGAGGAACCCCTAAAAATAAAAAAATATATATATTTTCTTCCCGTGTTCACATACCCTCGACGTCATTATATTCGACCATCGTGGGTGCTGAGGCACGGGGGTATTCAGTGATGCCGCCGGTCGAAGAGACGCTTGCGGGCTATCTCTCGCCAGGCTCGGCATCATCACTTAAGAAGCCCTCTCTCCCCTTAAAGCCTTGTAGGACAACCTCCACTTTAGTGGGAAGGGCTTATCAAGCAGCAAGTCAGGCTGGTGCTGCTCTGCACACTATGCTGTTTTACAGGCATACCAGAATGACCTCCCGGACGACCTGAGTGTGGGTTCTGCGCTTGACGAGCAAGCCTCTGACCCGCCTCAGTCCTGTCTGAACGGAGGCTCAAAAGCAAAGCGTGGCGAGTCATGCTCCTCCTCCCAGGGATTGGGTACAGTCTCGCCTCCCTCGCTAGCCCCCGAAGCGAGACCTCAGGGCTATCATTTCTAGTAAGAGAAAACCCTGACGGTCTTGCGCCTATATTAGGGTGTAGCTCCCCTCGGGAGGGGGCGCGTGCTTCACTTCACCCCTCCCGGTACCCCCTCGAAGCCCCTCCATTCCCGCCACCTCTTGGTGTTTCGGGTTGCAGAGGCTTCCGTCAAAATTGGGTGTTTTCGCTGTTCCTGCATTTTATTCAGGACGCGAAACACTCAACAACCCCTCAACAGGAAGTGTTCAAATATAATACCCATCTCAGAGATCCTGGCAGCGTGGAAACTTCTGCCAGATATATTCTTTTCTGTGGGTCTTATAAGGGCATCAGGATTTAATTCACTCGCCTCTTTTCCGTGTTTCCACGGCGTGTTCTCACTACCGTAAACCGGATTTCTTTTTTATGTAAAAAAAAAAACCTCAATCTCCTGGTTAAAGGGGCCATGATATGTGTTCCCCTTCCAGAGAGAGAGTTAGGTTATTACACTAAATACTTCCCGTTTCCCATGGAGGGTGAGGGGTGGCGTCTGGCTTAGGTCTTAAAGCTTGAACTGCCCGTGGGTGTTCAAGTCCAAGATGATGCCTGTCAAGACGGTCGTGTCTCAAGCCCTACAACTCATTTGGCTGGTCACCATCGATCTTATGACGCACTTCTATACTTCATTTAGAAGTTCTGCCACAACATGGAAAGTTCCTGAGATTCACTTCCGGGGGCGAAGTCTTCCAGGGTCAGGTTCTTTCACTCAGCCTAGCCCTTTTTACCCGCACATTCACAATGCATGATGTAGTGCTGGCTCCTTGCGACTCTGGGGCATCTGCATTCTGAATTATGTAGACGACTGGCTGATCCTAGCGCAGTTCCAGGAACTGGCAGTTCAGCATAGGGACATCGTCTTAGCTCATCTGTTTCTCTGGGGTTGAGGCTCAACGCCAAGAAAAGCGTCCTCTCTCCCACTCAGAACACTGTCTATCGGGGCATCGTATGGAGTTCAATCACAATGCGGGCACAACTGTCTCCCGCTAGGATTGAGTCCATTCAGATCACCCTGAGCAAAGTCAGGCTAGGTCAAGGTTGCACTGCTATCAGTATCAACGATTTCCAGGTCTCAGGGCGACCGCGTCCACGGTGAACCCTCTGGACCATCTGCTCATGAGACCATTTTTGTTGTGGCCAAAAGCCAGGGGATTTCTTCCAAGGGCCAAAACCCCTAGGCTAAATAGGGTTACGTGCCTCAGGTTTTGTTCCCTTCCTATGTGGTTCAGACCCTGGTTTTCTGCCTTGGGTCCCACTCTAGGTGCGTCTTGTTGTCGTAGGCTGCTAACAACAGACGCCTCCCTGACAGGCGGGGTAGCGGCCTTAAGTGGTCGTCCAGCTTAAGGGGATAGGAGGGTCATCAGCTCGGTTGTCACAGTCACTGTCTCGGGTTGATGGCTGTATTTCTGGCCCTGAAATACCTCCTCCTGAGGCTGCCATGTCTTGGTGCGGGTGGACAATACAGCGGTAGCCTCTTACATAAATCATCAAGGAGACCCACATTCCTGTCAGCTGTGTTTCGGACACGTCGGATTCTCCTTAGGGCCCAGGGCAAGCTCCTGTCACTCAGGTCAGTTATATCCCTGGATGCCCATATATGGGAGCAGATTTTACTGTCCAGACAGGAAATACCAACGGGGGAGTTAAGAACTCCACCCTAAGGTAGTAGTTGGCCAGCGAATTTCTTCCCTCGACGGCTCGCCTTGGGCGATTCCGAACAGGAAGGATCTTCTATCTTAGGCACAGGGTAATATTTCATCCCTGCCCCGAATTGTGGAATCTTTCATGTTTGGCCCCTAAGGGTACCAACTGAGGGACACAGGGCTCTCTCCTGAGGTTATCGAGACCTTTTTAAATGCCGGGCTTTTTCCACTTGGAACAAGTTTGGGTGAGATCTTAGGGCAGAAGAGGACCTCTTCGCCTCTATGAATAGCGCAATGTCTCCTCTACTTCTCCCTGAAATCACCCAGCCCCCCCCCCCTCGGGAGGGGCTGAACGTAGTAACGCAAATGCGCCTGCATGCGTTTCCTTCTACTAAAGTTCTTATTACAGAACCAGCTAACTGCCAGTTTGCTTCAGTTCTGGATTTTCTGTAGAAAGAACTGTCAGCGGGCACTTGCCTCGCCACTGCCAGGTTCTATGTGGCCACTGCGGTTTGCCACGGCTTGGTGGGCGGGGTGCCCTCAAAGTGGTATCCTCATTATTGCCCGGGCCTACGAGGTGCGTGGTCAAGCTTCGCAGTAGGTTTCAGGGCGCACTCTACCAGAGGGCTCTCCTCCTCTAAAACCTTGGCTAGAGGTCTCCCTCTGCAGCAAGTTTGTGATGCGGCAGGTTGTCCTTTCCACACACATTCATTGGACTTTTTTAGTTCGGATGTTCTGCACTCCGGGCTCTTATGCCCTTGAGTCGACATCTCAGCCCATGCCTAAACAAGTTTGTGATGCGGCAGGTTGTCCTCTCCGCACACATTCATTGGACTTTTTTAGTTTGGATGTTCTGCACTCCGGGCTCTTATGCCCTTGAGTCGACATCTCAGCTAATACCTGAACAAGTTTGTGATGCGGCAGGCTGGTCCTCTCCGCTCACATTCATCAGTTTTTATGACAAGTTTGTGGTGCGATAGGGCTCTCTTTGCACACATTCATCGAACTTTATGGGTTAGATGCTTTGCTACTCCGGGCTCTTATGCCCTTGAGTCGACATCTCAGCTCATGCCTGAACAAGTTTGTGATGCGGCAGGCTGGTCCTCTCTGCACACATTCATCAAAATTGAATGGTTTAGATGTTTATGCTACTCCGGGCTCTTATGCCCTTGAAGGGACATCTCAAGCTCATGTCTGAGACCTCTCGCGTTTTTGTGAGTACACTGCACAACCGTAGGGGTCCGGACAGCCCCAAGTGCGGCGGCGTGGGTATTGCGTTCCCCGTAGCGCTTAGCAGCGCAGCATCGTAGTGAAGCTTTTTGTAAAGGGAACATCTCGGGTTACATGTGTAACCCTTGTTCCCTGAAAAAAGCGGAACGAGATGCTGCGCTGCTTTGCTGCACTGGGACGTCCCAGGACTGCTCTTCAAAAAGAAGTATCTGACGACACCTGGTGACGTATCCATTTATAGCCTGGCCGCAGGTGCATCTAATGATTACATCAGCCGAGGCTATAAATTCCGGTCAATGTTCATTGACGTGTTACACACACTATTTGAGCTCGGTTCACAGCTAGAGTTGTTCCCCTAGCACTTAGCAGCGCAGCATCTCGTTCCGCTTTTTTCAGGGAACAAGGGTTACACATGTAACCCGAGACATTTTCATTAGTGTTGACCCAGATCACCAATCACTGGTGTTGGTTGCTATGACGACGAAAGTTCACGGGAAGTCCCAATGAGACACTTCCGGGGCAACTTACTGTGCATGCACAACCTGCCGACACCATATTGTAAACCCAGAACAGCTAAGCTAATAGCATAACACAACACCGCTAAACTAACCAGTTAGCGAACTTTCATTGAAACCCCTAAATACACTACATGGGAGTCCACATGTCTTGGATGTCCACTCAAATTAATAGTTGCCTATGTTCACATAGAAACCTCTCCCTTCAAGTTAAGACCTGAACCAGCTGAGGACCATCCCAGAGAGCTCTACCCAGTTTTCCAATCTGTCTAGGAGAATGTTGTGGTCAACAGTGTCAAAAGCAGCACTGAGATCTAATAATACCAGCACTGATATTTTGCCTGAATCCATAATTAGATGAATATCTTTAAGGATTTTTATGAGCACCGTCTCTGTGCTATTATGCAGTTGGAAACCAGACTGCAAATTGTCCAAGTAGCCATTCGAGGTTTAGAATTTTTTCAGCTGATTCACAAAATGTTTTTCAATGATTTTGCCTATGAAAGGAAGATTTGAAATTGGTCTGTACTTGTTCAATATTGAGTAACCTAGATTGCTATTTTTAAGACAGGGCTTGACAACTGCAGTATTCAAGGACTTCAGAAACGTGCCTGAAAGGAGTGATGCATTTACTATTTCTAAGAGATCTTTTTCCAGACAGTTAAGCACATTTTTGAAAAATGCTGTGGGGAGTGTGTCAAGACAGCAGGTTGAAGTTTTAAGATGCTGTACTATTTCTTCTAGGGTTATGTCTCAAAATCAGACATAGTGACCAATTTCTGAAGTTTTTGTGGTGGGTGCTGTCTGACCTTAGTGCAACATGAGGACGAGCTGATTGCCATTTTAATACAATTTATCTTCTTCATGAAAAAAGATGCAAACTCGTTGCATTTGTTGTCAGACAGCATTTCACAGGCAACCTGTGTTGAGGGGTTTGTTAGTCTCTCTACAGCAGTAAAAAAAGAGTGCAGTGTTGTTTATATTGCTGTTAATAATGTTTGAAAAGAAGGTCTGCCTAGCTCCAAATTGAAAGCATGAATGCTGTCTTTTTGACAGAGACAGATCTAACTTCAGTGGCAGGAGAAACCAATATTTAAAAGAAAATACAGAAGTGGTCAGATGGCACAACATCCTTAATAATAGTGGATGAAATGTTCAGACCCTTACTAATGTTCTGATCAAGAATGTGTCCACGATTTTGTGAGGGTCCATCAACATGCTGAGTCAGATCAAAAGTGTTTAATACGGCTATGATTTCTTTGTCAGTGTTGTGTTCAGGATTATCTATTTGAATGTTGAAATCCCAGTATTTTGGAGGCCTATAAATAATTATAAATAGAATGTGTGGAGCACCTTTTAGTACAATAATTAGATATTCAAAGGTCAACTAATCATCAAGTGACACTTGTTTGCATTGAAAGATATCTTTAAATATTGCAGCTAATCCTCCACCTCTCCTAACAGCTCTACATACACTCATAAAAGTAAAGTTTAGAGGGGCTGATTCATTGAGGACTGTTGCACTGCAGCTGTTATCTAACCAAGTCTCATTTGGAAACAGAAAGTCCAGGTTGTTTGTGGTGATGAGGTCATTGACTAAAATTGACTTGCTCTTTAGTGAGCAGATGTTTAAAAGTGCTAACTTGACAGTATCTGTTTTTGGCCCCAGAGCAATGTCGGATTGACATCTAATTTGCAACAGATTATATCGGTTTGCCATACGTATTGAGAAAGCCTTAGTCTTCCTATCACTTAACATAACACGATATGGAAAAAGCTACTGGCACAGTGGATTCCCACTTGTTCTGCAAACATTTGTGAGTGTTACTGCTACCGTAGTACCGACACATATCACTGAGAGCTGTTAATAGTTGTTTGTTGTTCACCGAAAGCAGAAGGATGATGTGTGCCCTTGTGCTGTGGCAGTGGCCAGAGAGCTCTCTCAGAGTGAGGGTGAGCTAAGCCTGCAGGCTTTGGTGGTAGAGGGGCCCACAGTTTTTCTTTGGTATCTGGGTCTTGCAGCAATGGAGTGGGAGAGCTTTCTTCCAGCATACACTAGTTCCTCTATTTTCTCAGAGAAGCTCAGAAGTGGGGAATTGATGAGAGGGAGAAAGTGTGTGGTTACAGAGACTGTGGCTCTGGTGTTTCTGGAGGCTGATGTATGTTATCTTGACTCCCTTGGCTTATTTTCAGGAAATCGTACTTGGGTTCTGTATCTTGGAGCAGTTCGAAGTCGTCATAGTCTGACTGTATTATGCTCTGTGTGGGGGACTCAGCCTGGATTGTGTCCCTGAGTAGTGGATTTTGTTTCTTCACTGTGTTATTGAGGGATTTGTCAATAAAATGTCCATCCAGGTGCTGAAGTGCGATCCTGTGGTCATCCTTACACTGTGGTGGTGTTTTTGTGCCCTCCAGATTGAGTGGATTTGTGCACGTTGCAGATGGATGAAGTAGATATTGTCCTTTAGCACTTTTGCACCAAGTATGTTTGGGTGAAGGCCATCTGATTTAGTCAGATCTCTTTAACTCCAGAAAAGATTGATGTTATCAATGTAGTTCAGTCCTCTCATGTCGAAAGTTTTGTTTAGACTTAGCAACTGAGAAAACATATTTGTTCCTCGGGCTGGGAGCAGTACCCTGATGAATGACTGAACTTTCAATCTACGAAGTGTTTCAAAGAGTTAATTGAAATCCCTCTTAAGGAGTTCTGTCCGCTCTTTCCACTTATCATTTTTTTCCCCACGTGTATAATAACCAGATTCACCATCTTATGGTTCATCAGAATGTTCAGAAGTTTCTTATTTACCCCAGAAACCTTTGCTCGAGGAAGGCAGCAAGTGGTAGTAGCCCTGCTACCAATGTTTCTGATAATGGATTCCCCCACTATCAGAATGCTGGGCTCGGCTGTGTTCTCAGCCAAATTCCACTGCCTGCTTGACCTTGAGCACCTGCAATGTTAGCTATTGGCTGATGTGATCTATGCCTGATCACATTTAGGGTTTCTTCCTTCACATACATTTATGGTTCAAATATATTTTCAATATATTTAAGAATACCAGTATTGGTTAGTCGAGTCAAAACTGGAGTGGAAGATGCCAATGCAGCAATATGCGATGCTTGTGACTGTCTGATATATCTAGTATCTTTGGGTCTAGCTCCCTGTTTATGCCACTGGTTTTTGCTCTCACTTTCATCAGTCAAATTTGCCACCTGTTCTGTTGGGTTTTTTAAGCTCAGTATAGCCTGTCGAGGAAAGTTTGATTCAGAAGACTCGCCGGCTGCAGTCTGAGGGAGTCCACAGTGAAGCTCTCCTGTGTATTCCGTCTAGGGTGGAAGTATTGCTAGTAGTTTTGTTTCAAGAACTGTGATTTTTTGTAGAAGTCTATGGTAGTTTGTGCAGCAATTGGAGTTTGATCTGAAAGGAGCATTTTCTTTCTTGTCTGTCTGTGTGAAGGCAGCTGTGTTGTCCCATTTCAGGATTGTAGACTGCAGGTAGTAGGAGGCTGGCAGATAGCTTTCACAGAAAATCCCCTTTTTGTACTAATATATCAGTCCCAAAAGACTCTGGTTGTAGTGTGAGTGCCAAAGTAGGTCGTTTTGAGCACTGCACTGAACTTCTGATATGAAAATTTGAAATTAAAACGCAAAAGCAAGAGAGCGAAGCACAGAGCAGAAAGCAGTAAGCTCACGCGTCCGAACAGTAGCGAAGCAGGAAGCAAGATAGCACAATTAAATGATACATAGCATGATAGCTAGCATAAATAGATAGCATGATAGCAGACAGACAGACAGATGGACAGATACCTGTATATACTCTGGCCCCGGAGTGGCATTTAGCCCAGTGGCTGCCATATATGTGCTTCCAATAGTCTTTATCTTCTCCACTCCACTGAACTTTGGCTTAGAGAGCAACTGTTTGGGAAAGAGTGGATAATGCCATAACAGTGCCAAAGTAGACATCAA
The DNA here is from genome assembly GCF_025860055.1 of Xyrauchen texanus. NCBI lineage: Eukaryota > Metazoa > Chordata > Actinopteri > Cypriniformes > Catostomidae > Xyrauchen > Xyrauchen texanus. The sequence goes on along the minus strand of NC_068292.1, from coordinate 13,838,081 downwards.
ACAAACCATCACATTACTTTGTTGAGGAGGACTGCTTCACTGTAATGACATTACTTTTTATATAATAGAAGTCTTTTTGAAAAAGATGTACTGTAGCATGTTTTACATGAGTAATCACACAGCAAAGAGAGCAGAATTTGCACAATAAGTTATAATGTTCATTTAAAAAAAATGTCAAATAAAAAAAAAATATATTTTTACAGAATACTTGAAGAACACATCAACACATTTTGTGTAACATAGCACATTACCTCATCAAAGTCTGCAATGATTTCGTTGAGTAGTCTGAGGCACTCAAGTCCCTCTTTGTTTACATCAGATTCTGTGTAAAACTCTTTGAAGTCTGGTATAGAAGCAAACATCACACACACCAGGTCATATGACTGGTGATACAGATCCTGTCATTCGAAGAGAAAAAGGGTGCATAAATATCTGACTGACTTTAAATAAGAAAAAGTAGTAGCCATTACATAAAGAGTGTAATCTAAAATATTTTCATCTACATAATCTAAAGGAGAACAAAACTCCTGGAACTTGTCTACTCTCAAACATCTTAATTTTACTCAGTTTTTCATTTAATCACATTATATATGTATACTAAGTACAAAAAGTATGCACTAGTAGTTTAGTTAAGTAAAAACCTTTAAGTGTAAGGTAAGCCAGTATGGCAGTTTTGGAAATCAGACTTCTTGCATAAGGAACTGTGAGCACACTAACATGGTTACGGTACCATTGTAAAACCCTGCAGAACCCAGTCTTTTCCTGCATGATTTTGTGATAAATGGCCACATTGCACTGGTTAGCTAAAAGGAAGACTGCTCTTGCTTGATAATAAAAAAAATCTAGTGTGTGGGATCCCCTTTAATGCATTCAGAGGTTTATCTCAAAAGCTCTTTTGAGATGCTTCCCATCTATATAGCGCGCATCCTCTCTTGACCAGGCATACCTGTATCGTGAGGAACGTTAAACAGCCCAGCGCAGACCACAACACTGGAATTAAACAATGAAGTGTCTTCTTTGAATCACTATAGAGAATGTCAAAACATCTCATAATGCCAGACAGACCAGACATTATAAACAGTGCTGATGAGGAAAAAACGTTAACTGTTTAGGTTAGTGTTTTTTTCATGACAAATGCTATAGTTTGTTTTATTGAAACCATAGTATCCCATCCCCGACTAGGGGTCTCTCTTGAGCGCTGAATATACCTCTAATCTATGAAAAAGGCCAATGAGACATTGGCGGACAGAATTTGCATGTTCCGCCCCAGACATCCGGGTATAAAGGCGGGGAAATGCGTCTGTTTCATTCAGAAATTTTCTTCGGAGCCGATGGTCGTGTATGCAGTGAGCTGCGAGTCACACACCTGTTCCTCTACCTGAGTGATTACTGCTGTTGGATTTACAGCACACTTCAGCGTCTTTCTCCTTATCTGCACGGCAGTGCAGTTTGCTCCTGGGTCGACAGCGCAATACTAAAAGTGTGTTGTATAAAAGAGTGATTTTCTCTAAAAGAGTAATTCTCTCTAAAAGAGCAATACACAGCGGTGTTGAATGTCCTTTTCAGGACGCGTCTTTATAAAGATGCCTTTCCGCCCCTGTGTTGTTCCTGGATGCGGTAGAGTGCTCTCTGCTTCAGACAGCCACAGGCACTGTCTCGTGTGTCTGGGCTGCGATCACGCCCAGGCTGAGGACTGGAACCCTCCATCCTCCCGTCGCGGCTGGATGATTGGTTCCTGGGGTCTGTGCACCGCTCACAGCCATGCCCCCACCAGTCCTTTTATTCCCGGAGGTGCATGTGAGCTGACGACTGCGTGGAGAGCACCCCTCTCTGCTCTTCACAAAGTCCCTCGCTCATCCGCTGTCACTACCCTCGACGGCGGAGCGGCCGTGGTTACACGGCGATTTCCTCAGGTGGATAGGGCGGTTGCGATCCACCTATGCCCCGAGAACGCCGCCACCTGTCGTGGTCGCCCTGTGCTCCCCTCTAAGGCCTGTAGGACGACATCATCATTGACCACCAAAGCCTACAGCGCCACAGGACAGGCGGCTTCCGCCCTGCATGCCCTCCTGCATGGCCCTCCTGCAAGTCCACCAGGCCAAGGCACTTAAAGATCTGCACGAGGGTAGTCCTGATCCCAACGTGCTGCAGGAACTGTGCTCAATGACCGACCTCGCCCTCAGGGCCACGAAGGCCACAGCACAATCACTTGGGCAGGCGATGGCCACACTTGTGGTTCAGTAACATCATCTGTGTCTGAACTTGGTCGAGATGCGCGAGACGGACAAGACATGCTTCCTCGACACCCCTGTCTCCCAGTTCGGCCTCTTAGGCAACACCGTTGAGGACTTCGCCCAGCAGTTCTCTGCGGTGAAAAAGCAGATGGAGGCAATTTCACACATTGCCCCGCCGCAACCCTGCCACCTCAGGCCAAGCCCCGTCTGCTCGCCGAGGGTGTCCTCCTGCGGCTAGTAAAAGTGCTCCGCCTCAACTCGGGCCCAGCTCTCAGCCCCAGCGTCGAGCACCCCGCAGGGAGCGCAAGTCCCCCCGTCTCACGGACCCGGAAGGTTCCCAGGCACTCCTGAGACGATCAACCCTGAGGCCGAAACGTTCGCTCCGGAGCTGGTAAGCAGATCACTCGGTCCCCTGGTGGAGGGCCAGGCATGTCAAAAATAATTGTCCCTTTAGTGCCCCTAGAACAGAGCTTGAATGCGTGGCTTTCACTTCCCAACCTGTCTTGCTGGCTGGCCAGGACCATCCGACTCGGTTACGCAATTGGCCAGGACCATCCAACTCGGTTACGCACTGTGTGATGGTCACCCCCACCTGCCACCAAACATTCAAACCCTGGACAGACCTCTGCTTTCTGCGGGCAGGAGTCCCCTTGCAGCAGGTGTCCCGACATGACCGACGCCTCCAGATTGGGTTGGGCACGCAGCTGTGGGCCATTGGAAAGGGGCCCTGCTGCGCTGGCACATCAACTGCCTGGAGTTGCTGACTGTTTTCTTTGCCCTGCAAAAGTTTCTCCCGCTAGTTCAGGGCAAACACGTCTTGATCAAATCAGACAGCACCACCACTTTAGCGTACATAAATCGCCAATGCGGCGTACGCTTCCGCCACATGGTAAATGGTCTGCACTTATATAGCGCTTTTTTAAGGCCTTAACGGTATTCAAAGCGCTTTACACTGTCTCATTCACCCATTCACGCACACATTCATACACTAATGGCGGCAGAGCTGCTATGTAAGGTGCTAGCCTGCCATTGGGAGCAACTTGGGGTTCAGTGTCTTGCCTAAGGACACTTCGGCATGTGGAGTTGTGTGGGCCGGGATTCGAACCACCAACCGATTAGCGATTAGTGGCCGACCCACTCTACCTACTGAGCCAGAGCCGCCCCGTTGTCCAGCACATGTCACAACTCGCCCGTCGTCTCCTCCTTTGGAGCCAGCAGCGACTCACATCCCCGGCAACCTCAATGTGATAGCGGATGCGCTATCACGACAACGCTTGCCCAGTGGAGAGTGGAGGCTCCAGTCGGTCCAGCTGATGGGAACGGTTCGGCAAGGCTCAGGTAGACCTGTTCGCCTCCCTAGAGACCTCCCACTGCCCGCATCTGATATGCCAGAACAGAGGCTCCCCTCAGGGCAGACACAGTGGCACACAGCTGGCCCGCAGGGCTGCGCAAGCACGCATTTCCCCCAGTGAGCCTTCTTTCACAGGTGCTATGCAAGGTCAGGGATGACGAGGAACAATTCACTCTAGTGGTTCCCTATTGGCCCACCCGGACTTGGTTCTCGGACCTCAGACTCCTCGCGACAGCCCCTCCCTGGCAAATTACCCTGAGGAAAGACCTTCTTACTCAAGGACGGAGCATGCTCTGGCATCCGCACACAGACCTCTGGAACCTCCACGTCTGGCCCCTGGACGTGGCGTGGAAGATCTAGCTGATCTACCACCTGCTGTAGTAGACAATATCAACCAAGCCAGAGGCCCTTCTACCAGGCAACTTTATGCCCTAAATTGTCGCTTGTTCGCGAATTGGTGTTTTTCTCGGGGCTGAGACCCACAAAGGTGCGCAGTCAGGTCAGTGCTCTCATTTCTGCCGGAGAGGTTGGAGGGGAGGCTGTCCCCATCCACCTTGAAGGTGTATGTAGCTGCTATCGCAGCCCACCACGGCGCAGTAGATGGCAAGTCTTTGGGTAAGAGGTGCCCAGAGTTTAATCCCTCCCGGCCAAGCCTGTTCCCCTCCTGGGATCTCTCAGTTGTCCTCTCGGGCCTTCAGAGAGGCCCTTCGAGCCACTAGAATCAGTTGGACTCAGGGCCCTCTCCTTGAAAGCAACCCTGCTGATCGCGCTCGCCTCCATCAAGAGGTTCGGGACCTGCAAGCGTTCTCTGTCAGCGACACTTGCCTGGAGCTCGGTCCGGCAGACACACATGTGATCCTAAGGCCGCGGCCAGGCTACGTGCCCAAGGTTCCTACGATGCCCTTCAGAGACCAGGTACTGAACCTGAAAGCTCTGCCCCGGGAGGAGGCAGACCCAGCCCCTTTTTTGCTGTGTCCGGTATGTGCTTTACGTACCTACTTGGACCGCATGCAGAGCTTTAGATGCTCTGAGCAGCTCTTTGTCTGCTTCGGTGTACAGCGGAAAGGGAACGCTGTCTCCAAACAGAGGCTCTCCCAATGGGTTGTGGACACCATTTCATTGGCCTATCGCACCCAGGCCGTGCGGGGGGGGGGGCCTTGCGGGTCCGAGCACACTCAACAAGGAGTTTTGCATCCTCATGGCCACTGGCCAGAGGCAGCTCCCTGGCAGACATATGCAGAGCAATGGGTTGGGCAACACCTAGTACCTTTGCGAGATTTTACAATCTCAGGGAAGTGTCAGTCTCGTCCTGTGTTTTCTCAGGTCCGAGCCGGTAGAACTTGTTAACACGCTGACGAATTGACCGGGTGAATCGCTTGCCACTAGAGCCTTTTCCCTTGGTTGAGGTAATACCGTGCACTTTTTCTCCCAGGAGAGCCCACTCACTCGGATCCCTGTGTGTACTTTCCATGGTACGGTCTCCTTACGAGTGGACCCGCGTCTCCCTTGGGCAGTTCCCGGTGCCCCCCGGTCGCCGTGTCTGTAGCAACTCCTCCCTCCGAAGATTTGGGATCTACCACCGCGCCACTTCCCACATGTGACCTAAAAGCCCATGTGGTGTATTTCGCCACTTTTAGCTCCCCCTCTCTGGGCGGGTGTGGTCTCCGCAGGGTCTTTTCCCCCTGATAGAATAGGAAACTGGGTAAGACCCCCTATCCACGATGCGTGTAAGGGTCCCAGCCGTTTTGCTCTATGCGAGAAACATAGAGAGAAAAGAGGCCCGGCTAGGCTCGGCCCATTCCGGGTTCCGCCGACTTTATGGGGCATTGGGGAAGGGTACGTTCAGTCTGATACAGCTGGTCGTTTTGGCACGTCAAGTACCTGCCCGCTCCTGTGTCAGAAGTACACGTACACAGCTCATCGCATCTGGTTTTGTTTGCCTTCAGATGTTCCAGAAGATTACTTAAAGGGATAGTTCACACACAAATTTAAATTACTTCATCATTTACTCACCATCGTGCAATACCAGATGTAAATGACTTTCTTCTGCTGAACACAAACAAAGATTTTTAGAACAATATCTAAGCTCTGCAGGTCCATACAATGCAAGTGAATGGTGATCAGATGTTTGTAGCTCCAAAAATCACATAAAGGAAACACAAAAGTAATCCATAAGACAACAGTGGTTAAATCTGTAAATCTGGTTAAACCAACAGAGCTCTGATATACTTCTAAAAATCTTTGTTTGTGTTCAGCAGAAGAAAGAAAGTCACACACATCTGGGATGGCATGAGGGTGAGTAAATGATGAGAGAATTTTCATTTTTGAGTGAAATTACCTTTAAAACATAAAAATACAATATTTCCAATAGAAACACAGTCCCAACTCACTAAAATGACCAATGATCAAACATTCTGATACTGTATATATATATATATATATATATATATATATATATATATATATATACACATATATTCATTATTGTATAGTTATTTCTATTAAATGCATTAAGTTTTTCAAACTTTTCAAACTTTTTTTTAGTGTCTCTTATTGAATGTACAATCATGCTTCTGTTCACATTTATTAATAATGATAACTTTAAATAAAAAACAAAAATGTTTTACAGGATGCGAAAAGATAGGGGCCCCAGAGTGCAACATTGTCACGGGGCCCCAAGATCTTAACGCCCCCCTGTCTACATGCTCACCTCATTCTTCCAGTTCCTGGCCAGGAAGTGCTCTGCAACATGGGCTGGCAGAACGTTTTCCAGCAGAACGCGGTTGAGATTCTCCATGGTCTCAATCTCCTCACACTCCTTCTTAAACTTGTTTTTCCACAGGAAATCCAACCTACAGTAATATTCATTCTGTTACAAGAGGACACAGAAGTAAAGAGACTGGAGGTCACTGCGTTTTATTCAGTGACAAACACCACACAGAGAAAATCCATAATTTTCATCCAAAAAATTGTATCTATCATTTACCCACCCTCGTGTGTTTAAAATCTGTATCACTTTATTTCTTCTCTGGAACATAAAAGGGGAAATATAGAAGCATACTAGACATGTTTTCCATATGAAGAAGTAAATACAGACTCAGGACCCATGGAACAAAGTTTCAAAAATTTATAAATATGGTCATATGTCATAAGTGCATGACCATTTATTTCTCTCTCTTTAAATATAGCATGAAACACTGTAAATCTGGAGACAATGAACTGGTGGATAAAAAAGTGATACAGAACTGTCTAAAACACACTGATCAATGAAGAGAATAAACCTCATACAAAACATAAACTACATTAGTTCTATTCATTTGTCTGCTTTCTCAAGAATCCCAGCTCAGCCACAAGTGCTCTTGAAATTTATTGCAAGTATGTATAGGAAACTACACCCTTGTTCCCTTAATAAACACAGATATGTGTCTGTGATTGTTCTGCAACAATCAACATGAAGGGAATAAAGGGACTAATAAACAAATGAATTAAATCAGTACATCTGTCTGAAATGACGTAACTGATTGAGGCTGGACAGACACTCTGAGGAGAGTGCAGAGTGACCCAGAATATCAATCTGTCATCTGTCCTATCTGCTATTGCACTTTTACTTTTACACAAAATAAAACTGGTCAAGCTCTGAATATATTTCTATGACAGTGTCCATGCTTTAGTGTATTTACAGTATATTAGTAAGTACTGACCGATATAATCTGCTTAGGTTTTACCATGTATTTGGTTAGATGACCTAATATGTCCAATTACCTTTTTTATGGATCATCAAAATGTCATGGAAAGTGTATTTTTTAGGTGTGACAGGTGACAATTTTTTTTTAAGTTTGCCAGTTTTATAATCACTTCATAATACTAGTTGTTGTTGATGGACGTGATGAGACTGTGTGCCATTGATGATTAACTTGTGAGTATATCAGAGAATAACTTCCAAATGATCAACAGAGCTATAATAAGGATCAAATGAAATACTATGGTATTCCACGTAAAGTAAATAAAATTAAAAGCCACACTTTGACCAGACTTTCCCTGTTGAAAAACGTTATCGGCTTGGTGTCCTCAGGTAGCATGTACCTGTGTCTAATACCGGCAAGGTGAGTGATGCCAACAAACGTTGTCATCTGTTTCCTTCAATGGCCAATAAATGGCTATATTCTTAATTTGGCTCCAACAATGAAACACTGAACAATTTGGTAAAATACAATTGTTACCTTATTTTAGAGCTATTTCTACCTGATCTCAACCGTAATTGTTTTTTGGTGGTGTCACCTAATACATTAGATTCAGTGATGGTAAATAATATTTTTAACTTGAGTAAAACAAGTTCATTTAGATGTTACCACCTGAAGCACATTTTAGGTCAAAATATTTTAGTATATGAAAATATTGTTTTATTTAGTTTTTTTTTGGAGTAGCTTGTGTTAACATATTACTACTTTTGTTATTTCGGTTATAATCAATTATGGTAGCTTATTGCATATTTCTCTGTAATATCTGGTCCATCACGGCATTCTGTATTATTACATAGTTTTGTATCTTGACCGTAAAACTGTATAATTGGCCATTCACCCAGGTAACAGATTGCATAGCTGTGCTAGTTTCATATTTCTTTTCACATAATAAATTAATTTAAACTCAAATCAATAATTCAGGTCTATATATCAGTTGATTTGGTTAGTGGCCCTTTAATAAGTGGGATCATTTACAGTCATTATTGCAAAAATTTAAATAGCTTGATTCAAATTCAGTTTTCAAAATGTGCATTTATTAAATCACTTCCATTGTTGGGAGAGACATCTGGGATGGGGGGGGTGGGCTATTACTGGGAGGAAAAAAAAACCCTACTTCCTGTAGATGTCTAAGGGCTGTTGCTCAAAACAGCAAAGATGGATGATGCTGCTGTATATAGAAACATTCACAGTGGTGCTTTTCACACATTGTCTGTGCAAATACTGTGCAGTAATAATTTTGCAGTATCAAAGTTAGTTTAGAAATATATGGTTAACCAGCAAAGAAAAATACATTCTGCATATAAAAGATTAAAAATATATTAGTCTTTAAAAATATATCTTACAAATAATGCCCAGAAATATACAAAAGATAATAATAAAAAAATATGTGCATACAATATGTATATAACATACAAATAAATGTACGACTTCAGCCATTTTAATCTTGGAATAAAGACATTTCAGTTTGGCTTTTGAAAGAAAACTCACCTGTCTAGCAAGGACAAGCAGGGTGACAAAGAATATGAAGAGAGACACAGAGCCCATCGTTTTCAAGTCTTTCAGAACTCCTGGCCTTGTTTTGTTGAGAGAAAGAGAGACAAAGTGAGAGATAAGGCTTGTCAGCATCACTGATTTTTCATGACAAATTATGTTGTCTGCAGCTCAGGAAGGGCCAGCAGACCTTGTCCACCTTAGCTGTCAATTAACAGGAAGTGTCTGTACTGGTTCATAGTGCTTTATTCTCAACAACCATCTGTGATTTCTAGACGTAAATTGGCAATCCTCAAAAAACTGTTAAGCATGAAACAATCCTAACTCTCATTTTGTGAATGTTGTTGGGATAAAGGATAAAGGACTGTATAATTCCAAAAGAGAAATTTTCGCTTGACTTACGCCACTGGCTAGTGCGGTGAACATAAGTGTAAGAAGGGCACGGACTGGGCAGTGTTCGTGAAGTCTTTCCTGCTCCGGCGTTAAAAACGGCAGGGAGCAGAAGGCTTCCAGAGTGATAGGAAGGTAGTCAGGATGAGGATGCGGAATAGCTTTGGCCAAACCTTGGGCAAATTCTAAAGCAAAACAGACAGAGCCTGTAGATCCCCAATCCTCTTTAGAGAGGTAATCGCCATAAGAAAGACCATCTTGAGAGTCAGAAGCCTGTCAGACGCTGACTCTAGAGGTTCAAAGGGGTCTCAACTAGACCCTCCAGGACTATTGCTAAGTCCCATGAAGGCGTTCTGGTCCTAACAGGAGGCCTCAGTCGCATGGCTCCACGAATGAAGCGAGCGAGTAGAGGATGCCTCCCCAAAGGCACCCCGTCCATCAAGGCGTGGCAAGGTGACACATTGCGCTGTTCATAGAGGCGAAGAGGTCCTCTTCTACCCTGTAAAATCTTACCCAGATTTGTTCCACTACCTAGGGGTGGAGTTTCCACTCACCCGTCGGTATTTTCTGTCTGGACAGTAAATCTGCTCCCACATACGGGCATCCAGGGATATAAAATGCCCTGAGTGACAGGGGCTTACCCTGGGCCCCAAGGAGAATCCGACGTGCCAGAAATTTAGCTGACGTGAATGTGAACCTCCTTTATGGTTTATGTAAGAGACTACCACTGTATTGCCCACCCGCACCAAGACATGGTAGCCTCTGGAGGAAGTATTTCAGGGCCAGAAATACCACCATCAACTCGAGACATAGCAAGGGAACGAAGCACGTGGCGCGTAACCCTTATTAGCTCTAGGGGACAGGCCCTTGGATGAAATCCCCTGGCTTTTAGCCACAGCTGAAACGGTCTCATATGGAGCAGGCCCAAAGGGATCACCGTGGACGCAGATGCCATGAGACCTAGTATTTGTTGATACTGGTGAACAGTGCAACCTTGACCAAGCCTGAGTCTGCTCAGGGTGTTCTGAATTGTTGTGATACGAGCGAGAGACAACTGTGCCCGCATCGTGATCGAATTCCATATAAACCCCAGATAGGCGATTCCCCAGGTGGGAGAGAGAACGCTCTTTGACGCTGAGTCTCAGACCCGGAGAAACCAGATGAGCTAAGACAATATCCCTGTGCTGAACCCCCAGTCTTGGAGCTGCGCTATGATCAGCCAGTCGTCTATGTAATTCAGAATGCAGATGCTCCAGAGTCGCGAAGGAGCCAGTGCTGCATCCATGCATTTCGTGAATGTGCGGGGTGATAGGGCTAGGCTGAATGGAAGAACCCGATACTGGAAGGCTTCGTCCCCGAAAGCGAACCTCAGGAACTTCCTGTGCTGTGGCAGAATTCCAATATGGAAATATGCGTCCATGAGATCTATCGTGATCAGCCAATCGTAATGTTGGATCTGAGACACAACCGTCTTGACAGTAAGCATCTTGAACTTGAACACCCTGACCGAGCGGTACAAGCCTCAAAGATGTAAAATTGGACGCAAACCCCACCCCCTTCTTGGGGACCAGGAAGTATCTGCTGTAATAGCCTGACTCTTTCTCTGGAAGGGGAACACGTTCATGGCCCCTTTGCGAGAGCGAGTGATAGGGACGGACCCGTCTCTTGCTCCTCAGCCAAATATATGCGAGAGCCCCACGATGAAAGAGTGGGCGCTGACTCCCGGAAGTAAGCGAGGTGAGCGTGAAGCATTTCTCCTGAAAGTAGGTCGCAATGCACGCAGTCGCCCTGCCCCAACGCGAGAGCAGCATGCTCTTCCCCCAAACAAACAAAACAAAATTGATGCGTGTCCCTGACAGTCATAGAACGTTGACAGGGAAACACGCATTGTTTGCTTTGCTTCTCCGACATTTTTCCACCTTTTTCTTTTCTATTTTTTTATATATATATATATATATATATATATATAGAGAGAGAGAGAGAGAGAGAGAGAGAGAGAGAGAGAGAAAGAGAGAAAGAGGGAAAGGAGAAAAGGTTCACTGCGCACTGCCTAACAAATTCTAAATCCTAGCAGAGGAAAGAAAGTTTCTGACAGGCTTGTGAGACACACAGCACAGTTTGCTCTGAAGAAAACGGATCTGACGACACGCTGGTGACGCGTCTATTTATAGCCTGGCCACAGATGCATCTAATGATCATCACCAGCCGAGGCTATAAATTCCGGTCAATGTTCATTGACGTGTTACACACATATTCACAGCTGGTCACAATGCAGGATTCTTCCCAAAAGCACTTAACAAAGCGCAGCATCATAGTGAAGCTTTTTGTAAAGGGAACAGCAGTTGACTTTTGCCACATTTTCATTTTTGGTTGAAAATTTATGTTCATTTATGTGTTCACTATTGCATCTCTCAAACAAAGAAACAACATGCAAGAGGTTCATGAGGCCTGTCACATGACATCTTGTAATAATTTGTAATAGATGGCGAAATTGTAACACTTTATTTTAAGAAAGGGAATGTCAGTGAACAAATTTGTTTAGTCATTATATTTTTATGCAATACAAATGACTGATGTATGTGAATAATCTGTAATATGCTTCCCTCGTCTCGTTCCAAACCCTGATGATTTCTTGCTTCTGTGGTACACAAAAGTTATTTTCCTATTAAAGTCATGGTAAGATTTATGGTTTGGATAGAGGTTAGACTTTTTGGTTAGGTTTATGTTTGGAGTTAAACTTAGGAATAATTGCAATAACATTGTTTTTTGGTTCGTTTATTTTTTTGCTCTCTACGGGTCATACATTTTGCATGAGCAAACTCGTACGATTTCTTAGGAAATTAAACAATTATTATACTACATAATAACAGGTTCTCACCTCTCCAGAATTTCTGTTTTGTAGAGGAATTTGCTGTAATCGTCCAGCAGGGATGCATGTGTTTGAAGTATAATGATGTTGTAGAGCACCACTGCTATGAGCATGATGAGCATCTTCAGTTCGTAGTTGATCCTCAGGAACACTGAGCAGGAGATCAAGCCCAGGATGCAACTGTACATAAAATACTTACAGCAGAGAAACACCTGAGTCATAAATATAGTATTTTGATCGAGTAAATATGTTAATTATATAAAAATACATCAAATATATAGTATTTAAGAATATTTTAGTGTAATTCAGTTTTTATCTAGTTTTTATTATCTATTTGGACCACACGCAGAGCTTTAGATGTTCTGAGCAGCTCTTTCTCTGCTTCGGCAGATGGCAGAAAGGGAACGCCGTCTCCATACAGAGTTTAGCTCAGTATGAAAGAAAGAAAGAAAGAAAGAAAGAAAGAAAGAAAGAAAGAAAGAAAGAAAGAAAGTGTGGCCTTTACCCATGACCAGATGTTTAATTAGATTACAAATTGAGGACAGTATACATAAGTAAAACTAGTTAACTCACAGGTAGGTAGTAGGTGTTTTTGTCCAGGTAAGATATTTGTTGTCCATCAGGGAGAAGAAGTGTCTCATTTGATTTATTACAAATGGCATCTGTGGATTTTAGGTTGTCTTCTACAAAGAACTAAAAAACAAATTAAAGAATAAATATAATTATATATATATATATATATATATATATATATATATATATATATATATATATATATATATATATATATATATATATATATATATAATATGATACACACACACATGTACCTGTATATATATATATATATGTATATATATATATATATATATATATATATATATATATATATATATATATATAAATGAAGGACAAGAACTTTCATATATGGATTTTTATTGTGAAAATTATAAATATTAACAGTGATCTGTGGCTCAACTTGTTCCTGCTTAAACCTGAAGTGTAATTTTTTGGATGTTACAATTATTTCTTCTATCTAAGACAACTACTGTAAAAGTAAAACTGAAAAATTAAAAAACTTAAAACACTAGGGGTTCACTCTTGGGAGCCCAGACATATCTGATCTTTGAGAAAAGGCCAATGAGAATTGGCTTGTGGAATTTGCATACCACTCCCTGTATAAAAAGTGTGCCATTTGCAAACACACACTCAGTTTTCGAACTTAGGAGCCAAGACAAAGACCCGGCCATTTCAGCGGTTGATTCAGTGTTGTAGCAAGAGGGACACAACGTCTCAGTGTACACAGACAGTTAACGCTGTCATTGAAACTGAGTGTAAATCCATACTGAGAAAAGAGATGTTCTAAACCGGGGAGACCTTGCTCTTTTCCCAGTTGACCCGAAGCCCCAGCCGGCTGTGGTGCCTGAGCACCAGGTCCCTGTGCACACACAATGTGTCCTGCGACTGAGCTAGAAGGAGCCAGTCGTCGAGATAGTAAGAGAAGGCGGACGACCACTTCCCTTTACGGGGCAAGGGCTGCCTCTACGACCTTCGTGAAGGCACGAGGTGACAGGGACACCTCTCACCATAGTGAAGCGGACGTCTCTGGACCTGGGTAGGCGCCTAGCAAACTGAATCGCGTAGCCAAGTCGGACAGTCCTGATCTGACATCACAGGGGGTTGGGGAAGCAAGCCCCACGTGAGGGGGAACAATCTTGTCGGACATACCAGCGTGCGGGGCGGAGTGATGGGGCGGAGCCAGAGGTGCCAATTGTGACCGCGCCCGGAACAGCCTGGGACGGGGGAGGAAGATTTTTGTCCTCATAGGCCATGGGGACCATCACATCAGGGCCAGATTTTAGCCACAGCTGGACACGCAGAGGCAGTAGGCCCGCCTCAGAGGCGCCTTGCCTGCTAGAGAGAGAAATGGTGCCCGGTGGTCATGATAACAATGGACGGAGACACCGACTGTGAGGCCCAGGAATTGAAAAAAACACTATTTTCTTAGAATGTGGGTACCGTGGCTCTTGGGGTACTTGTGGTGAAATAAGAAAAGGAAAATAAAGAACCTCCACCGGGGGAAGGAGTGGTGCTCTTACCAGCTCCTGTTCAGCGGATCTCCTACTTCCTGGACTGCCCATCTCGGGGAACGCTTTGAAGCCTTTCTTGGGTTCTTGGTGACCGGCCATGAGACGGGTGGCGTCTTTTTTCTGCGGGTGGCTCGATGCCGGGGCCAGCCTACTGGGATGGGCTGTGGCAGAGCCAGTGTTGCTGCCACAGGGGGACGCCCTTGGCGACAAACAGACAGGGGTACGAGACATTGCGTTGCGCCGAGGCAGGATGTGTTGGTCCCCATCTGCCTTTTAACCACTGAGGATTGCTGGGCGAAATCCTCTACAGTGCCGCCGAATAGGCCAACCTGGTTGGACCAAGTTGGACCAAAGGTGGCGCTCCTGGACCACTAAGGTGGACTTTGCCTGCCCAAGAGACTACACAGTGACCATCATCACTCGGAGGGGGAGATCATCACCAAGCGCAGCTCCTGCATCAATCTCAGGTCAGAAATACCCTTGTGCAGTTCTTTGACCGCCTTGGCTTGGTGCACTTGCAGGAGAGCTGTGGCGTGCATGGCGGAGGTGGCCTGTCCTTTGGCACTGTAGGCTCAGTCGGGAGTGATGACATAAACCCACAGGCCCTGGACGGGAGACTTGGACGGCTCCACCAGGTGATGGCGCTCTGTGGGCGCAGGTGTACTGCAATCGATTTACCGACCAGGGGAGTCGCCGAGCACCCCCTGGCAGCCCCACTGTCGATCGCGTGAGCTCATCATGCACTTCTGTGAAGAAAGGTACGTGGGTGGGGTGTGGCCTTAAGCGGCGCTCGGGCCCCGGGACCAAACATCGGGCCGCAAGGGTTCAGGGGGGAGCGGAGGATTCCATTCAATCTTGATGCTCGCATGGCTGTCAGCTGCGCATGGCGACAGACTGAACCAACCCACTCTCCGATGCTGCAATCGGAAGCTCATCCACTTCGCGAGCCTCGACCACAAACTCTCCCTTAGACAAGCCGCCGGTCACATCGCAGAACACGCTGGCTGGGGAATGGGAGGTCCACAGGTTGTTTTTCCCCGGTGGAGAAGCTCCCATTGAAATCCCCAAATAGCCCCCAGTGCTAACCGACCCGATGAGCGGCATACCCACGGGTTGAAGGACTGAGTCAGGGAGCCGCTGGATTGGCTTTCCATTTTACGAGAGTAAGCTGCGACCGCAACGTTGCCAAAATCATGCCCTCGCAGTGAGAGCATGACCCGTCCACAAGCGCTGTACCTGCGTGGGCAGTGCCCAACACGAGAGGCATCGTGAAAAAGACGCTTTCGTTTGCGCCACAACTTTTAGAGGAAAATCTACTCTTTTTATTTTTGTATATATATATATATATATAAATAAAAAAGAGTTTTTATATATATATAAAAGAAGCTCTGCTCATCTGTCGAAGTGCCCAGGGGTGTTACTCAAAACAACTGTTGTGTGTGAGGGGGAGAACCGCTGTAATGCGTCTTCGATCCAACAGATTTTCAGAGAGAGAGATGAATGGAACAGCAGGAGGAATTCAGCTCTGTGGATACGTCCGCTAGGAGAGTGTGTGTTTGCAAGCGGCACTTTGGGGGAGTGGCATGCATATTCCACATGCAATTCTCATTGGCCTTTTCTCAAAGATCAGAGATGTCTGGGATCCCAAGAGTGAACCCCTAGTGTCAACTCATCGACACAACGTCGAATGAGTGACAGATAGGGAACTGTGGTTCTGTGGCGCTATTAGAACATTACTTTGTTTGAGCAGTCCAACAAGCTAGAAACAACACCACTGTCTCAACCAATGGCATGAATTAAGGATGGAGCTATCTGTTTGGCCAACCAATTGAAGATGGGGGAACTGGTGCAGAAATGTAACATTTCAGTTGAAAAACAAATCAATGTACTGTAATAAATCGACAGATTAAGACAAACTAATACAAAATATAACTAATTGTCATTCCTTTTTGTAGGATTTAAATATTGTCATCATATAGTTTATTACAAAAATTAGAAAAGTTTCTTCTGTCTACCACTGACAGAAAGATACAATTTTGAAAGTGACAAATTTGCTTAATGTTTGTTTACAAACAGTGACATACGCCACCAATGGAATGGCCAAATCTGGAGGCCAAACAGCTTTCTGCAGCCAGGGTGCAGATGGATACACATTCTCTGCCAAGAATCTCCGCAATAATGCATGTCAGGCCACTGGGCTCAATTCCTCTAATGTAAATGTTTGTGATCCAATTAGGAAAGCGCAAAAATATCCATATGAAATTTCCTGGATCATTGCGGTTGACATACCATATTGAAGACAGCCATGACTAGGATGAGGGTTGTAGTTGCCATGGTTATGGTTATGCGTGGCCAAGGCTTGTTGGCGATGATTCCAGAGGATCTTAGGATCCAGAGCCAAGATGTGGAGGCTGTCTTATTGCAATGCTACAGAGGGGAGATGTTTGTTTGTCAACAACACATGGAAATAATACAGCAAGATTAATTTGAAAAAATTTTGTGAAAGGGGAAATTCACCTAAAAGATGGAATGTCTCATTCATCAAAATGTGTCTCAACTCATTGATCTAATGTACAGTACATTTGTATAATTATAAATTGAATGCAATGTATGTAAATTGTATTATATGGGCATGCCATGGGAAATCATGATAGCACATCCTCATCTGAGAGTGTTATCGCAATGTTACGGTGTATAGAATAAATACATGAATCGATTCATTTCTCACACCATTTTTTAAGCATGCACATTTGGGAAATCTTACTCTGATTGATGCATCTGGGAAATAAGAAATAAAGCAACCAGTTCAGGCAGCAATCTGAGTCAACACAACTATCACAACATTAAACAAACATGTGACCTTCCAAAATATGTCCAGCTCCCTAATAGATAGGATGAGCTGTGAAAAACACACCATTCTGCAGAATAAAACTTTCAAAGTTGAAGCTAATGAGGCATGTATTCTTATGGTTCATATATAGCAGCTACTAAAATCATAATGTTGTAGAGCGTAAAAATTGTCCTAGTGCACTCAGAGGATGAGTGCATGTATGAAGGCAAAGTCTTATTGTTTATCTTCTGTTTGTTTGTTATTATCTTTCATTCTGAATGTACATGAAAGGGAAACAATCCTGAAAACTTTTAAATATTAGTTGTAAGACGATTAAAAAGATCTTGTATGTTCAAGAGAGGTGAGAGTCATAAGGAATTTAACGATTTTGGTTCTGATTCTGATTTCTTAATGATTCCGGTTTCTTAACAGTTCAATTAATGATTATTTTAGTACATATGAGGAACAAATATTTGCAAATACATTTGTTTTTTTATAGGATTTACTGCCCCAAGCAGTCTGCTACCAAATGATAAAATAATTGTATATTTTAGGATAATTTTTTGCAAAAGGTATGTTTACACAGATTTTATAAATTAGGTATTTTATTCTTTCTTTCATTCATTCATTAATTTTTTTCTAACACCACTTACTGCAACAAAACTCATAATGTGTATCTTAACTACACATTGTCATATCAACAAATATCCAATATATCCAATCAATGCATGTTTGACAACTGTTAACAGAACTGAAAGTCATGAAAATAATTTTATTAAATGAATGAATAAAGAACAGTTCTAGCTCTTAACCCTAATGATCATTTGTACGCTATTTCATAATAGCACTCTATTTTTTTACATGAAGATGCACAATTATGTCTTATACGGTGAATTTGAAATAGCTTACCTGCTGTGTTTTAATACACAACCTCACAATAGTGTCACAAGTAATTGAGTCATCAGTGTACCAGTGGCTGGGTTTCCATCTATGTGTATTTGCATGTGCATTTTGGGATATCACATAAAAACAGCTGGATGGGAACACCAAGATGCAAATAAAATCTCCAAAATATGCATAAAAAACACATACGTTTGAGGTGGCTAAATTTTTATTTGATAAGAAATGCGTATAAACTACGATGGAAACACATACTGTTCAAGTCCTATTTAACTTATTAGGAAAGTTTAGCCTACACAGAGTTTGTGTAGCAAATAAGTCAAATACAAACTTGAACTGTACCAGGATTTTTACAAGATTTAACAGTTATTTACTGTGAAAAAATACATTAAAATATCGCACTGCATTATGGGAAAATTTTGTTTTGTTTGAAGTCACCATTATAGTGTTAGTGTTACTTTTGGATGGGACCTTATCTTATTGATTTCTAATTAATTTTGTTAAGTTTGTGCAAATATGTTTCAGGACACAATTTATTGTACTGTTAATTCAGTGGTTGTCTTTATGTCACACCATGAAATACAGTCTACACTATATGGTGTATTTGAAAGAAAAGAAATAGTATAATTTTATATAATAATAATGCATATTGAGAAAGGGATGTTTGCAAAGCTAGGCTGTAATATGGTTGTGTTTATTGCTTAAGAACTTTTTATCATGAGTTGTGCACACGCAAGATATCAACACTCTAGTGATTCAACGCAGCACTGCTACATTACAGTAATTTTATGAACCTGTTCACTGTAAAGTCATAGTATACAGTTGTCTTTTAATTGTTATATATTGTAGAAATACTACTGTAAAATATAATGTAAAAGTCATGCATCTAGTAGCCAGGAATTTACCGTAAACTCACACTAAAAGTTTTTACAGTGGGTTTATTGACACTTTTGAAAAATATCTCATAGAGCCTCACAGCAAAGACATAAAAGGAGTAACACACACACACATCATTCTCCCAGAACTGTGTGATGTGCTGTTTTGTCTGTGTGCTCAAAACACGATTATTTTAAGAATAGAATCCAAGAGTCACAATAGCTACAATTTCTACAAATGATGATTTTTTTCTTTTGAAAACATGGGATGGAAGCATGGCTTTATTCCCGCATTGTTTTTGTGATATTATTTTTAACATTAATTAAATTTGCAAATCGAAAGGAAACATTGCTAATGTTTAGAGGATCAATGTCCTTGCAAGTGCCCAAATTTGTGTTCATGACATACAGATTCAAGTTGGAGTGGGATGTGACAGCCCAAGAAAAAGCTCTGGGGTTAAGCATGATGAGTCTTCTTTCTCATGTCTTGTCACTTTCTTGAAATTGAATGAAGACTCAATTGTCAGTGAACTCTCTCTGTTTTACAGCAGTGGTTCTCAACTGGAAATCACAGGTCTGTAGAGTTGAGATACTCAAGTCTGGACTTAGACTTGAGTATGGTCTTGAGTCCAACTATATCCATAAATGTATAGTTGCAATTCTGATAGTGACACATTGCTTACGTTAAAATATTAATATACTTTAAATGTTGATGTAATGGTTTAGTGTTGAGTTAACAGTTGATTAGGGTTCTTACCGGGAAAACGAATGTGAGTGGAACTTCTGCCGAAAGTCTTCTATAGCATTCACAAGCTCTGGCTGCATTCATTTTAGAAGTGTTTCGGATGATCAAATCGCATATGGTCAGTACTAAATATAGTTGTAAACGGTGCAAAATGTTTTGTGATTGGATCACTAAAAACACATACAGAGGTAGTCAAAAACTACATCTCATTTGAGGTTTAAAACGCCATCCTGATGCATCCCAGATGGCAGCGAAGCGGATTTAAAAGGAAATAACATCCGATCGGACAACTTGAAAAAGTGATTACATACCCAAGGATGAGAACTTCACAGTCTGATTTGAACATGTAGTGACAAGACATCTGAAGCTGAACTAACAAAGGTACTCCACTAAAACAAATGATCGTTTTGTTAAAAATATTGCGTTTGTGCTTAATTAAATCTCAACTGCATCTGGGAGAAACAGCCCACCGGGTTTGTTCACGCTTTCTTTGTCTTTATGTGTAACAATTAGGCAGGTGAGCAGGACAAAAATTATGAAGACGATGATGAGATGAAGATGAAGATGAAGAAGAACCCAAGTGCAGTTTATTATAAACAAAACAAAAGCAAGAACAAAGCAAATACTTTACTTGACAAAGGGATATCTGGACTTGACTAAGACGTGACTTTTAACATTACAATCAACAATACTCAACAAAGGACAATGGCAAACATGAGATTTTAAATACATGGACATGGCCAAACAAGATAACAAGACAACCAATGACAGGACAGAACTAAGAAACAAGATGGTCACATGAGTATGCAAGACAGGATCACATGAGGGAAACAGAAAATCACATGACAAGAAACAGGAACAAAGAAAGAGTGAACTAAACTTCCAAAATAAAAGACATGAAATCAAAACCTGAAAACAAATTTGAACAAGACCTCAAATATGTGACATTATGACTTTTTTTGCAGTGTATTATCATTCAGTAACATACTGATATAGTGATTGATGTATGTCCTCATGAAATCTCACATGCTCTCCTCAAAATCTCAACACAGCAATGAAAGAATCAAAGGATGTATGCCGCAACAAATGCTGTGTTTACTTGACAATGGAAGTAACTCCTACATGTCTTGCTAAGCATCACAGGACAAAAGAAAAAGGTGGACAGACCAAGTCACAGTTGCAAGAATTCGCTTAAGTTAATAAAACCCTTAGTTATAATTGTAAGTGTAATGTCACCAAGGTTTTCTGGTTCCTTGCAACCGGCAGTTGGTCTACTTTTGTTGACGTCATTAGCTGTGCATCTATTCAAATTCTACTGTAAGTTGACTGTGTCACTTGTTAGAAGCTGGCCAAATTAGACAGATGCTAACATGGACAGTTTGCTTGACATGCCATCATGCTCAAAAACCATGAATGAAATGATGCAAAAGAAAATACAAAGTTAAATCTGGGTCAAAAAGAAAATCCAGTTGAAAACCACTGCTCCACAAATACAGTCCCCTTACATAAAGCAGACATATCTGCGTGTCTTCCAAAAACAATAATTAACAAATAGCGTGTGTGGCAAGGAGGAGGGTGGGGCCGGACCATGATGAGGCATGCCCAGCCCCTAATCAGGCTAATCAAGCCAACAAGAGGGATAAAGGCTGCCGGAGGCGGGAGTTCGGGAGAGAGAGAGCTACAGGCTGCTGCCCTGTGTTTTTGTTTAATTAAATATTAATGTGATGCTTTATCCGGTTCCTGCCTCCTCCTTTCAATTTTACTCCTTTTACAGCATGAAAGTGATTTAGCAAAGAATTAATTTGCTCAATTGATACTTACCAAGAAATGGCCAATGAAACAAATGAGCAGAATCACAGACAATATCAGGAAGGACATTCCAAATGATATTCCCAGTACTGCAGTTCTGAAAAAGACAGAGACGGGGCACAGGAGGATTTGAAGGGCGTAAGAGAGTGAGAACAGGTGTTTACCCTCACAAATTCATTCAAACTCCTACTCACTGCAGATATAGTTTAAATAGAGGCCACCCTAAATAGAAACAAATGCCCATAATACGTTTGAAAATCTATATTTATATTTGGGTTTTTTTATGCCCCGCAAAGCATATTGAGACATTGAATGAACATACTTTGGCAGGACCAGGATCTGCACGATGAAAATGCAGAAGAATATCAAGCAGGCACAGGTGATGTAATATTTGAAGGCTGGCAGGGTTGTTGCTCTATACTGCGGGGAAAAGAACAAACTGTTCGCACAGAGCATCCAACACTCTTTTAATTCAATTGACTGATTCATCCATCTCATTGTGCAAAATTGGGGGTGACAGCAAACAGGTTTAATTATTGATGTGTTGCTGTATTATTGATGCACCACAGATGACTATAGCTAAAGCAAACAATGACTGGCGGAGTGTCAATGCTCACCTCTTTTTCCAATACTTTATTGTGGAAAAACAAAGATATTCTCTGAATGTCCTCTGATTTGAGCCACTGTCTGTGGAAATTAAAAGATAAGTATAGATTAAACCAGGCAGGCATTAAAGATAACTAGAACATTCATCATCATGGGTACATACAGCTGAGATTTGAGATAACCTACTTTTGAGAATTGATGCCATCGAAAGTTCGAATCATCCTCTCGTTGAGTTCCTCCTCAAAACGCTTCTTCTGAGATTTTGTTCTAATGAGGAAACAGACTTATGACTGATTTTGACTCAGATTTTTTTTGTCATATATTAATGAGCAACTAAAATCACTAACCTATTATTTATATACGTATTCCTTATAAATAGTCCAATATACTACAGTGGCCCAAAAAGTCCAACGAATGATTACATTATATAATAATACATTATATACCAAAACAAGTAGCATTTATTTTTTAAAGAAAGATTGCCCAAACATAGTTTGAAAACAAATAATTTTAAAGCTTTTTTGCCTAGCCCTACCCCTAACTAACCACAACTAACTCTAACCTTAAAATTATGAAAGAAATTATGTTATGATCTACACCTGAAGGTTACTGACTGACTTCATAAATCAACTTATCATCACAGTGAGACCAGATGGTTAAAAGCAATTGAAAAATGGCCAAAAAGAAAAGTGAAGATTCACCTCTCTGACCGTCTTTGAAAGTGGTATTGGCCCAGTGGGACATCCTGTAAAAAGTAGAAAGTGGTGAGTCATTATAGTGAAATGGGCAACTCCTAATGCTTACAGGTTTATCAGGGCTTAAACTAAGGTGTCATGTGCAAATATTATTTATAAAAAGGAAGGCTTACAGCGGTGTTGATCTTTCCATTCTCATTGGTCATGCTGTCTCGGTGGTGAAGGTTGGCAAAAGGCTTGGCTGCACCCCAGGACTCTAGGTATCTAGTCATCCTCACTGAAGCTCTCATCTTCGGCCCGTCCATGGCGTGTCTTGGTCTGTAGTAATGTTGAGGACTCTTCCTCTCAGCCTAATAACACAGACCACAGGAAGCTTCACAAACAATTCTCAATTGTTTTAAATTTGTAATTACCTTTGGCAAAAGCAGGGGATTATATAAACATTAAGCAGACATAGAATACATTGTAACGGTGCTGCAATGTATTTAAACTATGTCATCGTTTTGGCTAATTTATATATACTGGCCGAATATTGTTCTTTTAGTTCGCCTAGAATATATAACCAAATGCACTGATATTTTGTCCTGCTGAGGTGTTCGTTTGGTGACATTTCTCCAGTTTGAACTTATTCCTGAAATTCTTGGCCTTAGAGAACTCAGCTATACACAGAGCTTTTATGATTGGTTAAAACTATTCATGGGTGTGATTTGAATGTACTGGCTTATTTTAGTTTAGCTGAAGCAAAAATGTAAACAAAAAAGAAAGAAAATGCCCCCGAAATTCAGAAACAGTTCTTAATATTCTATTATATTCCTAGTTATACTCTACATATTGTGGCATAAAATGTGAATTTATTTTAAATAAAGTATTTTACATGAATGGATGAGATACAGATTGTTTAAAATTATTAGAAAAAAGCCCCTGAAAATCAAATTCAGGGGGAAAATTTTGCCTCTTATTGTAAAAGTTATTTTCTGACAATGCTGCTAAGGATTTTGTTTGGCGATATTTCTCGTGTTCACGCACAGTTTTTGACATAGGAGAACTCGGTTAGTCAAGAAGTGTTCATGACAAGTCAAAATGAATTGTGGGTGTGGTTTAGCTGTGACATTCTTTATTTATTTCCCTCAATAAACTCATTTTAAATCACTTTCATCAAGTGATGATTCAATGATGTAGAAGAGCACTACAGTCATATACTGTATTTCCAGATGCACTGTCTAATCAAGAACACTTTCTGCATTTTAAGAGCTGATTCGGCTGTCTGGATCGCTGCAGTGGAGAGTTGTTGTATGGTTCAAGCATAGTATGCCAGATTGTGGAAGTATTTCTGGATCCACCACCATCTATAGCATTCAAAACTGATCTGAAAGATGGGGAATTGTGCCATGCTAATAGCGTTCAGCACACATTTTTTGGCTTTTACCTGATTTGCATAATTCCTGTAGTGAATTGGGTGATAAAACAATGCAAACACTCCATGCAAATCAACAATGGTATCAGTGAGCACAATTTATTCATAGTGAATTCCTCCTCGTGTATACAGTTGAAGTCAGAAGTGTAAATATACCTTAGCCAAATACATTTAAACTCAGTTTTTCACAATTCCTGACATTTAATTGTAGAAAACGTTTAGGTTACTAGTGTAACCCCTGTTCCCTGTAGGACACAAGGGGCTTCTTTCGGGAGCCTCCGATACCTCTGAATATGAAAAAGGCCAATGCCAAATTGGCAAACAGAATTTGCATGTCCCGCCCCAGGACATACATGTATAATGTATGCATACAGTATGTATGCATACAGGTTCTGCAATGAGGAGCCAAGAATAAAGTTCATTACAGCGGCTTGGTACAGTGTTGTGGCAAGGGGGACACAACGTCTCATTCCCTACATCAGGGAACGGGGGTTACACTAGTAACCTAGACGTTCCCCTTCTGTCACTCACTCAATGTTGTGTCGATTGTAGTGATTCAATAGCGCCACCTACACTGAACCATGTTACGTGATCTGCTGATGCTGGGGCAGCAAGCTGTAGCGTGCCATTGAGCATGGGCATCAGATTGCACATAACCTTGAGGCGTGGGAACAAGTGACGTGACAAGCATGGGAGCAACTCAACTCAACCCGGAGATTGTAGAATCTTGCAAAGGTATTGGGTGTTGCCCAGACTTCTGTAGCTGCTCTACAGATGTCTGCTAGGGAGGTGCTGTTGGCCAGTGCCCACGAGGATGCCACACTTCTTGTTTAGTGTGCTCAAAC
Source organism: Xyrauchen texanus (assembly GCF_025860055.1). Lineage (NCBI taxonomy): Eukaryota > Metazoa > Chordata > Actinopteri > Cypriniformes > Catostomidae > Xyrauchen > Xyrauchen texanus. Next base: position 13,813,197 of record NC_068292.1, on the reverse strand, counting down.
CCGCAAGGGGATGGGCATGGGCATGGCCTGGGTCATCCAATGTGATGACGTCGACTACCCAGTGGGCGAGCCTCTGTTTGGAGACAGCGTTCCCTTTCCGCTGTCCACTAAAGCAAACAAAGAGCTGCTCAGAGAGACTAAAGCTCTGTGTGCGGTCCAAATAGGTACGCAAATCACTCCTCCCGGGGCAGCAATTGCAGGTTCACTACCTGGTCCCTGAAAGGTGTCGTAGGAACCTTGGGCACATAGGTCTTAGGTCTTAGGACGACATGAGCATCTGCTGGACCGAACTCAAGGCAAGTGTCGCTGACAGAGAACGCTTGCAGGTCTCCAACCCTTTTAATGGAGGCGAGTGTAATCAGAAGGGCCGTCTTCTGGGAGAGGGCACTTAGCTCAACTGATTCTGGTGGCTCCAATGCGTTCTCTGAAGGCCCGTAAGGACCACGGAGAGATCCCATGAGAGGAACAGACATGGCCTGGGACAGTTCAACCTCTGGGCGCCTCTTTGAAACCTGATGATCAGGTCATTTTTCCCTAGGGAATTACCGTCCACCGCATCATATACCTTTAAGGTGGAGGGGGACAGCTTTCCTGGGCTCGACTGGATGCTTTTTCACCGCTGAAAACTGCTTGGTGAAGTCTTCAACGGTGTCAACGAATAGACCGAGCTGGGATATGGGGGTGTTGAGAAACCGGGCTTTGACAGTTTCCTGCATCTCGACCAAGTTCAGCCATAGATGACGTTCCTGGACCACAAGGGTGGCCATTGCCTGTCCGAGTGCCCGCACTGTGACCTTCGTGGTCCGGTGGGCGAAGTCAGTAGCTGAGCACAGTTCCTGCAGGACTTCAGGATCAGGACTACCCACATGCAGATGTTTTAGTGCCTTGGCCTGTTGGACTTGCAGGAGGGCCATGGCATGCAGGGCGGAGGTGGCCTGTCCGGAGGCCCTGTAGGCTTTCGCTGTCAGCGAAAACGTTGTCCTACAGGCCTTGGAGGGGAGTGCGGGATGATCCCGCAAGGTGGTTGCGCTTTGTGGGCACAGGTGCACCACCACCGCTTTGTCCATCTGTGGGACCTTTGTGTTCCCATGGACCACCCCACCATCGAGGGTAGTGAGAGCAGACGAGTAATGAGGTCGGTTCCGGGCAGTAAAAGGTGCCCTCCACAACCTCATTAACTCGTTGTGCACCTCCGGGAAGAAAAGAGCATGCTGGGGGGCGAGTGGTTCGTGGGGATTTAGCTGGCGAAAGCACGCCCGCTGAACCCTCCAAATCACCTCCATCGCCAGCCAGGTCGTCCTCAATCCCATGGGAAGAAGGAGCAATGTGGGGGGGACAGCTGGAGTGGCTGGAGAAAGGAAAGCCGTGACCTCAACGATGCCATGGTCAAGTTCTCGCAATGAGTACAAGAGCCATCCACAAATGCTTCCTCGGTGTGATCGCTACCCAGACACACAAGGCAGTCCCTATGACTGTCAGAAGCGGAGAGATATATGCCGCATCCAGGAACAATGCAAAGGTAAAGGGCATCATGACAAATACTTTAAAAAGACTTCCGACTCCAATGCGTTAACTCTTTTAGAGAAAATAAAGCTCTTTTAAGAAGCTATCGAAGTGTCCAGGGGCGTGGACTGCACGGGTGTGCAGAGGAGGGAGAAAGCCGCTGGCAATGCACCGTAGATCTAACAGCAAAGCTCTCTTTAGAGGTGAGTGGAACAGTGGTGAGATCTTCAGCTCGCTGAACACACAAACGCTCGGCTCCGAAGAAAGAATCTGACTGAACAGATGCACGATCCCCATCTTTTATACCCGTATGTCCAGGGTAGGAACATGCAAATTCTGTTCACCAATTTGGTATTGGCCTTTTTCATATTCAGAGGTATCCGAGGCTCCCGAAAGAAGCCCCTTCTGTCACTACAATCGACACAATGGCGAGTGAATGATAGAAGGGGAATATTCCCTGTTTTAGATCAGTAAGGATCACTACTTTATTTTAAGTAGTAGTTTGTCAGAATAATAGCAGAGAGAATTATTTATGTCAGATTTTATTTATTTCATCATATTCCCAGTGGGTCAGAAGTTTACATACACTTTGTTAGTATTTGGTAGCATTACCTTTAAATTGATTATCTTGGGTCAAACGTTTTGGGTAGCCTTCCTCAAGCTTCTCACAATAAGTTGCTGGGATTTTGGTCTATTCCTCCAGCTTGCACACGCTTTTTCAGTTCTGCCCACACATTTTCTATTGGACTGAGGTCAGGGCTTTGTGATGGCCACTCCAATACCTTGATTTTGTTGTCCTTAAGCCATTTTGCCACAAGTATGGAGGTATGCTTGGGATCATTGTCCATTTGGAAGACTCATTTGCGACCAAGCTTTAACTTCATGGTTGATGTCTTGAGATGTTGCTTCAATATATCCACATAATTTCCTTAGTTATGATGCCATCTATTTTGTGAAGTGCACCAGTCCCTCCTGCAGCTAACCACCTCCACAACAAGATGCTTCCACCCCCATGCTTCACGGTTGGGATGGTGATCTTCGGCTTGCAAGCCTCACCCATTTTCTTCCAAACATAACAATGGTCACTATGGCTTAAAACCTATTTTTGTTTCATCAAACCAGAGGAAATTTCTCCACAAAGTAAGATCTTTGTCCCAATGTGCACTTCCAAAATGTAGTCTGGCTTTTTTATGGTGGTTTTGTAGCATTGTCTCCTTCCTTGCTGAGCAGCCTTTTAGGTTATTTTGATATAGGACTCGTTTTACTGCGGAAATAGATACTTGTCTACCCGTTTCCACCAGCATCTTCACAAGGTCCTTTGCTGTTGTTCTGGGATTGATTTGCACTTTTCGCACCAAACTATGTTCATCTCTAGGAGACAGAATGCGTACTATTGTTTATATAGATGAACGTGGTACCTTAAGGCTTTTGGAAATTGCTCCCAAGTATGAACCAGACTTGTGGAGGTCCCCAATTTTTTTTTCTGAGGTCTTAGCTGATTTCTTTTGATTTTCCCATGATGTCAAGCAAAGAGGCACTGAGTGTGAAGGTAGGCCTTAATATACATCCACAGGTACACCTCCAATTCAGTATTCAGAAATTCAAACAAAGAGGGCCTCCGGACAGGCCACCTCCGCCCTGCATGCCATGGCCCTCCTGCAAGTCCAACAGGCCAAGGCACTAAAACATCTGCATGTGGGTAGTCCTGATCCTGAAGTCCTGCAGGAACTGTGCACAGGAATTCAACTTCCAATCAGAATTAGCTAATTGTGTAAAGGCTTGACATCATTTTCAGGAATTTTCCAAGCTGCTCAAAGGCACAGTTAACTTGGAATTGTGATAAAGTAAGTTAAAGTGAAACAATCACTTGTTGGAAAAATTACTCATGTCATGCACAAAGTAGATGTCCTAAACGACTTTCCAAAACTATAGTTTGCTAATATGAAATCTGTGGAGTGGTTAAAAAATGTGTTTTAATGACTTCAACCTAAGAGTATGTAAACTTCTGACTTCATCTGTATATATAATCACAAGATTTCCTAAGATGACAGGAACTTAAGAAAGGATTTGTTTTGGGTGTTTCATACCTTTGGGTTGATCACCAAGAAGGTAACAACTCCATGCTCTTTGAGATAAGGATCTCGTTCCTGACCATCTCCATCTTCTACTTTATATGCCCCATCCAGGTGCTCAAGAGTGACTGAGGTGATGTGGACTCGTCTATTCATCAAAAGAGGTACTATTAATCTCTCACCATATTTTCAGCTGTCTACTAAAAACTGAGAATTAAAACTGACTGCAATGGCTTACCCAGGTACACCCCCAGCTTCCATGTGATTGGCTAAAGTCACATCATGTGACCAGACATCATATTGCCATTTCTGGAGGCCAATCACACCACAGAGAACATTTCCAGAGTGAACACCCACTCGCATGTTAATGTCCACGCCTGTGGCATCCCGTACTTTCCTTTATAGAAAAGAAAGAAGAATAGAGAATAAGCACATCTTCTTCTAAGTTAAACATACGTATATCAGCATATTGATTTAACCTTATGCTATAACATGATTAGAAATACATTTGAACAAGAGATATGGCTTTGATCTTTTAAAAAGCATAACCTTTGAAATGTTGTTTTTGTCTTTCCAAGTTCTTGAAGATACATCGATGCATAAAAAAACAAGGCTAAACAAAAGTGGAGAGCTTGATCCTGTTTCACTCAAAGAGGCTTGAGACCTACACTAGTTTTTTTGTTTCTGTGAGGCAAAGTCATCTAAAAACACTCACAGGATTTTGTTACATTCTAAAATAGCTTAAAACAATTTGTTAATGCTGGGTTTAAGCCAGTGTCTCTAATATAACCCCATTCAAGCACTCAAGCAACAAAATTCTTCAATTAGTGGCCCTTTTAAGGAATCAAAATCTTTCAGAAAAAAGAGAAACTTCTTCAGACTACTTTTTACCGATGTTAAAGGGATAGTTCACCCAAAAATGACCATTTACTCATGCTTATGCCATCCTATATATGTATGAATTTCTTTCTTCAGCAGAACACAAACAAAGATTTTAAGAAGAATATTTCAGATCTGTATGTCCATACAATGCAAGTTAATGGTGATCAGACAATTGTAGCTCCAAAAATCACATAAAGGAAGCAGAAGTAATCCATAAGACTCCAGTGGTTAAATTTATATCTTCAGAAGTGATATAATAGGAGTGGGTGAGAAACAGATCAAAAGTCCTTTTTTACTCTAAATATCCACTTTCGCTCTCACTTTTACATCTGAAAGTCACATGTGGTGCCTGTTTAGTTTCACTTTCACATCTGAAAGTGAAAGTTAAAGTGGAGATTTAGAGTTAAAAAAAAAGTACTTAAATATTGTTCTGTTTCTCTTCCACACCTATTATATCGTTTCTGAAGATATGGATAAAACCACTGGAGTCTTATGGATTTAGTTTATGTTTCCTTTATGTGCGTTTTGAAGCTATAAAAAGGTAACCTGATAACCATTAACTTATATTGTGTGGACCTACAGAGCTGTAAATTAGTAAACAAGAGTAAAATATAATAGAATTTTCATTTTTGGGTAAACTCTTCCTTTAAAATATTTGTCACATGTAATAAGGATCATGGCCTTAATTAATTATCAACTGGATTTTGGTTTAATGTGTTATGGTGTGGATTCTTTGATATTGGTTGTTTCTGAATTTAAATTCTTAAATAGTATCTGATGTGCTAATGAAACTGAACAAAGTAACCCTCAGTTCATGATGGGCAGTTCAAGACAGCCCAGTTGACCATGTGACTCTGAAAAGTCACTTCTGATTGCCGCAGGACACCTTTGGGGATGTGGCCAATTTCAGTTCAAATAGTTCCAAACAGGAAAACACGCTCTCTTGCTCTCTTCGCTCTTCTTCTCTTGCCTCTGGTGTCTCGTCTCTTCATCCTCTTGAGGCTCTTCGCTCTTCTGCCTGTCACGCCATGTGAGGTCCAAGGGAGCTCGGGACTCGATGTCCCGAGAAAGCTCATCACTCTCTATGGTTCACAAACCCATGAGAAGGCCTCGCTTCACAGCTAACATCATACAGACAATAAATTCCATCACACAGAGATCAAAACTTTGACAGAACAAACTTTCGACCAAGAACCAAGCCACACAAAGAATACAAGGAAACACCACAAAGACATTTATATTTACATTTATGCATTTGGCAGACGCTTTTATCCAAAGTGACTTACAGTGCACTTATTACAGGGACAATACCCCTGGAGCAACATGGAGTTAAGTGCCTTGCTCAAGGACACAATGGGGGTGGCTGTGGGGATCAAACCAGCAACCTTCTGATTAACAGTTATGTGCTTTAGCCCACGACACCACCACCACACAAAAACTTATATTGTGTCCCATTGTGCTCAAAGTGCTGGTGTATATAATTTGAGTAATCCGATTGCAAATTGATGAAAAGAAGGATAAATGGTTCTTAAGGTATTGTCAACAGACACCATAAAGTTAATTTTCACTGTACTGATCACTCTTTTCACCAACCTGTCTTATGTATATATGTGTTAGATTAGATTTATGTTTAGAATAGTAATAAAGTTTGTAGGTGTTCAAAGACGACTTGACTGTGGTATATTTTGATAAATAATATTATTTTCAATAAGCCATGAGAATAATGTCACTCCAATAAGTGAATTAATCATAATTCACTTATTAAAGCTAATTCCTTACAGTTGAAATTGTGAGCTGATACAACTAGACGTAGTCTTACGATTTCAATGGTAGAGAATCTATTAACTCTTTCCCCACCAAACACGGAATTTTCCGGGTTTTATGAAAAAACGCTTCCCCGCCAAACACGGAATTTTCCGGGTATCCGTGTTTTAGGTGGTATACGGTAAGGAAGACCCGCGCGCATGTTTTGAAAGAGTATGCAACTCTTTGATCAAAGAAACAGACTGCGATCGTCTCAAACGTGAAGAAGTGGAACACCATACTAATACTAAAGCACTTGTTTGATAAAAATGCCTTTTTCTCAGCTTTTTGTCCGAAATGTTGTTTTTGACAAAACCTACCTCTGTTCAAGTGGCAATAAAAAAAGAACAAATGAAGATAAAATAAAATCGGTTTTTTTTGCCTAAAAGCAGAGGCTCAGATCTTTATTGTGATATATAGCATCTTCATATATTCATGGAAGAACATATTCTGCGGGCCATTAAAATTTAGCGAAAATCATCAAAAACCCTGGCGGTGGCTGGCAACTTTTTTTAAAAAACGCTGACGGGGAAAGAGTTAAGACACATAATCTAGTTATTTGTTATTTATCTAATTTATAATGGTTGTTGAATGCAACTAATTCCATTATACATTTCATTACCTAATAAGGACAGTTTTGTTCATAGCTCACATATTTCAAGACCTTAAATTCCCTCCTAAATTTAGCATGCGCACATAATACCCTACATATAATGGTGGTAAAATTTATACAAAATACCCATTTTAACTGACCCCGTCCACATCTGTAAATTATATATGTAATACACTACGTTAGATAACATGAACTAACTATGAACAAAATATGTTCACAGTACTAATTCATCAGTTAATGTTATTTTACTGATTTAATCAACATATATTAATACAGTATTGGAACTTTCATTTTATATACATCGTGCACATATACTGTATATATACCAAATGGGCAAAGGTCCAAAGTAGAATTTTCTTATTTATCTTTTAATAAATGTATATTAGAGGGGAAGTTAAAAAGTGTTGGTAGGGGACAAGCCCAACATAAAGGAACTTTGATTGTTTTTTGGATAAAGCATACTTTTTCCTTTCAAATCATCCCAGGGACAGAAAAGTTTACCTGTAATATTATATCAATTTCGTTTAATTTTACAAAATCTTTATTATTATTATGAAATTCAATTATATTTAGCCTCAAGGTTCCTTAATATTTCCCTCTTCTTTTAACAGGAATTTATAACATGCTTTCCACCACCACAATTTGCCAGCAATTACTAATATAGAGATATCGTTCTTGCAGCCTCCTGCAGAACAGATAAAGATAAGAGAAAGACAGCCCACTCGTTTGCACTGAGAACCAGTCATTTTCCACAGTCTGACCTCTGAGGTCTCTGACTACTATCAGGACAGCCAGGTATCATGTCTGTGTCCAATCAGCCCCTTAGTGTAGAGGATTGTAGCAATGGAATAGCTAGTATGCAAACAGTTTCTGTCATTTGACAGAAGTATGTAAACCAGGTCTGTTTATTATATAATATTTGTATTATATTTCAAGCCACTTGAAGTTACATGACTACAGAAATTCCTGTGTGAATGAGTAACAGTGCAATAATGACAGGTGTTCCAAAAGTTGTTGCTTAGAGAAGGCTTGAACAGGTTTGCAAAATAACCCCAATTTATACCTGGTAAATTATTAAGAAAATAGGACAGATGTTTTCAAGCAAATCAGTAGCTAGAATTCTGTCTTCTAAGGAAGAAACAGAGTAAATCAGTAGATGAACAAGCCCTTTGGGTTTACTGTATTTGAGCTCTACTGATGTTAAGAACAACAGTTCTCAACTAGTTTCCTTTCAGAAGGCATCATTACAATTATGTCCTTCAACTCAAACATAGGAATTTAAAAGTCTTATTTTATTCACCAAGTGGATTAACCTATGTATTATGCTATCCTAATTATGCACAAATATAATTATTTTGAGTTTTTTTACATATAGAGTTTTCTTTTCTTTCTTTCTTTTTTATTTTGTTTTTTTAACCTGCTGTCTGCAATCCTATCAGAACAGACTCACCAGTTAAGAACCACTAGTGTATACAAATTATAAATTATAAGGTAGAGTGCACAGATATGTTGGGGTGAACTTACTTTATGGCTTCACACATGTCTAGTCCCATCTTCACACAGTTTTTGGCATGGTTTGGCAAGGACTCTGGGAGGCCAGATACACAGTAATAACAGTCCCCCAGAATTTTGATTCTCATACATTCATTTTCCTGAAATACACAGAAACAGTCAAGGACTTCAACAGACTGAAACCATATTAACATAGAGTAAAGGCTGTAATAATGTACAAATCTATGTATGATTGGTTTGAGCTTTGTAAAGTAATTTCTTTTCACAAAAATAGCAAATAGTAAAACACTTACAGTAAATGTAGAATAATTGTTATTGTATAAGATTGTTGTTGTGTAAAACTGGGTTAATTTCAGTTACTAGACAGAGTAAGTCAGCTTACCTTGGCAATCTGATCAAATTTGCCAAATAGTTCATTCAACATATGGACCAGCTCTCCGGGTGAGCAATCACTAGCCAAGCGGGTAAATCCAACAATATCAGCATACAAAATGCTGTAAGACACCATACATTTGTGTGACATTGAATGAAAAAAAAAATGATATACAGGTTACATAAAAATTTACTCTACCATTCCAAAGTTTGACTGAATTAATGTTTCTTGAGATCTTCAAATACTTTTGTTTAAAAGCTTATGCTTAAATTATTAAAAATGGTTTTGTAAATAATTATAAATTGTGCCTATGAACATCTTTGTAAAACAACTAATGAATGAACTGGACCAGGTAGTAAATAAAAGCAGCAAACAAGAACCAAGAATCCAAATAATTAAAAAATGTTTTACAGTAAAAGCATCCCAAGTGGCCTCTCATGATGTTGATTGAGATCATGTGTAGAGTGAGTAGATCTGTAATCTAGACAAAGGTTGACTAGATTGAAGAATTCAAAATATAATATTTTATTTGTAGTATGTGTTCCTACACTTCCTACACGCCCCAGGGACTGCTCATTCCCCGGTATGCTTGTTTGCTCCTGTCCAGTTCTGGGATGAGACAGGCAGCTCGCCTCAGTGCCGGACTGAACCAAGTTCTGAACTGGGCCTTGCACTGACTCCTGTTCAAGATGCTGACACAGAAGTACATTTTGGCATGCATGCGTACTTTCACGTCTCGATTTTACCTCAACACAGACCCTTCCTACGGTTCGCATTCGACGGTCAGGCGTATCAGTACAAGGTCCTCCCCTTCGGCCTGTCCCTGTACCCTCGTGTCTTCAAGAAGATTGCAGAGGCATCCCTTGCCCCTTTAAAGGAATTGGGTGTTCGCATACTCAACTAACTCAATGACTGGCTGAATCTAGCACACTCCCAAGAGTTACTGTGTGCACCTCAGTCGTTTAGGGCTTCGGGTCAACTGGGAAAAGAGCAAGCTCTCCCCAGTTCAGAGCATCTCTTTACTCGGCCCGGAGTTAGACTCAGTCTCAATGTCAGCTCGCCTAACAAGCGAGCGCTCGCAATCGGTGCTGAACTGCCTGAACTTATTCAGGCATGAATAGTGGTCCCACTTAAATACTTTCGCCCGCAGTGGTAAACACGATTGCTCAGGCCATACCTCCTTCAACAAGGCAGCTGTATTCCCTGAAGTGACGTTTGTTCGCTAAGTGGTGTTCTTCCTGACACAAAGAACCCCAGGGGGCTTGAAGGTGTTTGTTGCCACTATATTGGTCCACCACGATGCAGTAGACGGTATGTTTTTAGGGAAGCAGTAACCTCTTGTGATGTATCTTCTGTGGCATGGTCTCACATATGTTAGCCAGCAGAAGGTGACAAAAAGATAATTTTTCTGTTTAATATGAGCCAGTTATGTGACGTGAGGTGAATCCGCATCAGCTAGTGTTCGCTTGTATTAGTACTACTAAAGCTAGGAAATAGCTTTAAAAGACTTTAAACTAACAACTTAAGCATTACGGCTCATCACAGCTGAGAGACACAACAGACTGATTAATTACACAATGGGTGCTGATTAAAATGGCAGAGGATGTTTCTATAGTGATTGACTCTTGTGCACCGGCTACCACGAAATAGAGAGAAATACCCCCGCTTGGATGCTATTTTGCCACTGAGAAAGCTGATCTTTAGAAAGCTGACAGCATCTCTTCTTGGGAGTGGCAACAGGTGATTGCACATGCTCTCTCTCTCCTCACACACACACACTCACACACACACACACACACACACACACACACACACACACACACACACACACACACACACACACACACTCGTTTATCCAATAACTTGTTAGAAATAGCAAAAGGACACTATTTCTGAAGTGTCATTTTTGAATTACTAACAAAGGCTTTGATGCATCATATGGTTTGAACCAGCAATAGCAGATTCTGATCTGACGTGTAAGAAAAAAAGTAGTTTCATGCACAAATGCATGTGTATATATATATATATATATATATATATATATATATATATATATATATATATACAGTATATATATATATACACACATACACATATGAGCATATTTATAAATATTTGATAAATATTTCATATTTCATATTTATAAAATTATAGTTAATATATTTGGGCATATATGTACATATTCAAACTGCACTATGATTTGATTAAATATACCGTATGTTACATATATTAAAATCAATTTACATTTTTGGAATATTGGAAATATACAGTTTGTTTTATATATTTTCATATATTAAAACCCTACATAAACATACTTATTATATGTGTATTACATATATTGCGATATATCAGATTTCTGTAAATAAAATGTAACTAATTTACAAAAAAAGTATTATGTCAGTACGACTTAAAATCAGCTTTAAACACACATTATTCATGGACTTTGCAATGCACTTCTTTCCAATGCATAATGGATGCTTCTTTTATTAAATTCTAATAAATATTTTATTATTAGAATATTCTATTTCTCATTATACATCTGTTAGTGGTATAGCTACTTCGGCACATGAAAATGCTTCTTATACCAAAAGATGGCAGGTAGATCTGTAGTAGTTTATTAGTTATTAAACAACTAAAAAGTTGTAAAAAAAATAAATATTTGGTGCTCAAGTCTGTGAACAATAAAATATCGGCGGTTTATATATTATACTAATGTTAACTCCAACCTTTACTTTCAGTGAGGTGTTCTTTCACAGATTCAGTATTAGAAAATGACAAGAGACACACCTGACGTTGATGTGACGTTGTACATATAAATTATGGAAGTTGTTGGTGTTTTCCACTTGGCCAAACTTTGGTCCCTGGAGCCTCTGAATGATCTCAGCTTTCATTACTCGGGCAATGTGAGCAGGAAGCAGAGACAGTAACAGACGCTCCTGTAGGAAAACCACAGCACAGTAGGAAGTTAGCATGAGATGAATTATGCCTCATATGCACAATCATGTAGACTGTCTCTTTAATATGTGCAGCAGAGACTAGTATGATATAAATGCTTCTATAAAATAATACAGTCTTTAGACCAGTGCAACTCAACACGCGGCCTGAGCCATCTTTTTGCGCAAAGAAAGCAACAAATGAATCCAATAATTCACTAAATAACTATATAACATAAAGTTAAATAAATTCAAACCAGTGTTTCCCTAATAATCAAACAGTGGGGAGGAAATAACCTTTTCTTTTATTAATTGAAAATAGCTCTTAAAGCAAACATGGAGATAACAATATAGTAAATTGACAACTCGTAATGATTCGTACTAGATGGCGAAATCATAACATATCATACGACTTAGCTTGTATGACTTTTAATCCCACAGAGACTTGCCAATCAATACATTTGTTAATGATAAATTCAATACAATACAGGCATCAAATTTTAACACGCATCCTATCCAACACTTTATTTTTAAGAAAGGAAACGTCAGTGAACAAGTTTATGCATTACATACAAATTACTGTTGTACGTCAATAACTTGTTATGCTTCCCTTGTCTTGTTTAATACTCTGATGTTTTCTTATTTTATTATCAAAATCATTGTTAGGTTTACTGTTTAGGTAAAGGGTTACACTTTAGATTTAGATTTAGGTTAGGGGTTAAACTTAGGTTATCTGGTTCATTTGGTTCACGTGGTTATTTTTCGCCATTGGAGTAAAAGATGTACGTTTATGCAAGAGGCAACTCGTATGATTTCTTACTATTTTGCCATTGTATACTATTAATACAACTTGTTATGAGATCGGTTTGGTTGCTGCCTAGAGCCTTCCATACTAGTCATTTGGAAGAGCGCTTTAGCATTTGTCTGCTGCATACAATAGTATCTAATAATAGATGAGAAGCTCTAGTGTATCTTTTATAATACACCATTAAAATTGGATATTAAACACAAGTACATTTTCAGGTGGTTTATCCACATTTAAGCAGCAGAGAAAATTCCTGAAGCACGTTAGTTCTGCTATATTAAAGTCCCCTTACTGTGGAGCTCTTCAAGCAAATTATGCCTTTGCTATTATTTTTCACACCTTAGCTTTGATAGTTGATGTGACATCCATGAGTCAAAGGCAACCTGTAATGATATTCTACTGCATATGGGAGTGCTGTAATTGGGTTAAAGTGGACTTTTTTAAAAGGTAAAACCAAGATTACTATAGCCAATTTTAAGATTTGACATATTTCCCCACAAGGCATAAAGTGTGAAAAACTTAAATCAGATTTAACAGGAAAGCTCTGGAGGGTCATTATGATGGCTCGTGATCGCTTGACTCTGCGCTAAATGCAAGAGAAGGTTAATTGCCCACTAGGTCTGGTACATTTCTCCTAATCAGCCTTAATGAACTAATAAAAATCATTTTAAAATCCTGATAATTTTATTAGCCTCAATATAAAAGCCACATACATTGATTTACCCCATGACAAAATGCATCAACATTATCCTTATTTGACTAATTAATGTGGCACGAAATGAATCTAGGATCTACAGCTACAATAACAACAACAGCAGAGAACTGTGCGACGCACCAGCGGCAGACGAGACCGCTAAGCGGTGCAGAACCCAATTCATCACCCACAGCCTGAGAGGATGTTCTTAAGAGGTTAATCCAGAGAAGAGCAGAGAGGCAGTGTTTGACCTCTCACAGAGAACACAGTCTGATGGACGACAGCCAACATGCCAGCAGCAGTCTCCAGATCTCACAGACACAGCAGTGGGCTTCAGTCACACCATCTGCCTCTGTGGCCCAGCCGGAACTGGAAGCTGAACAGCAACAACACCAGAGCCCTGGTTTCCACTCAGTAGGAAGTGGGCCGAGATGTTCCTTTCTCAAGTCCTTTCAAGATATATTCTTGTGCAGGATATTAATTTTTTGACTAGTTAAAAATCAAATTATTTATATCAGGAATTGAATTACTACTAGTGGAAGTGCTAATTTTTTATATCAGCAATTACAATAACAAAACAATAAAATTATAAAAAAAAAAAATACTTGCTAAAATACATATTCTTGATATCAAAAATGGAATTTGAACTAATAAAAAACATAATTACAGATTTCTTTATTAATTGGATTTTCACTAGTAGAAATCAAAACACAATTACAAATATCTACGTCAATCATCCACAACATTAAAACCACCTAATATTGTGTAGGTCCCCTTCGTGCTGCCAATAATTATGTTGTTACAAGTACAAGATATCCATTCCTGATATCAAAAAATGTAATTGCAACTAGTGAAAATGCTAATTTTTTAAATCTGTAAATGTATTTTAACATGCCAGATTTTATATTTCATATATCTAGAATTTTAGATATCAATAAACAGAAGAGTATTAAAAGATAATAAAAGGCTTTCTTAAAATATATCATATCATTATAGATATCTTAAATTAACTTGGCCACTAGAGAAATCCAAATTATTGATATAAAAAATGTCCTGTCATTCTCTCAGCAAACTGGTACATAAGAAAAAAGCTTTCCAGTATTTCGGTACCAGACCCAATTTATTCCTGAATTTCCCACTCTTCAGTCTCCATCAGTATTCAGCGGTTTGTCAAATGAAACATGGGATCTCAAACTTTAGACTTTTCTTCTGGCCTCCAAGTTTTTCAATGCCAGCCAGAGACAGGTTAACAGAACAAAATGCCAAAACTGAGATAAAGTAAAGTGAGGATGATACTGAACCTGTTGACGCTTCTCAAACTCCAGTTTAATGGGTGATTTGATACAATTGCAGGTATCTTGATATGTCTGCTTTAGTGCCAACTCCATCAGGTGCTTATGGTATGCTCCTGCCAGGTTACCACATATGAAAATTATGATATTTGCCAGGATCTAGAGGGAAAAGCACATAACAGTGAAAATTTTAGTATTTTTAAAACACAAAAATGCATAAAATAGAGCCTAAATTAATTACCAAGATTTGACTTTTAAAAACCTTGATTTGTGTAATTTATTTTATTTTATTATTATTTTAAAGTGGCATTCAACGGATCACGATGTATAGTCAGGACATTACTGATGTAAAAAAGAGCACCATCACTATTTGAAAAATGTCCTTTTTGTTCAAATCTAGAAAGGCCCAATTTCCAGCAACAATCACACCTTATCCTTGAGTAATCATGTTAAATTGCTCATTTGGTACTAGAAAATCACTTGCCATTATATCAAACACAGTTGAAAGCTTAATGTCAATATTAGATTAGAAAAATAACAAAACAGAATGAGCTTTCTCTAGAAACTCATCAGTCAATCATTGTTTTGAGGAATGAACAAAAATACTGAAGATTTCATACAAAGGTGTACAATACAGTCTTCAAAGTCAAAGGACAACTGGCTCTAACAGGACAGAAAGAGATGAGGAATGCCAGATGTACAAATAAACACGAGGATAAGTACATCAGAGTCTCTAGTTTGGGAAATAGACGCCTCACATGTCCTCAGCTGACAGCTTCATTGAATTGTAAAGAGAAGACTCAGGGGTGCAGGCCTTAAGGGAAGAATTGCAAAGATAAAGCCACTTTTGAAACAGAGAGGGCAAAGGAACAGACATTGGACAACAAATAATTGGAAAAGAGTGTTCTGGATCTTAACCCCATTGAGCATTTGTGGGATCAGCTATACTGTAAGGTGTGTGAGAAGTACCCGACAAGACAGTCACATCTATGGCAAGTGCTACAGGAAGTGTGGGGTGAAATGTCACATGAGTATCTGGACAAACTGACAGCTAGAATGCCAAGCTGTCATTGCTGCACATGGAGGATTTTTTGATGAGAACTCTTTGAAGTAATTAAGAAATTCTGATTTTTAATTTTTTTATTGTAAATAGCAATTTTTCACATTATTAATGTCCTGACTATACATTGTGATCATTTGAATGCCACTTTGGTGAATAAAAGTACCAATTTCTTTCCATAACAGCAAAATCTGTACAGTATTCTAAACAATGTATATATAAAGATGGTTATGCCATAGAATGGGAAACAGAATTGCAAATTTAGCTTTGGGGATAGCTTGGGTCAAAATGTTAGTTATCAATAGAGCTATTGATAAAACATATATAGTATTTACCATAAATAAAAGAAAAATATCAGGTTGAATGGATGAAAAGAAAAATAACAGGGTTGAATGGATGAGCTTGCTGAAAGCAAGACACTAGAAACACTAGAATTTTTGTAAAGGCTATTCCATATTGTAGAGCGCAACTAAATTCTAAATGGACACAGAACATAACAGCGAAAGACACCGTGTTACCGCATATGGCACCAACCCTCCACCCCAACACACACACTTTTCATGTTAGGATCTTTATATTAGATAATAGTTTATATAACATATATATTAGTTGTCACTAAAAAAGGACGAAAAATGGAACGAACGAATTAAAAGAGTATTGGAACTCCAATTTGTATCCTATTTGTGGAAAGTGTCAGAAAACATTTAGTTGTAAAGTTTGAACTAATGAAGTCAGTGACATTTTTAGAATAACTCCTTTTGAGCAGTCAAGCAGGATTGTGCAAGGATTCAATTTCTAAATCCAAAAATATTTCACTGACACCAGATTATACATGAAGCAATTCCCATTCAGCAGTAAAGCTTGTACGATTCTCTTGCGTTCCAATCTCAAAAAGCTCTTGGAGTATGATTTTTGTATTCAAATCTAATGTTCAGCAGGGAGGGGAGTCAAGTCTCCAACTTTTCATGCAGTTCACACCTTTTTCCTCACACTTTCATACTATTTCAATTACTGCCCCAATGTTGTTGGGCCGTGTACCTGATTATTCCTGTCTTTCAGCTAAGCCCTTCTGTCCTCTGTCTTTTTAAAGCTCACATTTCAATATTGCATCAAAGGCTTGGTTCCATGAGATATTATTTTAATTGCTCTTGGACATCATTTCATTTGGGACACTATGGACACAAATTCATCTCGGCTGTCACACTCTGAACCATGAAAACTTCAAAAGGCATCGGGCGCCACAGACATGGATGGAATGAAAGTGAAAAGAAATTCACAGTGACAGAAAATACAACAGAATGTTTCATATTGAGCATAATCAAGATGACGGAGGAGAAATTCACTAGATAGAATTAAACAGCTAAATAGAATTGCGACCAAAAAAAATCCTTCCTTTAAACTCACTAAACAGTTTGCATGTGGTATTTCAGTGCAAAACCCTTATTCACCAATCATAATCCAGTTTAACCAGACACTAAATGCACAAGTACGCATCCTTTTTATGTGAATTAAGCTTACTATAGATTGGGCCTTATTAAAAAAATTAATAAATAATAAAAGTATACACATATATATATATATATATATATATATATATATATATATATATATATATATATATATATATATATATATTATTTAATAAGGCCCAATCTATAGCAAGCCATATATATATATATATATATATATATATATATATATATATATATATATATATATATATATATATATATATTCTAAAAGACAGCTGAAGTGTGGAAGTGGCCTTCCGACTAATGAGTAGTTAGCGCTACTGTCTGGGGAAGCACAGCTAGTGGCCCAGCAACTTCCTGCCACCAGCGTCCTTGAGTATAAAGACCTGAAGAGGGCCATCGTGCAATGGGTTGGCCGTACTCCTGAACACAGCTGCCAGCTTTTCAGGTCCCTCAGGTTCCGGAAATATGGCCACCCATTTGCTTTTACACAACAGCTCCGGGATGCCGGACAGGGTTGCTGCTGAGGGAGCCTGCGGCGCCATGGAGATCGTCAATCTGGTGACACTGGATCAGTTAATCTCCCAGCTTTCTCAAGGGAAGCAGAATGGTTCCAGTGCCACCGCCTGGGATCGCTGGAGGAGGCAGTCCAGCTTACAGAGGACAACATGGCAGCATTTCCGGGAGGCAGCAAACCAGAAGCTCTCTCTTCTCTCTCTCTATCCCCTGATTCTCAACCCCCTGATTGTAAGCATGGGGATATTCACATGTATCCTGCCTCACTCATCCACTGAGTTTGGGAACAAATTTGCCTTATTTTAGGAATTTATTAAGGGAAATATGTGTGGATGGTCCTGTGAAAGGTTGTCTTGATGTGTGATGCTATGGGTGAAGAAGCAGTGCCAGGGTGTCTACATCTGCTCTGTGTAAAGATGATGCAAGAGAGGGAATTACCATCCTCAGGGGGTTCCCTGGTGGGGTTTTCCTCTGGAGCAGTCATGTGATGAATCCCTCAAACACACGTTTGACAAAGTGAAAGTCATCGATGGTCAACAGCTCCAGCCTGGCATTGCACTCACGTACCCATATTTTTTATTATTATATGAATTGTTATGTATTAAATAAATTTGCACCAGTGTTTATTACCCACAAACAGATGGGTTGGTGGACTGATTTAATAAAACCTTAAAAAATAATATGAATAAGTTTGTACACAAGGACACTAGGAATTGGAATAAGTGGCTCGAACCCCTGTTATTTGCAGTGTGAGGGTCCCGCAAGCCTCCACAGTGTTTTCCCCATTCATGCTGCTGTATGGGCGTCAGCCGCGTTGCATGCTCAATGTCATATGGAAAGATTGGGAGGAGGGACCTTCAAACTGTAAAAATGAAATTCAGTAGGTTCTTGGCAAAACTCCACACTTTGGGTCAATTAACACAGGAGATTTTTCTCCAAGCTCAGGAATGTCAAAGCTAGCTGTATGAAAATGGCACTCGACTATGGAAATTCACATTGGGAGATAAAATGCTTGTATTACTGTCCACCTCAAGCTCTAAATTACTCGCCAAGTGGCAAAGGCCTTTTGAGGTCACATCGCGATCTCGATTATGAGGTTAAACGAACGGATAGGGGCAGAGCACATCAAGTTTACCATCTCAACATCCTAAAAGTTTTCTAGCCTGAGTCAGGCAGTGGGGATTTGTGGCAGTGAGGGCGGAGGGAGACATAAAAAAGTGTACGAGGCATTAGAGTGACAGAGAGAGACCAGAGAGAGACACTATTCTCGATAGAAGCCTTTACTCATTTGTGTGTGTGACTACTTCGCCACTAAGTGCCTTTTTATTTATGTTTTATGAACGATGCAGAAGAGTAATAAAAATACTCAAGTTGACAGTTCGCAGCCTCCTGACTCCTTCATTACCCACACAATGCACCTTCTACATGGCTTTAAAGTGGGATCATTTTATCTCAGCCTGTGTCTTGGAGGGCTCCCTCTCTTCATCCCTTTTTACCTCTGAGAAGCTTGCTGTGGACCGCCATGTGGTTTCCAAGCCCGTTGTCGACCACCGGGAGGTGGAGTAGCCTGCATCTGACCGTCAGGAGGTGGCAGAAGCCAGCCGAGCCATCTGCAGTCATCTCCGCAACCAGCAAAAGGAGTAGAAAGAAGCAGGTCCCTGTGTAATGGTTTAGTCTGACCTCTCGCCAGCTTCCGCCACTCATTCTGACCCTGTTTAGTCCTCTGGGGTCACTATCTAGTCTGTCCAGTCCTCTGGGGACGCTACCTAGTCTGTCCAGACCTCTGTGGTCATCACCCAGTCTGTCCAGCCCTCTGGGATCCCTACCTCATCTGTCCAGCCATCTGTGGTCATCATCCAGTCTGTCCAGTCCTCTGGGATCCCTAGCCAGTATGTACAGCCCTCTGTGGTCATCACCCAGTTTTTCCAGCCCTCTGAGGTCGCTATCCAGTCTGTCCAGCCCTCTGCGGTCCTCACCCAGTCTGACCTATCCTCTGCGACCATCACCAAAGCGTTTCTGTTCTCTGCGCCCACTGACAATTCTGTTCAATTCCCTGATGCCCAGCCTTGTCCCTCATCAGTGGTCGTCATCTTGGCTGACCCATGCCCAGTGTAATATCTGCTTTGCTGTTTGCTGTTTTATCCCCTGTGAGTGGTTTTCTTCTTGTATTTTTGTAAATAAAGCATTTAGTGTTGTATTCCAGTGTTTGGGTCCTCATTCCTGCAAAACCCACAACACTTAACTAGCTTTTTGAGTAGCTTGACCAAAACAGTATTCATCTGTTTCATTCTAAAAAAACAATCCAGACTTGAGAGACTGAGGGTTGTTAATGAGTTTAATTAGACATGAGAATGTCATTTAATTAAAATATACCTTCATTTGGTAGGCAATTTTAAATCTTTGAAAATCCTGCCAACTTATTCAAGTGTATGTGCAAGTTTAAGTAAAAAAAATGAAAAGAAGAAAAAGAAAGAAATCTGAGCAAAAATCAACATTAGACTTTCACAGACTGGCAAAAAGAAGAAACAGTGTAGATATTTGACTGGTGAATGTGAAGGGAATGGTCTAAGAAACATATTGAAGGGTTTCAAAAGTGGCAAACCACATCAAGGCTTTTCTGCTCCCTATTACATTTACATTTACATTTATGCATTTGGCAGATGCTTTTATCCAAAGCGACTTACAGTGCACTTATTACAGGGACAATCTCCCCGGAGATTGTCTCCCCTTGCTCAAGGACACATCCATTCTGTTTTCTGTCCAGACACAACTGTAAAATATACATATGATAATGCCCCTCATTTGATCTTCATCATTTAATTGACATATGATGAATCACTGCAGTCTTGATAACTAAGAAATGTACACAAATGCCTCTTTTAAACAAAAATTTGTTTAATGCCTGCTTTCCACTGAAGGAAATTGTTTCATTTAATTGTTCCAGACACATTTGTTGATTTTTGTGAATAATGCACAATTGATAGCACCTTTTTTGTGTGAATGAGATCCAATCAAAGCATGTTTAAATAGAAAGGAGGCATCTTTGCACTGAAAAGAATGGCAATGAATTTTGCATTTTATCATATGAAAATAATAATAATGCAATTATACAGTATACTAAAACTATTAATATATCCAGAGAAATGCCCTAATGTCCCATAGACTTATATAGAAAACCCTTTAAAATAAGGTTATATTTGTTAACAATAGTTAACAACATTGGTTAACATGAACTCAAAATGAACAATACACAGCATTTATTAATCTTGATACATGTTAATTTCAACATATACTTTACATATACAACATATTCATATTTTTTAAATCAAAAGTTGTGATTACTAATGGTACAGCATTAGTTAATGAAATTTGAACGAACAAGAACTAACAATAAACAATTTAATTTTATTAAATAAAGTTAACAAATATTAATAAATATTGTAAAAAAAAAACATATTGTTCATTGTTAATTCATGATGACTAATACATTTATTTTATTACTAATGTTAAAATGTATACTTTTTATAAAATACTACCAGTATATAACACCAAGTAAGCATTTAATCCTGGTGTATGCATTCATTTGATCATTATCTATAAGAGATGAGACAAAAACTTCTTCGTTGTGAAAAAATAGACAGATAAATAAAAGGATTATTTGATCTTGATCTTGAGCTGTGAAGCCACCTCAAGTGGAATATCTGGGGTAGGGTATTTTTAATAAGCCATTTGTGAGATACACTGTCTAAAATCAACTCTAGGTGTTCCTCTTAAAGACACAATCTTCAGTGCTCATGTAATAGATTTAGTGGTTGCTGAAGCAACATCCAAACACAAATCATCCTTCAACTTCTCTCTTTATTTTTTTCATGTGATTCAAATTGCATCAGTTAAACTTCTTAATGTATGCAGTTATTAACTAAATGCTTTTCATCAAAACATCCTCTGGCAGATTCACTCTCTCTTAGTTTTTTCTTACCCTGAGGCTCCCCACCCAGACATACACAGAATAAGCAAATGCTCTATTTCTTTGGTAAAAATGCATCCTAAATTTAATTAATAACAACAACAAACATATACAGTATACATACTTAATGCTAAAGTAGCAATGAGCTAGTTTCTCAATTAATAATCTTAAAATCCTTTGCCATGTACCAGTGGTGTGGAGTCAGCCCCTTCAAACCCTTCAAAGAAGGGGTGACTACATAAACTGAGACTTAACCGGTTACTAAAAAAAAATAAATAAATAATAATTTACATTTCTTGTTGCACTTAAATCTGTTTTGTATACTATTCTGATGATAGTTAAACTTTGTAGTATGGCACTTTTCGTACCACTGTCTCCTTAAGATGATTCGCTTATGTTTTCCTCTTTTGAAAGTCGCTTTGGATAAAAGCGTCTGCCAAATGAATAAATGTAAATGTAAAACTGCTCATTATCACACTGCAGCTCTACATTAATGTGTCCCCCTTCACAGGAGGTTTTGAAGGCTTCTGTAATTCATTTGTATTAGCAATGCCAACAATACAAATAAACGGTTTAGAACGTTCACTTTGACGCATCCAGTGTAGACAGGCTAAAGCCACTGTGGCACGTCGGAACTGTAAGGTAATATTGCGTGGTGTATTTGTATTTGTGTGTGGGGGGTGGGGTGGTTAAGGATAGAAGGGGTAACAAAGTATTCATTGTAAGTGTTGAGATCAACTCAGGCATAATGACACAATACAGAAGATTTATGAGTCTCCAATCAGATACCTATCTGTCAGTGTAATACTATAATCAGATTATCTCAGACAGCATGTGGGAATATGCTTGGAGTGTATTTTGAAACTCATTAAAATAACTAATTCAGAAACAGCTGCTACTAAAGGTCATGACTGTTGAATTTTCATGACTTCACAGTATGATAATAAAAAGTGCTGTTGTAATTCTTTAGATGCACACAAACACAAACATTTTG